>NC_133326.1:349796633-350132707 GCF_042186555.1 Aquarana catesbeiana
GCACACAGGATTACTACACAGAGGGGATAATAGGAAGATGTGAAATTGGCTTAACAACCACTTTAAATGTCTGTTGACCCATCATGTATGTGCTTTCTACACTATACAAATACCCTTGTCATAGGACATCTTCTGGGCATTCTTCCCTGGAGAAGGTCCATGCACATTTATGTTTTAATAAACTTCTCTGCACCTAAATTGTCAGGTACATGAATCTGTCAGCATCTGGCACTAAGTTGGAATGTCCATACTGGACACTCCTTTTTTAGTGAGCTCTCTCCCTGGCCACTGCGTCCCTCATACTGATAGGCCCATGGCCAAGGAATTTTGTAGTGCAATGGAGGGAGTTTGAAGGGGGACTGAGAGACTAGTTCCTCATCAGGCCTGCTTTATTGTTGATTGAGTGTGCATAGCAGTGGGCAGAGACACAACTGCTATTCAATCCAATAGAGGCTTTTAAATCCACCCACTACCATCTGCTGCCAATCAAAAGTAAGGTGGACCTAATGGGGAACTAGCCTCTCAGTTCCCCATCAGGGTCTGCCCATCCATTAAAACACTGCAAGAGTGAAGAATGAAGATTGACAAAGACAGAAGACACACAGAACATTTGTTCTGTGTGTTTTGTGTCTTTTGTCAATTTTCATTCTTCACTTTTGCAGTGTTTTAATTCTTGACATAGTATTTGTAAAGCTGTAACACCATTGTCTGGACACTGCATATTTTTACCTGTCATTTTTTGAAATCAATACATTTTGTATTTCTATAATTGGTCCAGAGTATAACCCTTTGTTGCTTTAGTAGCCACTTTCTTCCCGGGTAGTCTTTACCAGGGTCCCTTTTCTGTATGCCTTATTGGTTTGGCTACGGTGACAACACCCGATTGTGGTGAGTGGTCTAAGGGTGACTATAATCAATACATCTTTGTGGATATACCTTGATAGGACCCGTTATTCTCTTTTTGTGTTTCTGCCCATCCATTGCCTCAAGTCATTCGCCAAATATGGGTATTGCCATGTTTAGGTAATGATATCACTAATATCCCTAGCCCCTTTGTTTTACCTTCATTTTTTTTGGCCACTAACAAAGCAACAGGTTCTTAAAGTGGTGGCGGTTAGAACTACCTGGATCTGGCCTATGTGTCCGTAATGCTACCGAAATTTGCCCAAATGCTTGCCTGAATTACAAAGTTCTAAAAGAAGCTCCTGTCATAAAAGTGTCATTGCTTGTCCCTAGTTTAAAATTCTCATTATAGTGCTTCAGTGCATTCGTTACATTTCTAAAATAAGTATGTTTTGTTCACACTTTAGCAAATCTGTCATAGGGTGACATTAATTAGTAAACCTAAAAAAAAAACCATAGCAGAACATTCTGGGTAAACCACAATCATTGCAATTCTTGCACAAATAGAGACCACCCCTGGCCTGCCTGTCATCTTAACTTCACAAAAGGATCGGGGAAGAGCTAGTATGTAGAGACCAGGGGGGGTGAGCAAATTTACAACTAACACTAACAAAATGAAATAATGACAGAACCAAAGAGGTGCTTGTTATTACAATGCTCTCCAAGCACCTGTAATGGGTTTCATTTTTCCTAATTTGTTTATTTATTACAGGTACTTATATAGCGCTTTAGGCCCCTTTCACACTGGGGCAGGGGCAGCGTCGGTGGTAAAGTGCCACTATTGTTAGCGGCGCTTTACCGTCGGTATTCGGCCGCTAGCAGGGCGGTTCAACCCCTCCACTAGCGGCCGAGAAAGGGTTAAAAACCAGAGGCGCTTTGCGGGCAGTATAGCCGTGCTTCCAATTGTTTTCAATGGGCAGGAGCGGGGAAGGAGCGAAGATGCTGCTAGCAGGACTTTTTTTCCCGTCCTGCCAGCGCACCGATCCAGTGTGAAAGCCCTCGGGGCTTTCACACTGGAGAGACAGCAGCGGCTGTTTCGGGTCGGTTTGCAGGCGCTATTATTAGCGAAATAACAACAAAAAAGTGCAACACTAAAATATTAAACATGTGATAAGAGCATATGAAGTGAACACCTTTGCAGATGTGAAAACATATAAGCATGAAATGATAGACAAATGTCCTGTGTGCAATATGGAACAGCACGGAAAAGCTAGGGCTAGCATTTTTAGCTTCCCACATTGCCATTTTTATCTTCCAGTGATCACTTTTATCTATGTATGGTGATCTACCTCAATAAAATCCCATTTATTTGACCTACACCATGTGGAGCCCCCTTTTTTCTTTTCCGTGCTGAATCACCACTCCTGGATCATCCCTCCTTGGAAATCGGGGATTTGAGTCGTTCCACTCCTGCTCATGTCTACCAACATCCATAAGGGCTTGCGGCCTACAAAGACACCACCGGGTCTGGATACTACGGGAGATTCTCCCTATGCCTTTCTGATGTACTGCCATATGGTATGTGTGTCCTACGAATCTGGTAAGGGTACCCTCTCATTCCTTATTGAACATTTGTACGCCTTTTGATGTATACCGGCATCCTCCAAACTGAAGAGATATCCCTCCAACACCTCACATATGAACTCTAATTTACTTTGCTGTTCCATATTTCATACTGGACACTATTTGATGCTCACATTTATATTTTCCTAATTTGAAGAGGTACTACTCCTCACATGGACCTTTTTTCACTATTTTTCATTATTTTTTAATTGTTTTGCTGTTCCATATTGCACACAGGACATTTGTCTATCATTTGATGCTTATATGTTTTCACATCCGCAAAGGTGTTCACTTCATATGCTCTTATCACATGTTTAATATTTTAGCGCTTCACTTTTTTGTTGTTATTTCTCTTTGAACTTGGTTTGTTTGTGTGTTAGCTGCTTTTGTTTTAGTTTTGGGTTTAGCGCAGCATTTTCACTTTCTATGCTATTATTAGCGCAATAGCGCCTGCAAACCGCCCCAGTGTGAAAGGGCCCTTACAGATATACAGTATTATACATTCACATCAGTCTCTGCCCTCAAGGAGATTACAATCTCAGGTCCCTAACTCACATTCATACATACATACACTATATTGTAAAAAGTATTGGGACACCCGCCTTTACACCCACATAAACATTAATGGCATCCCAGTCTTAGTCTGTAGGGTTCAGTATTGGGTTTGCCTACCCTTTGCAGCTACAACAGCTTCAACTCTTCTAGGAAGGCGGTCCACAAGGTTTAGGAGTGTGTCTATGGGAATGTTTGACCATTCTTCCAGAAGCGCATTTGTGAGGTCAGGCACTGATGTTGGATGTGAAGGCCTGGCTCGCAGTCTCCGCTCTAATTCATCCCAAAGGTGTTCTATCAGGTTGAAGTCAGGACTCTGTGCAGGCCAGTCAAGTTCCTCCACCCCAAACTCGCTCATACATGTCTTTATGGACCTTGCTTTGTGCCCTGGTGCACAGTCATGTTGGAAAAGGAAGGGGCCATCCCCAAACTGTTCCCACAAAGTTGGGAGCATGAAATTGTCCAAAATGTCTTGGTATGCTGACACCTTAGGAGTTCCCTTCACTGGAAATAAGGGGCCAAGCCCAACCCCTGAAAAATAACCCCACACCATAATCCCCCCTCCACCAAATGATTTGGAGGGGTGGCCCAATGGGGTGGAGAAACTTTACTGGCCTGCACAGAGTCCTGACCTCAACCCGATACCTAACACCTTTGGGATGAATTAGAGCAGAGACTGCGAGCCAGGCCTTCTCATCCAACATTAGTGCCTGACCTCACAAATGCACTCCTGGAAGAATGGTCAAACATTACCATAGACACACTACTAAACCTTGTAACTGTTATAGCTGCAGAGGGTGCCCTATATCGAACCCTATAGAGAAAGACAGAGATGCCATTAAACTTCATGTCATGTGCTTGTAAAGACAGGTGTCCGAATACTTTTGACAATATATTGTATACTAATATGTGCCAGTTTAGACAGAAGCCAAGTAACCTACTAGAATGTCTTTGGAATGTGGGAGAAAACCAGAGTATCCTGAGGAAACCCATGCAGGCACAGGGAGAACATGCAAACTGCAGGCAGGTAGTACCGTGGTTGGGAATTGAACCAATGACCCTAGTGTTGCTAATGAAAGAATGTTCTCCTAGCATCATACCAGAAGATTTCTGAGATCAAGGCTACATTGTCCATATATATTTCTGAGATCAAGGCTACATTGTCCATATATATTTCTGAGATCAAGGCTACATTGTCCATATATGTGGCTTTGTTGCAATAATAATCTTTGTTCCTTTAAAGCGGTTGTATGCCCGCAAAAAAACCCCTAAAAAAACCTGTAAGGCAAAGGCATAATGAGCTAGTATGCACCGAATACTACCTCATTATGAAATACTTACCTTAGAACGAAGCACCGGCATCGCCTCCCAGTCACCGCTGAGGTTGCTGACAGGGAGCTGACATGTTGCTTCTACGTTTCTGCCGGGTTCATGGCTCCAGCACTGTGAGTGGCTGGAGCCATGACGACGTCACTCCCGTGCATGCGCATGCAGAAAGTTTTCTTTCCGGCAAAGAGCTCTGATTTTCCGGCAGCATCCACCGGACCTTCAGAGCGCATGCACCGCTGACGTCAGCTGATGCATGCAAGGTGAATATCTCCTAAACCGTACAGGTTTAAGAGATATTCATTTTACCTACAGGTAAGCCTTATTATTAAGCCTTATTATAGGCTTACCTGTAGGTACAAATGTGAAAGCGGGGTATACAACACCTGGTACTTCCAGGTATGCAGGGGCTTGTGACTCTCATGTGATAGTTTTAGTGCAAGGTAGTTTGTTAAGTGCTATCACACAAGGGAGGGAAGACAGTCAGTTTAGTGTAAGCTCTGACTAGAGATCTAAATGGGGCTTACGTGGGAATTCTGGTGAGTATAGGCTTCGGAGGGATCAAGTTTTAAAGCCAATTGAATATTTCCCCTGCAACATATATTACATTTAAATGCCACATTGATTAAAACAATTGCATGATATGGAGTTAATATTTTAGGGGTAAATTCACTTAAAGGGTTATTTTGCCTACATTTGATGGGACATATGGTGTACAGACAGGCTAGGCAGAAAATGACTCCATTAGTAAATCATCTCTTTTAGAATTGTCTGTTGAAATTGCTGTACCCCCTTTTCCAGAAATAAAGCTAGCTGTATCTATAATCAGTTGAGCCTTAACATTGCTATACCCAGGGTCAGCAAATGTAATAATTTTACTTTAATTTGTATATAAACAGATTCGCTAAGATATTTCTTCTTAGTTTTTAAATATACTTGAGCATTCTAAAATCTGTTTTCATTCCTTCATAGTCAATACATGGGATGTTATGGCTTCCTCAGCACACAACTATGCTACCCCTTACATCTTTGGCACAGTAAGGAAACATATTTGTCCTTGTATAACATATGCTTTAGGACACGTAGATTGTCACGTTTGCTTTGTGCAGCAACAGGTTACAAATTATACCTGTTTCAGCCAGAAAATCAGCATTCTTTAACGATCACCTATTTTGCTTGTACTTAAAGGTAAAAAAAATGGCAGCTGAGTCACTTCATTTCAAAAACATCAGCTAGAAGTGCATTACATAGGGCAACTTGACCATCTTGAGAAAATTATTCATACTTACATACTGTTTTCTTCACGCATTCTAACAGAAAGCCTGTGTAATAAGTGAATAAGCAGTGATTGACTAACAAATGTTCTGTGTCATAAAAATGCTGTAAATGTCACTAAGAAGGAAATTTAAAGCTAGTCATACACTTTTAGATTTCTCTTGTTTAGCCCTGCAGGCTGAATGAGAGAAGTCACACGATTCCCCCATTCTAACTAAACAGTGAGGATTCTTCCTTGCTGACTACTGCTATTGACTCCTAACTAGTTTCCTAACCTTTAAAAATTACCCCCCAACTAGTGGCGTCACTAGGGGGTGGCTAATGGGGCTATATCCCAGAATCGGGGGCCCATAGCCCTGAGTCTCTCACCTGGTGCAGTAGTGTCATCAGCGGCAGATGTGGGCACTGTGCAGATAACTAATATTTCGGCCGTTTTACTTTGTTCTGCCACTGCACTGCTTGCTAGAACCACCCGGCATCTAGCAACCAGTGATGTCACGTAACCAGAGTGACACGGCATGAGCCTGAGGCAGTGGCTATGCTAGGGGGGGCGGGGGGTGTGTGCCTCCAGAGGGGTGACACCAGTGGATAGCGGCACTGCTAACACCGACCACTGCCCTACACTCTCGGGTCTCAGCGACTATCTCCCTCAGCAGAGTGGATCAAAGCCGCCTCCCCCTCCTCTCTGTTCACATTCACACAGAAGGAGGAGCCCAAGGGACACACAGTGCTGTGTACAGTATATCCGTCAGCACTGTTCTGAGGTCTGTACACTTTACTATACAGTATGTAGGTGGACATGTGCAGAGGGGGCGCTATGGGAGGTGAGAAGGGTGCCTATACTGATGAGGGGGTCTGCACTGAGGGGGGGTGCCTATACTGATGGGGGGTCTGCACTGAGGGGGGTGTCTATACTGATGGGGGGGTCTCCACTGACGGGTGGCTGTGTCTATACTGATGGAGGGGTCTGCACTGAGGGGGGTGTCTATACTGATGGGAGTCTGCACTGAGGGGGGTGTCTATACTGATAGGGGGTCTGCACCGAGAGGGGGGTCTATACTGATGAGGGTGTCTATACTGATGGGGGGGTCTGCACTGAGAGGGGAGTGTCTATACTGATGGGGGGTCTGCACTGAGAGGGGGGTGTCTATACTGATCGAGCGGTCTGCACTGAGAGGGGGGTGTCTATACTGATGGGGGTCTGCACTGAGGGGGGTGTCTATACTGATGGGAGGTCTGCACTGAGAGGGGGGGTGTATATACTGATGGAGGTCTGCACTGAGAGGGGAGTGTCTATACTGATGGGGGGTCTGCACTGAGAGGGGGGTGTCTATACTGATCAGGCGGTCTGCACTGAGAGGGGGTGTCTATACTGATGGGGGGTCTGCACTGAGAGGGGGGGTGTATATACTGATGGGGGTCTGCACTGAGGGGGTGTCTATACTGATGGAAGGGTCTGCACTAAGGGGGTTGTCTAAACTGATGGGGGTATGCACTGAGGGGGGCTGCACTGAGGGGGGCTGCATTGAAGGGGGCTGCACTGAGAGGGGGTGTCTATACTGATGGGGAAGGTCTATACTGAGAGAGGGGGTGGTCTGTACTGAAGGGAGTCTGTACCGATGGAGGGGGGTGGTCTGTACTGAGGGGATCTGTACTGAGTGGTGGTCTGTACTGATACCATGTCTGCAGCCTCTGCATCTCCTGTGCCATCCCCGCAGCCTCTGACATCTTCTGTACCATGCTTGCAGCCTTTGACATCTCCTGTACCATACCTGCAGCCTCTGACATCTTCTGTACCATGCCTGCAGCCTCTGACATCTCCCGTATATTGTGGGTATGTGTGCAGTGCAGACTCCCCATCAGTATAGACACTCCCCTCTCAGTGCAGACCCCCCCATCAGTATAGACACCCTCATCAGTATAGACACTCCCCTCTTGGTGCAGACCCCCTATCAGTATAGACACCCCCGTCAGTGCAAACTCCCATCAGTATAGACACCCCCCTCAGTGCAGACCCCTCCATCAGTATAGACACACCCACCCCTCAGTGGAGACCCTCCCATCAGTATAGACACCCCCCTCAGTGCAGACCCCCCCATCAGTATAGGCACCCCCCCTCAGTGTAAACCCCCTCATCAGTATAGGCACCCTACTCACCTCCCATAGCGCCCCCCCTGCACATGTCCACCTAATACTGTATAGTAAAGTGTACAGACCTCAGAACAGTGCTGACGGATATACTGTACACAGCACTGTGTGTCCCTTGGGCCCCTCCTCCTGTGCGAATGTAAACAGAGAGGAGGGGGAGGTGGCTTCGATCCACTCTGCTGAGGGAGATAGTCGCTGAGACCTGAGAGTATAGGGCTGTGGGCGGTGTTAGCAGTGCCGCTATCCATAGGATGACAAGACTACGCCCCCTTATGACCTCACAGTCCCAGCATGCCCCGGGATTGTGATGTCATAGGGGGCGGGGTCACCGCCTATATAAGTCATAGCGGAGCTCCCAGACAGCATTACAGCCGGAGAGAGCGTTGTGTCAACATCTCTGGAAGAGAAGAGGGGAGAAGACATCTCTGAAGACCGGGCTCCTCTGCTAGCAAAGAGCGGCAAAAGAGCAGAAGATAGAGGAGGAGCCCGGCAGAAGGAAGAAGGTACTGGAGAAGAACCAGAGAGCGCGGAGACGACACCGGAGAGAGGGAGAAAAGGCCTGAGAGACCCCCGAAGTTGGCAAAAGACCCCAGAAGTCAGAAGAAGACCCTTGAAGTCGGAAGAAGACCCCCGGAGCTGCCTAATAAATTACTTTTAAAACCTCTGTATTGTATTTTTTATTGACACTTTTTTTCCTAGGTGAATGGGTAGGGGTACGGTGTACCCCATACTCATTCACATAGAGTGGGGGCTGGGATCTGGGGGCCCCCTTATTAAAGGGGGCTCCCGGATTCCGCTAAGCCCCCCGCCCGCAGACCCCGCCAACCAATGGCCAGAGTTGTCGGGAAGAGGCCCTTGTCCTTATCAACATGGGGACAAGGTGCTTTGGGGTGCTTTTGGCTCAAGAATATATTCTCTTGCTAGAATTCCACCTGTTTTAAGATGTGATCAGTGCTTCTATTTCTTGCCTTGTTAAGCCATTGCTTTTATCAATACCAAAAGAAATGCTTATGCCTACAACACACTCTTAAGATTACTACTTTCAGTACCAAATGACCTGCTCAAGGGTCATCAGGTCAGATATATAACCTTAAAGTGGATGTAAATCTGAAAAAAAAAAATTTTAATTAAGGCTTGCACCTTGTAAAGTATAGGATTTCATATCATCTGTGCCCAGTCTTGCCACGAAGAGTTAATCCAGCTCTGAGCAATCCTCTTATCTTATTTCAGTGAGATAAAAACTGACACAGAGAAATAGGAGTCAGTTCTTCCCCCTTACTGTGAGTGACAGGGGAATTACATATCTAATGCACGAGCCTGAGAGAGGCATTCTGTGTACTTCACATCCCCACCTCCTTTCTTCTCCAGCTCTTCCAGGATTGGCTGCTCCACACCTCAGCATGATTGGGCATGCTGAAGTCTTGTGGTGACTTTTCTGGGTTTTGACTGGATGTTAGTGATCATAGCAGAAGTTCAGTGTAAGAAATACACAGGAGAAAATGCATGTTGACAAGGGCCGTGTAGAGGTGGGCGGGGAGTCTACTGACATCACGACTCCACCCACTGAGCTCCAGACAACAGACCCACCAACAGAATCTGCAGTTTTTCAGGTCTCATAACAGACAGAGGGGAGACATTTGATAGGTAAGGATACATGCAGGAGGCATGTATATCCTTATAGATAACCCCTATGGCAGTAGTTTAGAAAGGGTGAGAGTGGGTTTACATCGACTTTAATATGGTGTGGCCTCTTCTGGTCTTTACAGTTTTCTAGTAAAAGCTTAAAGCTGGCCATATATGGCTCAAATTGTGTCCAATTTGACTATATTGACTGAAATTCAAGCCATGGGTGGCCTGACAGCACCACCTGGCTCAACAAAAGTAAATTCTTCAATTGACTTTTGGCGGAGGAGCCAGGTGGAAAATTGTTGGCAGAATAGCAACTGCATCAACTCTGATAAAGCCACTGTTTGGATATTTAGCAGCTGTGGGTCCCACCAGCAGTTAAATACAATAGCCAGTAAGGCGGGTTCCTCCATGGGCTGAATGAGGAAAGTCTTTGTTTACACACAGCAGAAGTCGATCGGTGGGTGCAGGGTACTCGATGTCCTCTGGCCCCCGACAGTCGTTAGGCAGAGAGACAGAATTGCGATCTCCCCATGTAAACAAGGCAGATTGCCGTTCTGACAGAAGAGTAGGGATGGAATTTGTGTCCCAGCAAAGCAGGGAATAAATTCCATCTCTTCCCCGAGTAAAAGCACCTCACACAGTATAGTAAAACGCTGGCTAGGCACACAGTTAACCCTTTGAGCACCCCTGATGTTAACCTCTTCCCAGTCAGTGTCATTAGTGTCCTTGTTGTTATATTTTTTAGCACTGATCACTGTATTAGTGTCACTGGTCCCCAAAAAGTTAGTTTTGACACAGTGTCAGAATGTCCACCGCAATATCACAGTCCTACTATAAGTCGCTGATCGCAGCCATTACTAGAAATTTTTTTTTTTTTAACTATCCCATAGTTTGTAGACGCTATAACATTTGCGCAAACCAATCAATATACGCTTATTGGGTTTTTGTAGCAGAATACATATTGACCTAAATTTATGAAGAAATTTAAATTTTCAATTTTTTTTTAATTGTATCTGTGTTATAGCAGAAAGTAAAAAATATTGTTTTTTTTTTTCTCTAAATTGTCTTTCTTTTTTTGTTCATAGCACAAAAAATAAAAAAAACGCAGAGGTGATCAAATGCCACATAAAAAAAGCTCTATTTGTGGGTAAAAAAAAATTATTTGGGTACAGACCACGCAATTGTCAGTTAAAGTAACAAAGTGCCCTATCTCAAAAAATGGCCTGGTCATGAAGGGGTGTAAATCCTCTAAAGGTCAAGTGGTTAAAAAGGACCTTGAGCCTACCTATCCTCCAATTTCCTATGCTCCAGCTTACCTTGTGGTGTTGTAAGCACACTTTAGATTTAGACTGGATCCAGCATTGTCCTGCTGAAATCTTTCGGTCAACGGTCCCACACCACCATCTTGCTTGTGATGTCAATGATATGCCCGCCGTCTCTTTTCGGGTTTAGCAGGTGGGGTCTCTTGATGACATGATGCTAGGCCCACATGCTTCAAAAATACTGAATGAATGACTAATGGCCTCCTGGGATATGTGGCGTACATATCCCAGGATGTCCAGCCCAGCGACCACTGTGGGCTCTAGGCGAATGACGTGCATTAAAGGGGAGGTGGGCGTACTGTTTGCAGAAAAAACAAAGTAAATAATAATAAAGAAAAAAAAAATCCCCGTATCCACGTAAAGGAGTGGAGGAGGGGTGGAGAGGGGTGAACTTGACAAAAAGCGTGGAGTTCTGCTTTAAGAAGCAAGGATGACTACTAATCTGAACCCAAATGACTCTCACATAAAACTCTCACTGTGTAAAAAAAATTTTTCCAATCGACTTTAATAGTCTCAACAATCTCCACTCCTTTGTTTCTTGCTGTGACTAATTCTTTGTTGATTAGATTATTGGTATTAGAATGTCAGTAAACATAGATGAATCATCGTTACAGCTCTATAATGGAGATGCAATAAAAAAAAAACTGGGAAAAGGGGCAATGGAGAGAAAAATGCTGGGGGTTAAATACAGTACACATGAGTCACCAAGGTAAACTGTAGAAAAGTTATGTTCCAAGAAAAGCCAAAGGCATACAACAATAGGTCACATGAAAGCACACTCACCTCACAGGTTGTATTATGCTCGGTGACACAAGAAGTCACAAACAGTCCATATCTGCTAAGCTGAGTAGATATCATAAGACATTTGTATTTTTATATTGGATTACTTTAGTAAGTTATTGGGTAATGAGGCCATTGTGGAAAAGTCATGGATTGTGAACGTGACTCTATCCCTTTCCCAGCCAAAGCAAAATACACAGACTGGGAGAAACAGAAAGAAAATATCTGGAAATGTGCAACTTTTTGTCTTTTTGCTTTTTGGAACTCCTGTCATATTAACTGTACCACATTTATTCTTCACATCAATAAACTTTGTATGTTTAAGAAGATAACATTTTGTGCAAAGATATCATTTATTACTAAGCCACAACAAAACCTAACTGAAGATGGAGGCCAGACTTGCACATACAGTTCAATCATCGTGCTATCTTTATTTTGTCAAGACTGTCCTTTTCTTAATCTGATTAATAACAAGTTTAAGGAATATTCAAGTGGATGTTTCCACGTGATGCACCTCTATTTTTGTGTTTGTCTCCTTGACAATGAGAGATTGTATAGGCAGTGGTGTATTTTGGTTTTGTGCTGCCCTAGTCAAGACTAAAATTGGGCGCTGTGCCCCCCCATCTAAATTTATCCCATTCCAGACGCTTTAAAATTGCGCACGCCCATGAAACGGCGACAAACTGTGTAAATGTAACTATCCATAGGCGACGCTTTAAAAGCCTTTACAGGTAACCACTTCAGATTTACAGAGGAGGTCTGGTGGTAGAATTACTGCCCATGATTTGACGTTAGCAGTGATACCTCACATGTGTGTAACAATTGCTGTTTGCGTGTATGTGGGACCAACACGTGCTTTTGCCTTTGCCTTTTTCTTTTTTCTTTTTACACTGTTGCTTGCTTTAATTTTTATTTATCACTTTTGAATGTAAACATCCTTGTGACACCAATACACATGTGACAGGTACTCTTTGTGGAGAGATCTCAGGTCTATAAGACCCCAAATCCCTGCTCTACACTTAAAAGCAGTCAAAACACCAAGATCTGTGTTTTTGAATGCTCTATATTTTGAAAAACTGGCGCTGATGATTTCCGAGTAAATCGTTTACTGTTACGAACAGCCGACCAGCAGATGCGCCAGCTGGTCACTCAGGTCTCCTAGTGGGATACGAGAGTCCAAGAGAGCTGCAAAAGGTAGCGGGAGGTGGGGAACATCCCCTCCCTCTGCTTGTTACAGCAATAGAGTAGCTAGTAAGCTGCTCTGATTGCTATTACAAGAGAGTCGACCACCGGCTCTAAAAAAATGATACTGAGGTGATGTCTGCAGCTGTAGGCATCAACTCGGAAAATGCGCCATCACAACGCGACGAAAAACGCCTTATTTGACTCGCAGTAGAAACGCTCCTGTGTATAGGTTTAGGGCTTATACTGTATGATGACATTTTGAGCCCATTTCTACTCTTTTTAGAAGACATATATTTCCTCATACAAGAGAAGGCATGTAGTACCTTTAAGATATAAGGATGACTTAGTGGTAAAATGATAATGTTGGCTATGGAAAAATGGGAAGTTTTCCTGACATCTGAGGAAAGTGGATTTTAGGAATTTGAAGATGTATCAGGAAACCCTGATTCGATTATGTAAGTCAAGGGTATAAAAAAATGTAATATCAACCATTTGTTTTAACAGCAGACGATTATCACAATATCATTACAAATTTAGCTAAAGAAATGTGGACTTTGTTGTCAGATTGCCTTATAAGCAAAAGTTGTTGTATGGCATAAGCATACTATATATATGTACATACATAGCACAACACTGGAGCCAGTGTTTTTGTCTGAGGATCAATAATTTATTAGCTGAGGAAGCATCATCTTGACTGATCAACATTTCTCTTGGATGTGTTAGCTGGGTTTATTGTCTGCTCTAGTCTGAAGATGGCCAAAGGACATTAGGGGTTATTTACGAAAGATAAATCCACTTTGCACTACAAGCGCAAACTACAAGTACAAAGTGCACTTGAAATTGCACTTAACCACTTGCTGCCCGCCATATAGCAAAATGACGGCGGCAAAGTGGTTTCAATATCCTGACCGGACGTCATATGACGTGATCAGGATATTAAGCCACTGCGCGCCCCGGGGGGCGCACATCGCGGCGATCGTTGTTGCGGTGTGTCAGTCTGACACACCGCAACTCCGATCTAGGTAAAGAGTCTCTGACGGAGACTCTTTTCCACATGATCAGCCGTGTCAAATCACGGCTGATCACGATGTAAATAGGAAGAGCCGGTGATCGGCTTTTCCTCACTCGCGTCTGACAGACACGAGTAGAGGAAAGCCGATTGGCTGCTCTCCTGACAGGGGGGGTCTGTGCTGATTGTTTATCAGCACAGCCCCCCCTCGGATCCCACCCAGGTCCACCAGGGAAGCCGCCCAGGACCACCAGGATGGCCATCCAGACCCCCAGGGAAATACCAATCTGTGCCCAGGCAGCTGCCAATCTGTGACTAGGCAGCTGCCAATCAGTGCCCACTCCAATGCCTACCACTGCCAGTGCCACCAGGGATGCCTATCAGTGCCTCATATCAGTGCCACGTATCAGTGCCCATCAGTGCCGCCTATCAGTGCCCAGCAGTGCCACCTATCAGTGCCCATTAGTTCCGCCTATCAGTGCCACCCATAAGAACCCATCTTTGCAGCCTGTCAGTGCCCATCAGTGTCGCCTATCAGTTCCCATCAGTGCCCACCAGTGTTCTGGCAGCAGTATGTGTGACTTCCTGTCTGCTGCTGGAACTAAATTAGAGTCAGCCTGGATGCGTCTCCACAATACAAGGCTTGCTTTGATTGGTCAAGGTGGAAATCTGCTGTTGAAATTGTGATGTCATCTGCCTACCTCTCCACCTACGGCAATCATAGGAAGCCATATATACATTGATAAAAATATAAGGCTTCTACTGAATGGCAGAGACGCATTCAGGCTGACTCTAGTTTTGGCAGCGGACGGGAAGTCACCCATACTGCTTCGGAATGCAACACCGCTTACTGCCGTGGAACACTGCACAGTCTACAACAGTATGTTACAGCGCTCAAAGGGACTGAATCAATTTGTGAAGAAAACAGTTTCTTGGGGCCAGTTTGGTACAAAAAAATGATTTTAAGTCATAATAAAGCTGGAAATCTACTTTTGGCAAGCCAGAAACAACATCTTTTCCATGACGCCCTGAAGTTCCCTGATCTATTTATTTTCGATTGAGTGGAGAAGGGTTAGATACCCTGCCAGGTTTTATTGCTGTCTTTGTCCCCACCAGGGAGATTCACCTCTCTATTTGTCCTACTGACCACGGTCACTAAGACAGAAAGTGCTGAAAAATCAAAAATATTATATTAGTCACCAAAACAGAAGGTGAGAAAAAATCTTTCAAATAGCATAATAACATACATGTTCTTAGGACAACTCTCCAAGAAGGGAATTTTATTCTTCTAATTTCCTGTTACGTTTCTAGCACTTTACTTCCAGGAATTGAAGAGGAATCTACCTAGCATGACATATATCATAGGAATTTAACTGTTCCCTCAAAATCAAAATAAGAATTGGCTTTACACACACTTTATTTATTTATAGGGAGTTTATTTCTAGGGAGTTAAAGGCGACCTTTCCTCAGTAAAAAACAGAAAAGCCAACATTATTGATTTCTCAGTCTGCAAATGCTAATTACCTGGCTGTGATTGTGATCCTTTTGCTTCAATATTCTGACTCAGTGACTGAAAACAAGTATCAAAATAAGGATTTTCAACTTTAAGGGCCACGCACATGGGCCGAAAATCAGGCGGTATCGGCTGGTTCAATAGAAACTGAAAGTTCTGCTTCTGCCGAAAAGGCATGACGAAAAAAGGTCTGCCGATCGGCATGCGATGAAGCACATGGATCAGAGTTACAAACCTTCCGAGGCAAAATTTACTGGCAGGATGCCAAAAATTTACAAACGGCACCAATTTTTTACTAAGCTTACCCCCTGCTAGGCTGAAGTCCGTCCGGGTGGGCGCTCCACTGCAGGCTCACTCCACTCCACTCCTCCCCTCCCCCTCCCAGCATCTCCCAGAATCAAATAAGGCGCGCTGTTGGAGGAAGGGGGAGGGTACAAGACAAGTAGCAGCAGTCACAGAATGGTCATAGGGATGATCGGAGACTCTCAGCAATGCTTCGGGACTGCACATGTGCAGTTCCGAGCCGGGACCGACATTTTTATGGGCAAGAAATTTTCTTTATGGGTTTTCACTGACATGAAAAAATAGCCCCGTTTTTACGGGCTGCCCGTAAAAACACGGGCGGTTGGCGACACTGACATGGATAATTAAGGGATAATTAAGGGAGCTGCCCAGACCAAAAACGTTCCAAACTAAATGTAAACAATTTTGATGTTCTGCCTTGCACTGGACATAATGCAAGTAGTTCTACTGTTCACTAATTATTAAGTACTGTATATTGACTTTTGCAGATTTTATGTGGATTTGAATCAATGATCTTAAGGGGACCCTTGACACCACAATGTTCAGCAAGTTTTACAGTATGCATATTTTGCAGATACCCTATGGTCCCTTTTCCTTATCATTTAAAGTTCACATGCTAACACACTATGGATCTTTTCAACTGTGTAGGGTATGTAGGATGTGAGCCAATGGGCAGTCCCGAGACTGGCTGACTTTAAAGACACAGAGAAAATGTGATCTGATTTGGACCATTCCCTATAGCAGTGTGTATGTGCTGTTTTGTTTCATCAATACTCTGGCCTCCCCTGCTGTTCCTGGCTAGGGACTGTAGCCATAATCTAGCTAAAAGTAGAACTATGGCCTCCCATAGAAAAACAAAAAAAAAAACCTTTAATATAAGCACATCTGCAAATATTTCCCTTAAAAGCCCCACAAATATCTGTTTATCCTGCCAGTCAAGTCCACTTAATGTAGCTTCCTGCGATAGGCTGGCAACTATGCTGCACTGCTCCTAAATTCAGAGCAGATTTCCCAATTTTGTGTAGGCTGTGCCTGCTTGTACTACATTGGGGTGAGAAAATGTTGTAGGGGGAGACTATCAGCATTATCATTGTCATTAGCATTAGCATTATCATTGTTTATTCACAAGTCTGTAGCTTATCAGTCAGCACCTGGCTACACCTAGTCTTGCTGGATTGATAGCACTGACTAATTGCTGAAACCCTGCTACTGTGAGCTGCAGTGTCTGGGTACGGGAAGCATTTGAGACATTTGAGAAATTGGCTCAGTTAGAGAAGTTTTTTTTTTTTTTTTCGTCATTTGACCAGCTACCACATTATTACAGTTTAACATTATTCTACGAAAAGTAAATAATACTACAGAGGAGCAATAATAATATCCCAATATATCTATTCAGAAGTATTGTTTTTCATATATCTCGGAAGTTGCCATCCAATAAATCCCTTGTATCTCTACTTGTTTTTTTTAAATCAAAGATTCTTTATTGAACATAATTCATCCATCCAGAGTAGACAAATATGAAATCCTATACGTAAAAATTACAATCTTTTCCTTTTTAACGCTAAATATACCTCTAGAATAGTTCGCTTTAGAGGAATATCTTATATCTGTTATGCATATCTAAAGAAAACATTGTGATACTGAAGCAGGTTTTCCAGGACTAGGTTAAGCTTTGAAGCTACTCTATTTAATAAGAAGTCATAAGGGAGATGACCTCTCTAAGACCTCTGCTACTACAAGGGTATCTTGCATAGCAAAGATTGTTTTCTTTAGACTGATCAAGTATATCCACAACATCACTGACACGTCTTGCATCTAAGGCCTCATGCACACGAGACGCTGGTGCAAACTCTGCTGAACACAGGTTTTTAAAAGCTGAAACCGGCGTTTAGAAACGCCCGTTTTGCCGAGTTTGCATGCCGCGTTTAGCCGCGTTTGCATCTAGAAGCGTATGCAGAGCAGAGAATGACATTTTGCGACCCAACTTTGGGGCCCCGTATCACTTAGTGCTAGGAACCCCAAATTTGGTGTGCTAACACAGTGGAACTAGCACTACAACATATCCAAATTTGAAGTGCTAACACAGTTGGACTAACAATATAACATATCCAAATTTGGGGTTCCTAGCACTAAGTGGCCCCGAGATATGGGGCCCCAAAGTCGGGTCGCAAAATGTCAAGCACTTCTGCAGCAGAGAATGGCATTTTGTGGCACAATTTTGGGGCCCCATATCTCATGGCTACTTGGTGCTAGGAACCCCAATTTTGGATATGTTATATTGCTAGTCCAACTGTGTTAGCATACCAAATTTGGAGTTCCTAGCACTAAGTGACCCCAGGATATGGGGCCCCAAATCGGGTCGCAAAATGTCAAGCACTTTTCTGCAGCAGAGAATGACATTTTGTGACCCGATTTTGGGGCCCCATATCTCGGGGCCACTTGATGCTAGAAACCCCAAATTTGGATATGTTATAGTGTTAGTCCAACTGTGTTAGAACTTCAAATTTGGGGTTCCTAGCACCAAGTGGCCCCGAGATATGGGGCCCCAAAATCAGGTTGTAAAAAACACTTATAAACGCAAACGCGGCTAAACGCGGTACCGGCGTTTAGCCACGTTTAGCCGCATTTGGCGTCTGAAACGTGGAAAACATTTGCGTCTGAACCCATTTTTTTGCTTATGGAAAAACGAGGTTAAACGCAACTGCCTAAAAACGCCAAAAAACGAGACTGTGTACATGGACACATAGGATAACATTGAATGAGTTCAGGGGCAGTTGAAAAAAGTGTCCAGCTGCCTCTGAACACAAGTTTAACAGCGTCTCGTGTGCATGAGGCCTAAATCTACTGATATACAGTATCTCACAAAAGTGAGTACACCCCTCACATTTTTGTAAATATTTTATTCTATCTTTTTATGTGACAACACTGAAGAAATGACACTTTGCTACAATGTAAAGTAGTGAGTGTACAGATTGTATAACAGTGTAAATTTGCTGTCCCCTCAAAATAACTCAGCACACAGCCATTAATGTGTAAACCGCTGGCAACAAAAGTGAGTACACCCCTAAGTGAAAATGTCCAAAATGGGCCCAATTAGCCATTTTCCCTCCCCAGTGTCATGTGACTTGTTAGTGTTACAAGGTCTCAGTTGTGAATGGGGAGCAGGTGTGTTAAATTTGGTGTTATCGCTCTCACTCTCTCATACTGGTCACTGAAAGTTCAACATGGCACCTCATGGCAAAGAACTCTCTGAGGATCTGAAAAAAAGAATTGTTGCTCTCCATAAAGATGGCCTAGGCTTTAAGAAGATTGCCAAGACCCTAAAACTGAGCTGCAGCAAGGTGGCCAAGACCATACAGTGGTTTGACAGGACAGATTGCACTCAGAACAGGCCTTGCCATGGTCGACCAAAGAAGTTGAGTGCACGTGCTCAGCGTCATATCTAGAGGTTGTCTTTGGGAAACAGACATATGAGTGCTGCCAGCATTTCTGCAGAGGTTGAAGGGGTGGGGGGTCGGCCTGTCAGTGCTCAGACAATACGCCGCACACTGCATCAAATTGGTCTGTCGTCCCAGAAGGAAGCCTCTTCTAGATGATGCACAAGAAAACCCGCAAACAGTTTGCTGAAGACAAGCAGACTAAGGACATGGATTACTGGAAACATGTCCTGTGGTCTGATGAGACCAAGATAAACTTTTTTGGTTCAGATGATGTCAAGTGTGTGTGGCGGCAACCAGGTGAGGAGTACAAAGAAGTGTGTCTTGCCTACAGTCAACCATGGTGGTGGGAGTGTCATGGTCTGGGACTGCATGAGTGCTGCTGGCACTGGGGAGCTATAGATCATTGAAGGAACCATAAATGCCAACATGTACTGTGACATACTGAAGCAGAGCATGATCCCCTTCCTTCAGAGACTGGGCCGCAGGGCAGTATTCTAACATAATAAATACCACAAACACACCTCCAAGGTGACTACTGCCTTTCTAAAGAAGCTGAGGGTAAAGGTGATGAACTGTCCAAGCATATCTCCAGACCTAAACCCTATTGAGCATCTATGGGGTATCCTCATAGGGAAGGTGGAGGAGCATAAGGTAGAGGAGACCTTGTATTCTTACCAGTGGATAATCAAAAGCTTGCAAACAATTACAATTCATCTTTTGCTAATCTGTAAAGTGTATTTTAGACTCTTGTAATGTATTTGTAGACCGGGTGGAATGCCAGCTCCCCCTAAAAGCTTGGAGATCATGCCACTGCTACACCTGCAAGAGTTTGCCTAGATGTAGGTGGGCTAAGGCCCAGTCCACAGGTGTTCCTTATACGCGCAACTGATAACAACCCCGGAATTGGGCTCACTTCTCCTGGATCCTGTACACACATATAAGGACTAAGCGACTGTCCAGTCTATGGGAGCTTTCAAAGTACAAGTCCACACTGCAAGGATACCAAGCCAGAAGTGGAACATTTGATACTTTACATTCCTACATAAGGTCACAGGACAGGCTAAAGGCAGACTCCAAAGGGGTCCAAATCATCTTTCTTTACTTGACCTTCTCTCTCTCTCTGCATTCCAGCTTCTACTAACACAGAATATTCAGTGGGGTAGTGGTAGCATTAAAATGGCTCTACTTAATAGTACCTAAAACAAACATTTTGTTATTTCTTACACAAGTTTTCTAGCAAGGTAGCTTAGCAAATTCCTTCAGAAATGTGAAAAAACAATAATTAACCAATTAATTACAAACCGCGCTCCCTGTAAAGTGCAAGTGCAGATAACACACTCTGATGAAAACAAAATAAAAAATATTGTAGATAATGGCAATAGTGATACTTATAAATATCAACTAAGTGAAATCAATAGATAACCAAACAACCTAAAATTAAAAAAATCAAAAACAAAAACAAGTGAAAGCAACAGTTCAAAATTCAAAATTGAATTCAAAAATTCAAAAAATTCAAAAAATATATGTTCAAAAAAGTGTTCAAATAGTGTAGAAATCAGACTTCTGGATAAATCCTCATGGGGTTCAGCAAGGCATCAGACAACAGTATTCCACCACCATCACCGGCCACTGATGACGTCCAAACGCACTGATGAAACCAGTCGGACGTACCGAACGTGACACGCCATTTCTGTTTGTAATGCAGTTTGTTTGTTTGTCCGCACAAACCCACACGTGGGTGATGCTGTTTTTAGCTTGTTTTAAGCCTGTCCAATAAATTTTTTGGCATACTTCACGATGGGAGTTCTCCATTCATTTTCTCCCCATTCATGGCACTAATAGTCTTCAATGACCCATCTCTATTCGGGAGTTTGTTTGCATGCATCCAAGCAGCTACAGTGTTACCTGAGTCACCTGAGTTCCAGCACCTGAACAAAGCCGTGATCGTGTGAAGCTTTTTTGGCTGTTCTTGAAGCGTTTTTGACTCCTGTCATGGGAGTCACTACAATCTGGTGAGTAGGCTGTGTGGCTGGTGATTGTGGTGGAATACTGTTGTCTGATGCCTTGCTGAACCCCATGAGGATTTATCTAGAAGTCTAATTTCTACACTATTTGAACACTTTTTTGAACACATATATTTTTTGAATTTTTGAATTCAATTTTGAATTTTGAACTGTTGCTTTTTACTTGTTTTTGTTTTTGATTTTTTTAATTTTCTGTTGTTTGGTTGCCTATTGATTTCACTTGGTTGATATTTATGAGTATCACTATTGGCATTATCTACAATATTATTTATTTTGTTTTCATCAGAGTGTGTTATCTGCACTTGCACTTTACAGGGAGCGCGGTTTGTAATTAATTTGTTAATTATTGTTTTTCTTTTTTCAGTTATCGTTATAACGAGCTGCTCCTTAATCAAATTTACATTAATCAATCATACATTGGTCTAACCAGCTTCCATTTGCGCGGGTTGGTAGTTTCTACCATTTATTATACATCCTTCAGAAATGTAATTCCTTCTTTTTGAGTGAGGGTGTTCACCATTACACAGGCATTTAAACAGGTCCCTATTTTTAGTAATATCCTCCTCTGCTATGCCCACTGCATTGTTCCATTTTATTTTGTACATTTTCCATCCACAGGATTCTAGTTGGTTTCCAAGTAATGGGAGTGAGCTTGCTCTGAACATTCTTCATTACAAGGACATCCATTTTCTATCACCATAGTCCATCCCATGCCAACTATTAAAGAGAAACTAGACAAAAATCTGGGGTTTCCTTGCACTGCAAATGGTTTAACTGCTTGTTTAGTCTAGGGATGAAAAGATAAGGTGTTAAACTTACCATGTTCCTGGCTCCGCCAGGCTTCCTCCATCCATGCAATCAGTCCAACACTGAGTCCCTATCGGGTGCTGCGGCCACAGGCTTGCCTCCTCAAGTACATTGCAGGGTTTATAGCCCTGAACTGTACATGATGATGCCGCAGGACCACCCATAGTCCATCTGCAGGCCGCAGCTTTGCATAGAGAATAGCACTGGAACCTGCCAGACCAAGGGATAGGGTAATATACTGGAAGTTATTCAGGTCCCCTAGTCCTCCTACACTTGAAGATTAGAGGCAACAAGTAAATACTACTCTTTTGAGAGAACTACAAATATACAAGCATAAGGGTAATTCCAACAGGTTTTCTAAGATATGAGACCCATGGTTAGGAGTACTAAGTCTAGCACCTTTTTCTCTGGTCTCATTATGACTATTGCAATGTTAGTCAGGCCTGTATTTAACGCAGTGCTCCTAGGGATTAAATATCAATTCTGCTTTATTACCATGGAGTGAAGATACTACTATGTCATTTATGTTTAATATAACAGTCACACTTACTATCTGTTAATGCAAATGGGATTTTATATGGTTGTGTTATTCTTATATCTTGTTTTGTCAAAATTACAATGTTTCATGTTCTACAGACTGGCCGAGGTATTCCGCACTTGCCCTTCTAACAATTTGCTGTGGGTACTTTGTGATACATATGTTTCCAATGATATGTCTCATATATTGTAAGGTTTATATGACATATGGCTAGTGGTAGCCCTCTTTGATAGTCTGTGTATTTTTTTGTTTTTACAAGTGTTTTATAAAGTTTAAAAAAAGTATTTTGGAAAAGGAAGTTAATCAGCTATCACCTAACACCAGTATGTATTTGTCTATGGGTGTGTCATTCATCACAAGACACATCTCTAAGCAAGCCAAGACGGATTTGTCCTCAAGCACACACAGCAGATGCAGTGAATTTAGCATCTATTAATGTACCGTATTTTTCACTCCATAAGATGCACTTTTCCCCCCCAAAAATTGAGGGAAAATATCTGTGCATCTTATGAAGCGAATATTGACAGGCCTCCCCCGTCACCGCTACCGCCATGTTAGACTACCGGGCCGGCCATCTCCCGCGAGCGCCGGGCGATCTCCCGGTTGAGCCTGTCACCTGTTACTCAGCTGAGCCTGTCACAGACAGAAGACTGACAGACAGACAGAGCAGCCTGAGTGGCCGAATAGAGTATGGCCGCGGTGGCCACTCAGGCTGCTTTGTCTTCTAGTGACAGGCGGATGTGATGACGTCCTCGCCAGGCACAAGTTAGGCTGCATTTCATGGCTCAGGTCAGGCTGCATTTCATGGGCACAGGTCAGGCTGCATTTTATGACACAGGTCAGGTTGCATTTCATGACACAGGTCAGGCTGCATTTCATGGGACTGGAAAGGCTGCATTTCATGGGCACAGGTCAGGCTGCATTTCATTGGCACAGGTCAGGCTGCATTTCATGTGCACTGATAAGGCTGCATTTCATGGGCACAGGTCAAGCTGCATTTCATGGCACAAGTCAGCCTGCATTTCATGGGCACAGGTCAGGCTGCATTTCATGGCACAGGTCAGGCTGCATTTCATGGCACAGGTTAGGCTGCATTTCATGGCACAGGTCAGGCTGCATTTCATGGGCACAAGTCAGATTTATCGTATTTTTCGCTCCATAAGACGCACCTAGGTTTTAGAGGAGGAAAACAAGAAAAAAAATATTTTGAACCAAATGGCTGCATTTCATTGTTTTTTTTTTTAATCAAAGATTCTTCATTGAACATAATTCATCCATCCAGAGTAGTCAAATACGAAATCCTATACGTAAAGCGTACAATCTTTGACTTTTTAATGCTAAATATACCTCTAGAATAGTTAGCTGTAGAGGAATGTCTTATATCTGTTATGTATATCTAAAGAAAACATTGTGATACTGAAGCAGGTTTTCCAGGACTAGGTTAAGCTTTGAAGCCACTCTTTTTAATAAGAAGTCATAAGGGAGATGACCTTTCTAAGACCTCTGCTACTACAAGGGTATCTTGCATAGCAAAGATTGTTATCTTTAGACGATCAAGTATATCCACAACATCACTGGCACATCTTGCAACTAAATCTACTGATATACAGTATCTCACAAAAGTGAGTACACCCCTCACATTTTTGTAATTATTTTATCTTTTCATGTGACAACACTGAAGAAATAACACTTTGCTACAATGTAAAGTAGTGAGTGTACAGCTTGTATAACAGTGTAAATTTGCTGTCCCCTTAATGTCTAAAATGCTGGCAACAAAAGTGAATAAACCCCTAAGTGAAAATGTCCAAAATGGGCCCAATTAGCCATTTTCCCTTCCCGGTGTCTCGCTCTCACTCTCTCATACTGGTCACTGAAAGTTCAACATGGCACCTCATGGCAAAGAACTCTCTAAGGAACTGAAAAAAAAGAATTGTTGCTCTTCATAAAGATGGCCTAGGCTATAAGAAGATTGCCAAGACCCTAAAACTGAGCTGCAGCACGGTGGCCAAGACCATACAGCGGTTTGACAGGACAGATTCCACTCAGAACAGGCCTCGCCATGGTCAACCAAAGAAGTTGAGTGCACGTGTTCAGCGTCATATCTAGAGGTTATCTGTTGGCAAATAGACGTATGAGTGCTGCCAGCATTTCTGCAGTCAACCATGGTGGTGGGAGTGTATGGTCTGGGGCTGCATGAGTGCTGCCGGCACTGGGGAGCTACAAATCATTGAGGGAACCATGAATGCCAACATGTACTGTGACATACTGAAGCAGAGCATGATCCCCTCCCTTCAGTGACTGGGCCGCAGGGCAGTATTCTAACATAATAAGGACCCCAAACACACCTCCAAGATGACCACTGCCTTGTGAAAGAAGCTGAGGGTAAAGGTGATGAACCGGCCAAGCATGTCTCCCAGACCTAATCCCTATTGAGCATCTGTGAGACATCCTCCAACGAAAGGTGGAGGAGCACAAGGTCTTTAACATCCACCAGCTCCATGATGTCGTCATGGAGGAGTGGAAGAGGACTCCAGTGGCAACCTGTGAAGCTCTGGTGAACTCCATGCCCAAGAGAGTTAAGACAATGCTGGAAAATAATAGTGATCACACAAAATATTGACACAAAAAAAATATTGGGCCCAATTTAGACATTATCACTTTTGTTGCCAGCGGTTTAGACATTAATGGCTGTCTGTTGAGTTATTTTAAAGGGAAAGCAAATTTATACTGTTATATAAGCTGTACACTCACTACTTTACATTGTAGCAAAGTGTAATTTCTTCAGTGTTGTCACATCAAAAGATATAATAAAATATTTACAAAAATGTGAGGGGTGTATTCACTTTTGTGAGATACTGTAAATGGGAAAAACAACACACATTTCACCATCCAGGTAGCAGACCTTGTATTCCTACCAGTGGATGATCTAAAGCTTGCAAACAATTACAATTCATCTTTTGCTAATTTGTAAAGTGTATTTTAGACTCTTGTAACGTATTTGTAGACCGGGTGGAATGCCAGCTCCCCCTAAAAGCTTGGACGATCATGCCACTGCTACACCTGCAAGAGTTTGCACAGATGTAGGTGGGCTAAGGTCCAGTCCACAGGTGTTCCTTATACGCACAACTGATAGCAACCCCGGAATTGGGCTCACTTCTTCTGGATCTCCTGAATAGGGATGAGCTGAACAAACCCCCAGTTCGGTTCGCGGCAGAAAATGCGAACAAACCAAAAATTTGTGCGAACACGCGAACCCCGTTAAAGTCTATGGGACTCGAATGTGAAGAACCAAAAGTACTAATTTTAAAGGCTAATATGCAAGTTATTGTCATAAAAAGTGTTTGGGGACCCGGGTCCTGCCCCAGGGGACTTACATCAATGCAAAAAAAGTTTTAAAAACGGCCGTTTTTTCGGGAGCAGTGATTTTAATAATTCTTAAAGTGAAACATTAAAAGTGTAATATTCCTTTAAATATCATGCCTGGGGGGTGTCTATAGTATGCCTGTATAGTGGTGCATTTTTCCCGTGTTTAGGACAGTCCCTGCACAAAATGACATTTCTAAAGGATAAAAAGTCATTTAAAACTGCTTGCGGTTTGGTTCTGGTATGGATATTAAGGGGAACCCCGCACCCACCAAAAAAAAAAAAAGGTGTGGGGCCCCCAGGCCCTATATACTCTGAACAGCAGTATACAGGCGGTCCCCGGGTTACAAACAAGATAGGGACTGTAGGTTTGTTGTTAAGTTGAATCTGTTTGTAATTTGGAACAGGTACATTTTTTAAGTGTAGCTCCAGCCCAAAAATCTATTTTTAAGCTTTTTGTATAATATAGGGCAGGGTTATCACCCCTGTAACATTTTTTTTGCTGTCTGTGCCCCTGTTCAGAAGATTTCACCTCACTTTCTGTCCCAATGAGAATTGGATTTAGAAAATTTTGGGTTATTAGGGAAACAAGGATTGGTGATAAAGCATCAGTGGAGACACCTTTTTCCCATATTAAATCTTACAGGAGAGAATTTCCCTTCCTGGGGGTAGATTTCCTCTCACGTCCTGTTGTCTCCATCTGTTTCTAAGTAGGAGTCGTTTGTAAGTCGGACGTTTGAAAATAGGGGACCGCCTGTATATAATATACGGCCTGCCCTATGCAGAAAATTGGGCCTTAGGTGTTGGTGATACCAAAAAATTGTAAGCCCTCACAGGTCCTCTTGGTGGTTGCTGGAACGGGCCCTGCAAAATATTATATCAAGAATTGTAATTACATGCCCCTGTTAAACAGGGGCAGAAATATTGGGCCTTAGGCGGTGGTGGCACAATACTGTAAGGGCTCTTTCACACGGGGGATCCGTATGTCCGTTTTTCATCCTTCCGTTTTCGGATGAAAAACGGACATACATGTATCCCTATGGAGCGTCGGATGTCAGCGGTGACATGTCCGCTGACATCCGACGCCGCTCCGATCCGAAAAGTGTAACGGAGGAAAAACCTACTTTTCCATCCGTTTTCGGATCGGATCGGGTGACGACGGACACTACGGTCCGTCATCATCCGATCCCCCATAGGGGAGAGCGGCGCTCTGACAGGTCCGTAGCTGCACAGCGTGCAGCGATGGACCTGTCATCTTTCTGCTCAGCGGGGATCGGCCGTGTGAAAGAGCCCTAAAGCCTCACAGATACTCTTGTTGAGCGCAGGAACAGGCCCCGCTGTGAAATATTAGATCAAAAATTGTAATTACAATACATTGCAGCCATAGTGCAGTTGCTACTATTTTTGTGGTGGTGTACACAGTACACAATACAGTGTAGTGCGGTGTTGCAAAACAAAATATACATCATGTCCAGAAGGCCACCAAGGAGACTTGGTGGCTCACAGGGCACTAAAAGAGGGCAAGCAGGCTCTGTGTCTACAGTCAACAGTGCTGGTCATGGACATGGTGCATCCTCTGCCAGTGGCCGTGGGGCAAACTTGTCCTTTTTTTCTGCTGCTGGCCGTGTTATTGAGCCAGAACATGCAGAAGAGTTGGTGGAGTGGATAACAAAGCCGTCCTCATCCTCCTCATCTTCTGTCACCCAGGCTCAGAGTAGTTTTCCTTCCTATGCAGCTGTCAAAGCGGCCCATTTCACCGGCTCCTTGTCCACAGTCACTCCTTCCGTAGCCCAACCATCATGCACGGGGGAGTCCCCCGAACTATTCGACCACAGTGTCTGGTACATGCTGCTGGAGGATGCGCAGTGATTTGAAGGCTCCGATGTTGGTTCCCAGGTTGAGGAAGGGAGTAACGTGAGCCTAGAGTGAGGGGGTGCCCAAGAAGGACAAGAAACTGGCAGTCATGTTTCCCCAGCTGCAGCATAGTGCCAAGTTTGCTCCAGTGACGAGGTAGGAGGGAATGATGAGGTCACTGACTCTACTTGGGTGCCTGATAGAATAGAGGAGGAGGAGGCAAAACTCCAACGAGGCAGGATGTCTTCTAGGGGGCAACTTAAGGGCAGCCACCCTACTGCATCAAACCACAGAGCTCCGCATGTGCAGGGCGCTGCTGACTCCCCGCTGATTTTGAAAAGTTCCTTGGTATGGGCCTTTTTGGACACATGTGCAGCAAATCACACCGTTGCTGTTTGCAACCTATGTCTGAAGCGGATCAATCGTGGCCACAACAGCAGACCAGACATATGACGACATATGACGACCTCCCATGCAGTCTTTTTCCCGTAAACTATATTTGAGATTTAATATCTCTCAGATATGATTTGGGTTAAATGAGAGTTCTTTGACCATGAGTGAAAGCTTTAACACAATAACAACATTTATTGGTGAGTGGTTGAAAGTCTATCTAATACATAACCAACTATCTATAGTCTACACCAAGGAAGAAAATATTAGGTTAAAATAAGAGAATTACATGAAGGAATACAGAGTATAATCCTGAAAACATTAATCTGCAAACATATTTAGATATTTTGTTGGAAGCTAGCATCATCAAGATTCAGGAGGAATAGGATAGTCACTCAGCATAGGCAGTCTTTAAGGTATTCCACATCCATAGAAAAATCAATCAGTTACATAAGTATCAGGTGGTTGATAGCTGCTGCTGATCCAAGACTGATTCATTTTTATGAATGTGAGCCTATCAAGGGAGTCTGTGGACAGGCGCACTCTATGATCCATTACAAACCCTCCAGCAGCACTGAATGTGCATTCAGAAAGAACGCTGGATGCAGGACAGGCCAGTAGATCAATTGCATATTGAGCTAGTTCTGACCAGTGGTCCATCCTCAAGACCCAGTAACCCAGTGGATGCTCTATTGGAAAGGTCTCCAAGTCTGCTCTTGTCCCTAGATATTCCTGCACCATGTAATGCAGACACTGGCGATGGTTGCTTGAACCGATCAGACCTTGGCACTGAGGACTGAAAAATTGTCTAAAGGCATCGGTCAGCCGGGCCACTTTCTCCACTGCTCTCCCTCTGACTGAACGAAGCTTTCATGGTTATGCAGTAATCTTTGTCTGTCAGCTTACCTCTCCTCCATGTGTTCACCTTTAGAGGCCAGCCACTCTCACCTGGCTACTTAAATAATCTCTCCTCAAAGCAAGGCTCCACCCCAGCCCCTATCAGGGAACTCTATATTAACCCGTGCACTGCAAGCCTGCCTTGCTGATAAACCTTTGTGTCTTTAGCTTCCATGTGCATCTTGCTATGTCTACGTCTGATTCCAGTTACCGATCTTGGCTTGTTCTCAACTATCCCTGCCTGCTTGTGACCCTGACCTTTGGCGTGTTCTATGTTTATCCTTATCCACTAGTCTCCCCGACCTTTGGCTTATTCCCTTACTATCTCTGTCCTTCTGTAGCCTACTGTGGGCATGAGCTTGGAGACCCTGGGGGTCGCAACCTGGAGCCAGTTGCAGCCAGTTACCAATCTTGGCTTGTTCTCGACTATCCCTGCCTGCTTGTGACCCTGACCTTTGGCGTGTTCTATGTTTATCCTTGTCCGTTAGTCGCCCCGACCTTTGGCTTATTCCCTTACTATCTCTGTCCTTCTGTAGCCTACTGTGGGCATGAGCTTGGAGACCCTGGGGGTCGCAACCTGGAGCCAGTTGCAGACCAGTCCATCCTCACCACTAGAGGCTATGGTGACCACCTGCTGGCTCTTAGACTCCGTGCCCTGAGGAATCTTACACTCTAGCCCTTGTGGTGTTCCAGCGGACCTGCCTTCCTTAACCACCTAGACTTCCATCCGCAGCAGTAAGCCGTAATGTCCACTAGCTTTGCGGTGCACTCCTGACCCCAATGGTGTACATCTGTCACCTGGCCTCAGGTGACCTGACAGAAGCCTTAGCAACACTTTGTCCAGCACCAGGAAATTGTAACTTCACAGGGTCTGGAAATGCATTGCACAAACCTTTCTTCAAGTTCTCCTGAAGATTTTTCATCCTCTGCTCGCTCTGCAAAGGTAGGATGAGTTATGTAACCTTACCCTTGTAACGTGGATCAAAAAGGGCTGCCAGCCAGTAATGATTCCTTCTCTTTGATACCAAGAATCCTAGGGTCCTTACGCTGCATGGCCTCCCTGATTCTGAAAAGCCTGCGAAAGTTTGCAGAGGCATTCGATTCTGAGTCCTCTGGGTCACTAAGGATCACATGATCCGTAACAACCTCCTCCCAGCCACGTACAATTCCTTGGGTTTCTGGGGACTGAAAACCATCCTTTGAAGACTGCTGCTGAGTGTTATCCTCCACGTGCATGATGACACAATCCTCCTCCTCCTCCTCTCTTCCTGTGTGTTTGGCGGGCCTGCAGGAATAATATCTGGATAAAGGGGACCTTGAGAGGTAAGGAAGTCCTCCTCTTCCTCACACTGTTCTGCCTCAGGTGCCCTGTCCATTATTCCATGAAGCATGTGCTCCAACAGGAAGACAAGAGGGACAGTATCACTGATGCATGCATTGTCGCTGCTCACCATCCTCGTGGCCTCATCAAATGGTGACAGGACAGTGCATGCATCCTTGATCAGTAGCCACTGGAGTGGCGAAAAGAAGCCAAGCTCCCTTGACCCTGTCCTGGTGCCATACTCACACAGGTACTCATTGATGGCCCTCTGCTGCATGTACAGCTGCTGCAGCATTGCCAACGTTGGCTTCCACCTGGTGGACATGTCACAAATGAGGTGATTGGTGGGCAGGTTGCATTCCCTTTGAATGTCAGCCAGCCGAGCACTGGCATTGTATGACCATTGGAAATGACCACAGACTTTTCTGGCCTGCCTCAGGAGATCTTGTAAGCCTGGGTACCTGCTCAAGAACCACTGCACCACCAAATTCAGGATGTGTGCCAAACATGGAACATGGGTCAAGTGTCCCTGTCGGAGGGCGGAGAGAAGGTTGATGCCATTGTCACATACAACCATTCCTGGCTGAAGCTGCAGTGGTGTCAACCACCTCTGAGCCTGCCCCTGCAGAGCTGACAGAATCTCTGCCCCAGTGTGGCTTCTGTCCCCTAAGCAGTGGTTTAACCTTAAACTACGTAGAGGGTTCTTTACTGTAAGAGCGGCAAGGGTGTGGAATTCCCTTCCACAGGCAGTGGTCTCAGCGGGGGGCATTGATAGTTTCAAGAAACTATTAGATAAGCACCCGAACGACCGCAACATATATACAATGTAATACTGACATATAATCACACACATAGGTTGGACTTGATGGACTTGTGTCTTTTTTTAACCTCACCTACTATGTAACTATGTAACTCATGCACCGCATGGCATCTTTTTGCCTGAGTGCTTGCGTAGCCCCTTGAACGCTTACGGAGCACCACTGGTTCAGAGAACAGATCTACAGAAGAGGCCATAGAGGAAGAAGAAGAGGAGGGGGTGGAGGAGAGCTGTGGCAGAATCACCGCTAGCATTTTGGAGGCGTGGTGGCGGAACAAGCTCCAACAATACTGAACCCTGTCCTGCATCCTCCCCAGCTGCCAGCAGAGTTACCCAGTGTGCCGTGAAGGAAAGGTAACATCCCTGCCCATGCCTGCTAGACCATGAGTCTGCGGTAATATACACCTTACTGCTGACTGCCCTGTCCAACAAGACAAAAACATTGCCTTCCACATGCTGGTAGAGAGCTGGAATGGTCTTCCATTAAAAGAAATAGAAGTGAAATGCAGCGCTAATGATGATAGCAAATGGTGGAAAACACATCAGTAATGGTGGCCATTACAAATATACACATAGATAAAACACATAAAACATAATACGAAATGATAGGTGTTAGGTGAGATACAATAATGTCCCAATATATAACTATAAATCGAACACAAGAAAGTCCCAAACATAGATATAAATATTGGACTGGTGTAGGAATCTTCTCCTGTATATCATGGATTAGTCTCCGGAGCATGGGTGGTTCCCTTTAGTACCTTCTGGCTCACTGCAAAAAGTTTAGTTCTACTATTGTGTATACCACCAGAAGTCTAATAGCAACTATGGGTGCACTGTATGTATTGTGTACTGTGTGCACCACCAGAAAAGTAGTAGCAACTTCACTAGGGGTGCACGGTACTGTGTACTGTGTACACTGCCTGAAGTATATTAGAAACAGTACACCAGAAACAGCCTGCAGTGAGATATAGCTAAACTGTATGCAGTGAATATATATATATATATATATATATATATATATATTTATTTATTTATACACGAGACTATCTGTATATATTTTTTTAAATACACTGCAGCTAACTGAATCACCTGCCTGCCAGAAGTATATTAGAAAGAGTACACCAGGAACGGCCTGCAGTGAAATATAGCTAAACTGTATGCAGTGGATATATATGCGAGACTATCTGTATATATATATATATATATATATATATATATATATATATATATATATATATATATATATATATATTAAATACACTGCAGCTAACGGAATCACCTGCCTGCCTGAAGTATATTAGAAAAATTACACCAGGAACGGCCTACAGTGAGATATAGCTAAACTGTATGCAGTGGATATATATATATATATATATATATATACACGAGACTATCGGGATATGTATATTAAATACACTGCAGCCAACTGAATCACCTGCCTGCCAGAAGTGTATTAGAAACAGTACACCAGGAATGGCTTGCAATGAGATATAGCTAAACTGTATGCAGTGGATATATATATATATATATATATATATATATATATATATATATAGATAGATAGATAGATAGATAGATAGATAGATAGATAGATAGATAGATATATATACAATATACAATACAATATATGTATATACAATATACAAGACTATCTGTATATATGTATTAAATACACTGCAGCTAACTGAATCACCTGCCTGCCTGAAGTATATTAGAAACAGTACACCAGGAACAGACTGCAGTCAGATCTAGCTAAACTGGATACAGTGGATATATATATATATATATATATATATATATATATATATATATATATATATACAAGACTGTCTGTATATATATATATATTAAATACACTGAAGCTAACTGAATAATCTGCCTGCCTGCTCAATGTAAAGGACACTCTCTCTCCATCCTCGCCAATAACACACTACACAAGGCCGACGTGCAGGCAGCCTTATATAGTGTGGGGCATGGACTTAGTGGGTGTGAGCCATGATTGGCAAAAGGCACCCTGCCTTTGACCAATTATGGCTCTCTTAGCTGAGGGCGCTGTGCATGCAGGTCATGGTGCATGCTCTGGCCAATCATACAGCAATACACTGCGCTCCCGCAGTGCATTATGGGCCGTTACGCGCCTCTCGAATTTGGCGCGAACGGCCCATAATGTTCGGTTTTCGACGAACGGGAGAACAGCCAATGTTCGAGTCGAACTCATGTTCAACCCGAACAGAAAGCTCAGCCCTACTTTCAAAGTACAAGTCCACACTGCAAGGATACCAAGCCAGAAGTGGAACATTTGACACTCTACATTCCTACATAAGGTCATAGGACAGGCTAAAGACAGACTCCAAATTGTTCTAAATCATCTTTCTTTACTTGACCCTCTCACTCTGCATTCTAGCTTCTACTAACACAGAATATTCAGTGGGGTAGTGGTAGTATTAAAATGGCTCTACTTAATAGTACCTAAAACAAACATTTTGTTATTTCTTATGCCGCGTACACATGACCGGACTTTACGGCATACTTGGTCCGGCGAACCAGAGTCCGTCGGACAATTCGATCGTGTGTGGGCTCCAGCGGACTTTTTTTCCCCAAAAGTTTGATGGACCTAAAATGAAACATGTTTCAAATCTTTTTAACGGACTCGAGTCCGGTCGAAAAGCCCGCTCGTTTGTATGCTAGTCCGACGGACAAAAACCGACGCTAGGGCAGCTATTGCCTACTGGCTATGAAATGAACTTCCTTGTTTTAGTCTGGTCGTACATCATCACGTACGATCCGTCGGACTTTGGTTGATCGTGTGTAGGCAAGTCCGTTCATTCGGAAAGTCCATCGTAAAATCCGTCGAAAAGTCCGCAGGACAAAGTATGCCGTAAAGTCGGTCGTGTGTACGCGGCAAAACACAAGTTTTCTAGCAAGGTGGCTCAGCAAATTCCTTCACAAATGTACTTCCTTCTTTTTGGGTTAGGGTGTTCACCATTACACAGGCATTTAGACAGGTCCCTATTTTTTAGTAATATCCTCCTCTGCTATGCCCACTGCATTGTTCCATTTTATTTTGTACATTTTCCCTCCACAGGATTCTAGTTCTGGTTTCCAAGTAATGGGAGTGAGCTTGCTCTGAACATTCTTCATTACAAGGACATCTGAATTCTACTACCATAGTCCATCCCATGCCAACTCTTAAAGAGAAACTAGACAAAAATCTGGGGTTTCCTTGCACTGCAAATGGTTTAACTGCTTGTTTAGTCTAGGGATGAAAAGATAAGGTGTTAAACTTACCATGTTCCTGGCTCTGCCAGGCTTCCTCCATCCATGCAATCAGTCCAACACTCCGTCTCTTTCAGGTGCTGCGGCCACAGGCTTGCCTTCTCAAGTACATTGCAGGGTTTATAGCCCTGAACTGTACATGATGATGCCGCAGGACCACCCATAGTCCATCTGCAGGCCGCAGCTTTGTGTAGAGAATAGCACTGGAACCTGCCAGACCAAGGGATAGGGTAATATACTGGAAGTTATTCAGGTCCCCTAGTCCTCCTACACTTGAAGGAGGACTAGGCAACAAGTTAATACTACTCTTTTGAGAGAACTACAAATATACAAGCATAGGGGTAATTCCAACAGGTTTTCTAAGATATGGGACCCATGGTTAGGAGTACTAATGCCCTGCACACACACGAGCGGACTTTTCGACGGACCGAATCCGGCAGACAATCCGACCATGTGTGGGCTTCATTGGACCTTCAGCGAACTGTTTCTGTGGAAAATCTGACGGACTTTAGATTTGGAACATGTTTCAAATCTTTACGTCGAAACTCCGCTGGACCCAGTTCCTATCGAGAAATCCGCTCGTCTGTATGCTAGTCCGATGGATGAAAACTGACGCTAGGGCAGCTATTGGCTACTGGCTATGAACTTCCTTATTTTAGTCCGGTCTTACGTCATCACATACGAATCCGTCAGACTTTGGTGTGATCGTGTGTAGGCAAGTCCGTTCCTTCGAAAGTCCGTCGGAAGTCTGTCAAAAGTCCGTCGAAAGTCCGTTGGAAAGACCGTTGGACCTCTGTTGCTGAAAAGTCCACCCGTGTGTACACGGCATTAGTCTAGCACCTTTTTCTCTGGTCTTATTACGACTATCGCAATGTTAGTCAGGCCTGTATTTAACGCAGTGCTCCTGGGGATTAAATATCAATTCTACTTTATTACATGTATACCATGGAGTGAAGATACTACTATGTCATGTATGTTTAGTATAACAGTCACGCTTACTATCTGTTAATGCAAATGGGATTTGATATGGTTGTGTTATTCTTATATCTTGTTTTGTCAAAATCAATCATGTTCTAGAGACTGGCCGAGGTATTCCGCACTTGCCCTTCTAACAATTTGCTGTGGATACTTTGTGATACATATGTTTCCAATGATATGTCTCATATATTGTAAGGTTTATATGACATATGGCTAGTGGTAGCCCTCTTTGATAGTCTGTGTATTTTTTATTTTTAAAAATTTTTTTTTTACGAGTGCTTTGTAAAGTTGAAAAAAAGTATTTTGGAAAAGGAAGTTAATAAGCTATCACCTAACACCAGTATGTATTTGTCTATGGGTGTGTCATTCATCACAAGACACATCTCTAAGCAAGCCAAGACGGATTTGTCCTCAAGCACACACAGCAGAATGCAGTGAATTTAGCATTTATTAATGTACCGTATTTATCGCTCCACAAGATGCATTTTTCCCCCCCAAAAAAATTAGGGAAAATATCTGTGCGTCTTATGGAGCGAATACTGACAGGCCTCCCCCCGTCACCGCTGCCGCCATGTTAGACTACTGGGCTGGCCATGTCCCGCGAGCGCCGGGGTGGCCATGTCCCGCGAGCGCCGGGTGATCTTCCGGCCTAGCCTGTCACCTGTTACTCGGCTGAACCTGTCACAGACAGTGACAGGCGGATGCGATGACGTCCGGCTGAACCTGTCACTATCTGAGTGACAGGCGGATGCGATGACGTCCTCGCCAGGCACAATTTAGGCTGCATTTCATGGGCACAGGTCAGGCTGCATTTCATGACACAGGTGAGGCTGCATTTCATGACACAGGTCAGGCTGCATTTCATGACACAGGTCAGGCTGCATTTCATGACACAGGTCAGGCTGCATTTCATGGGCACAGGTCAGGCTGCATTTCATGGGCACAGGTCAGGCTGCATTTCATGGCACAGGTTAGGCTGCATTTCATGGAACAGGTCAGGCTGCATTTCATGGGCACAGATCAGGCTGCACTTCATGGCACAGGTCAGGCTGTATTTGATGGGCACAGGTCAGGCTGCATTTCATGGCACAGGTCAGGCTGCATTTCATGGTACAGGTCAGGCTGCATTTCATGGGCACAGGTCAGGCTATATTTCATGGGCACAGGTAAGGCTGCATTTCATGGCACAGGTCAGGCTGCATTTCATGGCACAGGTCAGGCTGCATTTCATGGCACAGGTCAGGCTGCATTTCATGGGCAAATGTCAGGCTGCATTTCATGGCACAGGTCAGGCTGCATTTCATGGGCACAGGTCCGGCTGCATTTCATGGGCACAGGTCAGGCTGCATTTAATTGGCACAGGTCAGGCTGCATTTCATTGGCACAAGTCAGGCTGCATTTCATTGGCACAAGTCAGGCTGCATTTCATGTGCACTGGTAAGGCTGCATTTCATGGGCATTGGTAAGGCTGCATTTTATTGGCACAGGTCAGGCTTCATTTCATGGGTACTGGTAAGGCTGCATTTAATTGCCACTGATCAGGCTGCATTTCATGGGCACTGGTAAGGCTGCATTTAATTGGCACTGGTAAGGCTGCGTTTAATTGGCACTGGTCAGGCTGCATTTAATTGGCACTGGTAAGGCTGCATTTCATGGGCACTGGTAAATATTTTAGTACACCATTTGGTTCAAAATATTCTTTTCTTGTTTTCCTCCTCTAAGACCTAGGTGCGTCTTGTGGAGCAAAAAATGCGGTATATCTAAAACCAAAACTTTTTATTCATTCTGATTAAATTAGGAGAAGGTTAACACCATTTACTTTTTTGCCATCTGTACATCATTAGGAAGATTCCCAGCCACTTTCTATCCTGTAGAGTAGAGTAGAGTAGGAAGTAAGAGAATATCTTTACAACTATCATTTCCTATGTGCCCCATTTATGCTGCAACCCCCGGCCAGAGGTGCGGTACAGACAGACATGCTGCGTTTTATCGCAGCTCAAAGGAAGGCACCACATGCACTAATGCACCAAGCTGCTGTGTGCTGACATGAACAAAGTGTCTTTTTGAGCACTTTAAATACATTGACCAAAAAAAAAAGAAAAAAAATGGGAACAGCATGATGCATTAAAACGCATATCACACCACCCACTGCTGTGGCAGCGCAAAACTGACAGATGCCCGCACGCTAAAACAGAGCTTTTAACGCATAGGCACTGTGAAAGGGCCCTTTTTACATGAGCATAAACTTTTTCTTTTCACTGGTGAGGCACAGAAGGTGTTGGAAAAATGTACTGTGGTCTGATCTTGATAAGGTTGAGAAACATTATTATAGAACACCATGACGGCTATAAGATTATGTAAATATTAGCAAACTTATTGGTACCTTTTTTCTTTAGTCAATACTAAAAGTTATACCACAATTATATGAAGCAAAACCAAAACTAAAGTGAAAATAATAAATTGTGATGAGTAAAAGAGTAAAGGAGAGAGGAAATGGAAAATGTGACAAGAGGAAGGAAAGAAAACAAGTGCTAACTCTTGCTGAATATATATATATATATATATATATATATATATATATAGGTGTAACTGTTTCCTTTCAATAGTGCTCTGAGTGTAAACCATAGAAATTGATAGCCGCCCAATCACACTTCACACCCTTCACTAACAGAGAATACTTCATTATGCTTGCCTTTTGTGAAGTTTTATTTATTTTTTTAAATAAAATGTAACAGGCTACAATAAGCTTCAATTCTCTGAGGCTCTGCATGCTAAATATTATATCATCCTTTATGAATGCTCCCTATGGTTCACATCTGTTGCTATTGCCTAGCATATGTCCTTTTGTCCTTCCATATGTATCTTATTACACTGATAAAAATGATTCTGTTGGCTTGTAATTTTACCATAAAAATGTTATCATTTTCAACAAATAAATAAATGTTAATTAATTTACTTTAATATTTTAAGTACCTTACTTAATTTTCATTAGTTCTTAAAACACACCTTTTAGATTTACAAAAATAATGTATAATATTGAGTAATCTAGACAAAACTTTAAACGTATGTGGATTGCCATATTCTAATTGAGTTACATTTACTTAAAAAAAATATCTTTTCATTTGACTGAAATTGCGGAAGCAGATGTTTGCCAAACATGCAACTGCAGAGTTTTAATGTTGTAGTTTTAAAGAGTTTGACATCCTTTGGAACTTTGAAAACCTGCACAAGGCAGTTCCCATACGGTTGAGGCCCATCATGACAAAAGAGCGCCACCGGTGGCAAGAATTTTTCCAAGTCACTACAAAGCCATGCAATGGCATTGAAAGATAAGAGTGAACATTGAACAAATTATCGTTCACATGCTTTAAATGTTGCTTAACCACTTCCTGCCTGCCCTATTGCAGATTTACATCCGCAATGTGGCTCCATTATCCTGACTGGGCATCATATGAGGTCCAGCAGGATAAGCCGCTCGTGCGCACCCCGGGGGGGGGGGGATCGGTGGTGCTGTGTGTCACTGTGACACACCGCATCTCCAATTGTGGTAAAGAGCCTATGATGTAGGTTTTTAACCATGTGATCAGCTGTGACCAATAACAGCTGATCACAGCGGTAACCAGGACGTGTCAGTAAATGGCTTTCCTCTGTACGTGCTGACAGGGAGAGCCGATCAGCGGGTCTCCTGACAGAAGGGGGGTCTGCACTAATAATCAGCGCATTGATTATCAGCGCAGCCCCCATCAGAGGTGCCCACCAAAATGCCCATCAGTGCCCACCAAATGCCAATTAGTGCCCACCAAAATGCCAATCAGTGCCCATCAAAATGCTAATCAGTGCCCATCAAAATGCCAATCTGTGCCCATCAGTAACGCATGTCGGTGCCCTTCACAGATGCCAATCTGTGACCATCAGTAATGACTGTCAGCGCCTCCTTATCAGTGCTGCCTATCAGTGCCATCTATTAGTGCCCATCAGAGCCACCCATCAGTGCTGCCTATCGATGCCCATCAGTGCTGCCTATCAGTGCCGCCTATAAGTCCCCGCCAGTGCTGCATATCATTGCAGCCTATCAGTGCCCACCAGTGCTGCATATCAGTGCCACCTATCAGCACTGCGTATAAGTGCCTACTCATCAGTGCTGCCTATTGGTGCCCATCAGTTCTGCCTATCAGTGCCCATCAGTGCTGCCTATCGATGCCCATCAGTGCTGCCTATCGGTGCCCATCAGTGCTGCATATAAGTGCCTCCTATTTGAGGTTTGCCGAACCCTGCTTGAACTGAGCCCAGACCAGTTCAGCTCATCCCTACTTCTTACCTTCCTCCTCAGAACAGACTTTAGATTGTATACCTAGCTGTGCTTATGTGCACACCTTTGCAAAAGAAGTGTAAAAACAAATTTGAATAATTTTTGGAAGAAAAAGGAAATATTATTACTAATGACAGTTTTTATTGCTGCATGCGACCTGGTGTTTTGATAAGAACAACACACTTCATTACTTGTATGAGAGTCACAGTGACAAGAAGTAAGGAGTTCACCTTTAAGTCAATGAGCAGCTTTAATCTCAGAAGTAACAGTATCTGAGATTTTCTAGAACAGTAGAGCCTTTGGAGTTCTTCCTGGATACTTATTGTGCTGTTTCTTAATATGAGGCCTATTTGAGATGGAGGTGAATTCTTTTCAGCCAGGCCCTCTTCAGCAGCAGGCCTGATCTGGTTACTGTTACGGCCTAATAGTCAATGAAGGCTGTTATCTTATGTCTGCATTTCATTACTTATGGGTGTTTTTAGTTACGGTACTTGTATTTGTTACAGAAAAAGAAGATAAATACGCTTTCTTAGGCTTGAAATCAGTGGTATGCATTTTTCATTAAGATGCCTATCAAAGAGCCACAAGTTTCAGCAAAGCTTGACAGTTAGCAAGTTTGAGAACATTCACCGATTTACAGTCAACCTATCGTTGTCCTTAAGCTTTCAAGCAGATTCAGATGTGTAGGGAAAAGTTAAGTAAATTAGGTTACTTGTAAGCATAGCTCTCAGCGTATAATTATAACAGTTTCTTATGGAAACATCAGAGCAAAGCAACTGTTAAGTTGAGATGAGTAAATAGAGAAAAACTGCTCCATCTATGGTATGTAATTGTGCAAACTATGGCATTCTAGGTGACATCCAGGTTTGCAATATCCCCTTTATTTTTCTGTACTCTGTTGCATATGCGCTGCTCTCTATAGTAACACATTTTACAATATACACCCTTATATAAAAAATCAGAAGCAGTCAGAATGGGTAACAACAAAAGTATAGCAAGCAAGAGTATAAGCTATTGTGTAACATCATGTAGGTTGCAGAAGCTCTCAACTCATGTGTGTACCTATTAAGTGAAATATTGTTCAATGTATATAGACATCATATAGTCTTCATTTAGACAATACATAATAATTCCGCACTCATGACTGTTAAAGATTATTTATAGCTTAATGTTTTTTCCCAATAATATGGTTAAATAAAACCTGAGTCTACTCTGCTCTGGGTCAAGGGGTCAGAAATGCAGAAAAGCCACAAGGCTTCACTTCCAGTTTCCCTTACATCAGATGCCCGTGCTTACACCCAAAGCCAATTGAAGAATTGGCTTGGGTAAGAACATCACTGGATCCTTGGACAGGTAAGTGTCCTTGTATTAAAAGTCAGCAGCTACAGTATTTGTAGTTAAAAAATTGCATTGTATGTGATGTTGAAAAAAGTCCATCAAGTCCAACCTATGTGTGTGATGGTGTTGTGGTCGTTCAGGTGCTTATCTAATAGTTTTTTTAAACTATTAATGCTCCCCGCTGAAACCACAGCCTGTGGAAGGGAATTCCACATCCTTGCCACTCTAATACCCCGTACACATGGTCGGATTTTCCGATGGAAAATGTCCGATCGGAGCTTGTTGTCGGAAATTTCTGACCCTGTGTGGGCTCCATCGGACATTTTCCATCGGATTTTCCGACACACAAAGTTTGAGAGCAGGCTATAAAATTTTTCGACAACAAAATCCGTTGTCGGAAATTCTGATCGTGTGTACACAAATCCGACGGACAAAGTGCCACGCATGCTCAGAATAAATAAAGAGATGAAAGCTATTGGCCACTGCCCCGTTTATAGTCCCGACGTACGTGTTTTACGTCACCGCGTTTAGAACGATCGGATTTTCCGACAACTTTGTGTGGGCGTGTGTATGCAAGACAAGTTTGAGCCAACATCCGTCGGAAAAAATCCTAGGATTTTGTTGTCGGAATGTCCGAACAAAGTCTGAACGTGTGTGCGGGGCATTACAGTAAAGAACCCTCTACGCAGTTTAAGGTTAAACCTCTTTTCTTCTAATTTTAATGAGTGGCCACGTGTCTTATTAAACTCCCTTCCGCGGAAAAGTTTGATCCCTATTGTGGGGTCACCAGTATGGTATTTGTAAATTGAAATCATATCCCCTCTCAAGCGTCTCTTCTCCAGAGAGAATAAGTTCAGAGCTCATAACCTTTCTTCATAACTAATATCCTCCAGTCCCTTTATTAGTTTTGTTGCCCTTCTCTGTACTCGCTCCATTTCCAGCACATACTTCCTGAGGACTGGTGCCCAGAACTGGACAGCATACTCCTGGTGAGGCCGGACCAAATTTTTGTAGAGCGGGAGAATTATCGCTTTATCTCTTGAGTTAATCCCCTTTTTAATGCATGCCAATATTCTGTTTGCTTTGTTAGCAGTAGCTTGGCATTGCAAGCCATTGCTGAACCTATCATTTACTAGGACCCCCAGGTCCTTTTCCATCCTTGTTCCCCCCAGAGGTTCTCCCCCCAGTGAGTAGATTGCATTCATATTTTTGCCACCCAAATGCATTATTTTACATTTTTCCACATTAAACCTCATTTGCCATGTAGTTGCCCATCCCATTAATTTGTTCAGATCTACTTGCAAGGTTTCCACATCCTGCGGAGAAGTCATTGCCCTGCTTAGCTTAGTATCATCTGCAAGTACAGAGATTGAACTGTTTACGTCATCCTCCAGGTCATTTATGAACAAATTAAATAGGATTGGTCCCAGGACAGAACCCTGGGGGACCCCACTTTCCACCCCTGACCATTCCGAGTACTCCCCATTTATCACCACCCTCTGAACTCGCCCTTGTAGACAGTTTTCAATCCATGTACCCTCCCTATGGTCCATGCCAACGGACCTTACTTAGTACAGTAAACGTTTATAGGGAACTGTGTCAAATGCTTTTTCAAAATCCAGATACACCACGTCTACGGGCCTCCCCTTATCTAGATGGCAGCTCACCTCCTCATAGAAGGTTAAAAGATTGGTTTGGCAAGAACGATTCTTCATGAATCCATGCTGATTACTGCTAATGATACCGTTTTCATTACTAAAATCATGTATATAGTCCCTTATTCCCTCAAAGAGCTTGCATACTATTGATGTTAGGCTAACTGGTCTGTAATTCCCAGGGATGTATTTTGGCCCTTTTTTAAATATTGGTGCTACATAGCTTTTCTCCAATCAGCTGGTACCATTCCAGTCAGTAGACTATCAGTAAAAATGAGGAACAATGGTCTGGCAATTAATTGACTGAGTTCCCTAAGGACCCTCGGGTGCAAGCCATCTGGTCCCGGTGACTTATTAATGTTAAGTTTTCCAAGTCTATTTCTAATTCTGTTAGCCATGAGGGAGCTTCCTGTGATGTGTCATGAGGATAAACACTGCAATTTTGGTTACTGAAGCCCCCCGATTCCCTCGTGAAGACTGAGGAGAAGAATAAATTTAATACCTTCGCCATCTCACTATCCTTTGTAACCAGATGTCCTTCCTCATTCTTTATGGGGCCAATATAGTCTGTCCTACCTCTTTTACTGTTTATATACCTAATTGCACCCTTACATTTCTTGTTGCATTCTTTGCAAAGTCTGTAGCTGTTGACTTTTCATTTTTTGGGGGAGCCCGGAGCTCCTCTTTAAGGTCTTGTTGAGGTTACTCTTGTATATATATTTACACACTTTGTCACAATATTCAAATCCTTTTCAGTCCCAAACTATTATTTGTCTCTTCTGCAAACTATGCTGTTTTGTACTCTGTTTCTACGAAAAAATCATATAAACAGATTGTAATATAAAAAAATTATTACAGATGTACTTTAAACTCCTTAAGCCAAGGGGTTACATTTTAATTTAATTTAGATAAAGGGAATAGAACGCACAACCTCAGTGCTGAAAAACTTAACAGATTTACCCAGTTATAATTATATGGTAATTTGATTTGTAATATGTGTCCAATATATGTTAATATTAAACATAATTAGACAACCAAATAGTGATACATTGGAGAGGGTTTTTGTTCTCATATCCTTCTTCACAACGTATTTCTTATTGATCGTCACACAAAAATGCCTATTCATACCATACATATGCTTACCAAGTGTGAATAGGAATAAATTCAAAACCCATAGTAAATCAGTCAAGCAGCAGTGAGGTAGCAGGCATGTGATCAACACCTCTAAGATGATGTCAGAGGAAATCGAGTCGGAAGGTGTATTGTGTCATCATGTGTCAGGAGAATGATTTGTTTCAGAAGCTTGTGTGATTTATTGTAAAAGGCAGGCAGTGATTGTGTAAAGGTGGGTCACATAGTGACATCATCTGAATCAGCCCCCTAGCAGAAGAGTTCACACTCAGGAATGTGGTGGTGGAGGCTGGCAGCACATAATCACAATCAGTATTCTTCGGACAGATCACAGAATCTGTCAATGAATCACTTGCAGATTGCATGATCACTAATCAGAAACAGCACAGGAAAAAGATATGAGGAAACATCAGGGCTATGTTAAGTAAGATATTAGGAATGGCAAAAAAATGAGCAGAGAATGTCATCAGAGCCGTTAGGACACACTAAATCCTGGATATTATTAGACATCTATGGAAATCAGGACGTATGTTGCTATTTATCATTTCCATGTCCTGAAAATGCGAAAAACTCTTATTACTCTACCAGCATGACCCTACATCCCTATGAAGCTTTAAATATTAATATGTCATGTTTGTGGCCTTGTGGGGGATTAATGAAACAATTGATTTGGAATGCATATGTGTTCCAAGTACAAGGCGTGTACCATGATGTCAGCGCAACTGTTTGGCTAATTGACGGAGCCTGAAACAGAAACAGAAAATTTCCTATTCAGAAGCCTGTTCTTTGTGACCATTATTTAGTAAAGAAATACAATGATATTTAAAAGGTTGACCAATTCAATTTTGATATTGTTATTTTTAGATGTCGGTGAGTTGAGTCACCCTCACAGATTAGTATATGTCCTAGGGACTCTAGCAGTTAGTCTGCATCATTTCCTGGGTAGGGTAAGAGAAATTAGTTCAGCAAAACTGATTTCACAGTTGTCAAAATTTCAACAAAACGTACGCTATCTACTTTGCTCATTAAGCTGCTTAGGGGAAATTTTCTAAGGAGAAAAAACAATCTATTCCAGTGCCTTGCAGTACTGGGGTCCTCAGTTTGAGAACCATCCAGGACGCTATCTCATTGGAGTCCCAGTTCTCCCTGAATGGGTTTCCTCTGGGTACTCTTGTTTCCTCCACACTCCTAAGACATGCTGTAAGGATAATCTTGTCCTCTCTAAATCAACCCTAGTATGTGTGTGTGCAGGTATGCATGTGAGAAAGGGACTTTAGACTGAATTTGCGAGTACACCACCGACCACTGAAACTGGTGACATGTGCTGGTGACAAATATTTTGGCTTTCAGAACTGTTTTCCAGCTGGCAGTTGGTGCAGCGCCCGTTTACTTCTTGCCATTCCTAGGAACCTGTGAGGTGGGAATATTAGAAATGATGCAAATAAATATACACTATGTAAAGCACTGCATGAATTGTCGGTGCTATAGAAATGCTTGTAATAGCAAATAATCTTTTTCTCTATTTTGAGGTTTTTTTTTTGAGGGGCATATTTAGTTTATTTTATTTTGTATTTGTGTTTTTTTAATTGTTATTTGAGTCCTGACGTTTTAAAATGTTCATTTGACTTTTTCACCATCAATTTTCTTTCTGTTAAAAAACAATGAAACTGAGACCAATGAGTGGCCATTTTGTAGCATAAGAATGGGTCCAGGATAGTTAAAAAAAAAACTTCTGTGACCCAATTTAAAGTAATTTAAAGCAGATTGAACCCTTAACCACTTCCTTACCGCTATATAGTAATATGACGCCCACAGGAATCCTTCGATCCTTCGGGCGGGCGTCATATGACGTCCTGGGATTCCCTGCATTGTGGAGAGCGCGCGCCGCCGTGTCACTTGGGATCCGATGCGCGTGCCCGGCGGCCCCACGTCCTGTCAGGTGAGAGGAGATCGATCCATGTGTTCCCATTACAGAGGAACACCGATCGGTCTCCTCCCCTTGTGAGTCCCCTCCCCCTACAGTTAGACATACAGTTAACCCTTTGATCACCCCCTAGTGTTAACCCCTTCCCTGCCAGTTACATTTATACAGTAATCAATGCATTTTATAGCACTGATCGCTGTATAAATGTCACTGGTCCCAAAATAGTGTCAAAAGTGTCCGATCTGTCCACCGCAATATCGCAGTCATGATAAAGATCGCAGATCGCCGCCATTACTAGTAAAGAAAAAAATAATAAAAATGCCATAATTCTATCCCCTATTTTGTAGACGCTATAAGTTTTGCGCAATCCAATCAATATACACTTATTGCGATTTTTTTTTAACAAAAATATGTAGAAGAATACATATCGGCCTAAACTGAGGAAAAAATTGTTTTTTTAAAAAAAATTGGGATATTTATTATAGCAAAAAGTAATAAATATTGTGTTTTTTTCAAAATTGTCACAATTTTTTTGTTTATAGCGCAAAAAATAATAACCGCAGAGGTGATCAAATACCACCAAAAGAAAGCTCTATTTGTGGGGAGAAAAAATTATCAAAATTATTTTGGATACAATGTCGCATGACCGCACAATTCTCATTCAAAGTGTGATAGCACTGAAAGCTGAAAATTGGCCTGGGCAGGAAGGGGGTGAAAATGCTTGTATGGAAGTGGTTAAAAACCATCAGAAATCACCCTTTCTTCGACTCCCTAAAAAAAATTTTAAAAAATGTATTTTGCCAAAACGACAAATCTTCAGCCACCATTTAGCCAGCATTTCTAGAAAACAAAAACTCTAGAAGAAGATTCCAAGAGATGTTTCAACCTGCCTGTATCTATCCATAACCAAATATCAGGTTTAGGTTACCGACCCAAGAGGCGCACCTAGTATATATAGCATCTTCAGTGGATTGTATTTAGCACGTGTCCCCCCCCCCCCCCCCATGCATGAAAATAATTTTCAGTATTAATCATGTAATGTAATATCTTGCATACTGGGGGGGTGGTATTAGAATTAGCTAGTGGAGAGCAGACAGCAGCACAGCAGCAGCTGCATGTACGGCTATGACTTTTTGCAAAGCTAAGCTGAGTATGCACTAATAGAGCATATTCGAAGACTTTACAAATGTTATTTAAATTTACTTTAAAATTTTGTTTGCTTTTAACATTCAAATTTTGAATTGAATGTCATTTCCTGAACGAAAACCACATACGCTGTTAGGAATCTGTTTATTCAAGAAAAATCTTCCATCCTGATCCTTCCAATTTTCTTCACTGTGGTCAAAAATGAATGTCAATTAAACATCACTAATGATTTCAAAGTAGAATGAAATTCTTAAAATTAAACATTTTATATGAAATTTTATTCATGTATAGCCAGCTTTACTGAACTTAGCATATCAATTCACCTGACACGCAGGAGCTCAAAGACTATACCCCCTGGATTGTTACCAACCACTGAAAATAAAGGTATCAAAAAGAAAACTGCTGCCAAAGGTGTGGCCAATAATGTGGGTGTCGCTTCCCAAGGTAGGGCTTGTAGTGTGGGACTAAAATAAGCCCAGCATTGGTGTCATTGGCAGTAATAGCAACCTCAAGCAATGGTGTCATTAGTTGCAATATTAAGCCCCACAACTGGTATAAGTGGCCACAATAATCCCCCCCTTAGTTGGTGATCAGTTGGAGTAACATTAATCCACCATCAGCATAGATGGTCAGTGGCTGGCTGGTAAAAATAACCCTTCCTAGCATTGGTGGTCAATGGTTGGCTGTAACAATAAACCCTCCCGGCACTGATGATCAGTGGCTGGCTGTAACAATAAACACCTTGCCACCATTGATGGTCAGGAGCTGGCTGGAACATTACCCCCCCCCCGCATTGGTGGTCAGTGGCAGGCTCTAAAATAACCCCCCTCAAGCACTGGTGGTATGAACTCTGGTACTAGGGATGCAGGTGCAGGGTGTCTTGAAAGCTAGGTTTTGGACTTTTGGGAAGCACCAGTGTCCCCCCTCCACATGGAGCAGCTGATCAACTGCACAGATTACAGGAATGACACAAAGATGGGGGGAGTCAGTGGCAACATGGGTAAGTGGAGGAGACTAGTATTGCCTGTTATATATGTCTACTAATCTACCTTGCAATCATGTATTGATTACATGACTGTGAGATATATCAACAGTTATACATACCCTGTTTCCCCGAAAATAAGACCTAGCATGATTGTCGGTGATTGCAGGAATATAAGCCCTACCCCCCAAATAAGCCCTACCCTGTTTCCTCGAAAATAAGCCCTACCCTGAAAATAAGACCTACAAGGACTTTAACTAGGGCTTATTTGGGGGGTAGGGCTTATATTGCAGCCATCACCGACAATCACGCTAGGTCTTAACAAATTAAGAGAGAGAACAAATTAATATTCATATAATAAAGTATGGGAATACATATTTTGCATTTCCAGTGGCTGGGGGTCATATTAATCCACACTCAAGCTGATAAAGTTTATGGGAGTACAGTAGAGGCAGTCCCCTGGTTACAAACATCTAACTTACATACGACTCATACTTACAAACGAAGGGAGACAACGGGAAATGAGATGAAATCTACCCCTAAGAAGAGAAATTCACTCCTGTAATGCCGCGTACACACGACCAGACTTTACGGCATACTTTGCCCGGCGGACTTTTCGACGGACTTTACGACGGACTTTCCGAATGAACGGACTTGCCAAAAAAAAACAAAGTCCGACGGATTCGTACGTGATGACTAAAACAAGGAAGTTCATAGCCAGTAGCCAATAGCTGCGCTAGCGTCGGTTTTTGTCCGTCGGACTAGCATACAGACGAGCGGACTTTTCAACTGTGTTTCAAATCTAAGTCCGTCAAACTTTTGATAAAACGAAGTCCGCTGGAGCCCACACACGATCGAATTGTCCGACGAAATCCGGTACGCCGGACCAAGTATGCAGTAAAGTCAGATCGTATGTACGCGGCATAAGAGTTATCACAGGACAGACAGCAAAACAAACCTTACAGGGGTGTTAACCCTTCCCTATGCTATCCAAAAAATGTAAAAATACATTTTTAGGCTAGAGTTACAATTAAAAAATGTACCTGTTCCGATTTACATTCAAATTCAACTTAAAGTGGTTGTTAACCCACTATACCTAAGTCACATCATTCTCTCTGTTTATTACTGTAAAGTGCCCCTGTGACTGTGCTTTATAAAAATAATGCAGTATATACCTTATTTACAGAACGCTGATCAGCACTCATGTGACCCGCCGCCTCTCTCCTCTCTCGGCCTGACAACTGCAGCAGGAGGATCCCCCACCACTGATGTCAGTCAGGAGGGGAGGAGAGAGGCGGCGCATCACATGAGCGCCGATCAGCACTCTGTAAACAGGTATATACCTGCAATATTTTTATAAAGCACAGTCCCTGGGGCACTTTACAGTAATAAACAGAGGATGATGTGAAAAATAAACAGTAATTTGAGCAGCAGGACGGGAGGGGAAAGCGCGGACACAGAGCTGACAGGCAGAGAGGGGAGGAGGGATAGGATGGAGGACAGCACACAGGAGACAGAGAGCAGGGCTGCAGATGCATGTACGCTGACCACGGTGTCAGGGCTCAGCAGCCCTGATATACTGTGATCAGCTTACAGAGGGGAGGGTAGAAACTGGCAGGATCAGACAGGTATTTCAGGTGTTTCAGGGGGCCAAATTACACAGCACATGCTTTAACCACTTGCCGACCGCCTAACGTATATATACGTCGGCAGAATGGCACGGGCAGGCAGAATCACGTACCTGTACGTGATCTGCCTCCCGCGGGCGGGGGGTCCGATCGGACCCCCCCCCAGTGCCAGCGGCGGTCGGCATTTGACTGGGAGCGTCGGGAGGCGAGGGGGAGACCATCTGATCGTGGCCCCCCCCTCGCGATCGCTCCCAGCCAATCGGAATCCTCCCCTGCCTGTGTGTAGTTTCACACAGGCAGAGGATGTGATGTCATCTCTCCTCGGCTTGGCAGTTTCCGTCCCAGCGCCGAGGAGAGAAGACATGTAAGTGCACAACACACACACACACAGTAGAACATGCCAGGCATACTTTACACCCCCGACCCCCCCCCCGATCGCCCCCCGATCCCCCCCCAATCACCCCCCCCCCCTGTCACAAACTGACAGCAAGCAGTATTTTTTTTTTTCTGATTACTGCATGGTGTCAGTTTGTGACAGTTACAGTGTTAGGGCAGTGAGTATTACCCCCCTTTAGGTCTAGGATACCCCCCTAACCCCCCCTAATAAAGTTTTAACCCCTTGATCACCCCCTGTCACCAGTGTCACTAAGCGATCATTTTTCTGATCGCTGTATTAGTGTCGCTGGTGACGCTAGTTAGGAACGTAAATATTTAGGTTCGCCGTCAGCGTTTTATAGTGACAGGGACCCCCATATACTATCTAATAAATGTTTTAACCCCTTGATTGCCCCCTAGTTAACCCTTTCACCACTGATCACCGTATAACCATTACGGGTGACGCTGGTTAGTTTGTTTATTTTTTATAGTGTCAGGGGACCCGCCGTTTATTACCTAATAAAGGTTTAGCCCCTGATCGCCTGGCGGTGATATGCGTCGCCCCAGGCAGCGTCAGATTAGCGCCAGTACCGCTAACACCCACGCACGCAGCATACGCCTCCCTTAGTGGTATAGTATCTGTACGGATCAATATCTGATCCGATCAGATCTATACTAGTGTCCCCAGCAGTTTAGGGTTCCCAAAAACGCAGTGTTAGCGGGATCAGCCCAGATACCCGCTAGCACCTGCGTTCTTCCCCTCCGCCCGGCCCAGCCCAAGTGCAGTATCGATCGATCACTGTCACTTACAAAACACTAAACGCATAACTGCAGCGTTCACAGAGTCAGGCCTGATCCCTGCGATCGCTAACAGTTTTCTTGGTAGCGTTTTGGTGAACTGGCAAGCACCAGCCCCAGGCAGCGTCAGGTTAGCGCCAGTACCGCTAACACCCACGCACGCACCATACACCTCCCTTAGTGGTATAGTATCTGATCGGATCAATATCTGATCTGATCAGATCTATACTAGCGTCCCCAGCAGTTTAGGGTTCCCACAAACGCAGTGTTAGCGGGATCAGCCCAGATACCTGCTAGCACCTGCGTTTTGCCCCTCCGCCCGGCCCAGCGCAGCCCACCCAAGTGCAGTATCGATCGATCACTGACACTTACAAAACACTAAACGCATAACTGCAGTGTTCGCAGAGTCAGGCCTGATCCCTGCGATCGCTAACAGTTTTTTTGGTAGCGTTTTGGTGAACTGGCAAGCACCAGCCCCAGGCAGCGTCAGGTTAGCGCCAGTACCGCTAACACCCACGCACGCACCGTACACCTCCCTTAGTGGTATAGTATCTGAACGGATCAATATCTGATCTGATCAGATCTATACTAGCGTCCCCAGCAGTTTAGGGTTCCCACAAACGCAGTGTTAGCGGGATCAGCCCAGATACCTGCTAGCACCTGCGTTTTGCCCCTCTGCCCGGCCCAGCCCAGCCCTCCCAAGTGCAGTATCGATCGATCACTGTCACTTACAAAACACTAAATGCATAACTGCAGCGTTCGCAGAGTCCGATTTTTAATCAACCACCCTCCCTGCCTTTTGTGTCAACTTTATGAACAGCATTGTTCCATATATCTTCTGTCTTCTACTGCTGTCTCTGTAGGAGTATAAATTCAACACAGGTCAGGCGACAACACTGGGGAGATGACTATCTCTAATGCCGCGTACACACGAGCGGACTTCGCGTCGGACTGAACTCCGAAGGACTTTTCGACTGAGTTCCGACGAAACGGACTTGCCTACACAGGATCCCACCAAAGTCTGATCATTTCGAACGTGATGACGTACGATGGGACTAGAAAAGGAAGTTCAAAAGCCAGTAGCCAATAGCTGCCCTTGCGTCGTTTTCGGTCCGTCGGACTAGCATACAGACTAACTTTTTTTTCGATAGGAATCGAGTCCGTCGGAAAGATTTGAAACATGTTCTGTTTCTAAGGTCTGTCAGATTTTTCGACAGAAAAGGTCCGAAGAAGCCCACACACGATCAGAATGTCCGACGGATTTGTTCCGTTGGACCTTTTCTGCCAGAAAGTCCGGTCGTGTGTACGTGGCATTAGGTGGTATTTCGCAGACAAACATAAGTCAACTACTGACTAGACATATCAAAATCCTAAAGCATTTTCCGTTGATTCTATTACTTTAAGACTGTAGCGGTTGCAACAGCAGATTCAGCAAAAAACTGTTTCCTAACAAGTGTTTCACTTTCACTGAAAAAAGAAATCAACCCACCAATGTTTTTCATCATTCCCAAGTAAAATAACTGACTAAGGCCAAAGGCAGATTAATGACTCTGGAGATGGCTCTGTAATATGACTCCCAAAGGACACAAAACAAATAAACAATTGCATATTGGACATTCCAAGGCACATCTGGGATAAAGCGAGTGATGTCACTGGAATGGAATCGAAGCCTCTGGAAGGTGCAGTGTTATTTTTTTAGTGCTGAAATTCCACAGAGACCACCGGGCCTGACTACCTCATCAAATTCATGTATGCTTCACTTTTCATATACACAGTGGCCAAATCATGTGCGGAATGTATATTGCAGCATATGTCTGGCAGTAATTACATTCCACCAGAACTAGCCCTCTGCTCACATGCATTTCATTCCCTTTTTAGGGGGAAATATCATTTTGGACTGAGGAGTATGTTGGGCAGGTCTTAGAATGAATTTTTTAGAGCAAAAGAATTTTCATAAAGCTTTATTTACAAATAACAAAGCAACACAATAAACAACAAACAACATGATAACAGGTTGAACAGAAATGACACGCAAAGTGCAGGAACCAATCATAAAGATGTTTTCAAATCAGTATGGGTTACTGGAATTGCTACAGTATAACAATGGTTCTCAACCAGGTTTAAATGGGATGCTGGGGTTCCACAAGAGGTTGCTAGGGGTTCCATGAGAAGAGAGCAGTAGCTGATTGGTCTCCTGCCTACACGTACCAATGTAAGGGGTCACTACAATTTCTACTATGTTCCTTTTCTGGACATTATTATTTGTTTTAGTTATTTATGCTCTTATTTAAAGCCTATCTCCAAGGAAAGAAAATCCTCCCCTTGCAGTGGGGCTGTCCCCGCACTGCAAGGATTAAATGATCATTTAGGTCTAGAGCACATGAAAAGACAATTTTAAAGCACAGCTCCAGGCTCCCCCAAAAAAATGCTGTAGCTGCTAACTTTTGATATAAGGACATTTACCTGCCCCTGGATCCAGTGATGTCCTCACCTGAGCCGTACCTTCAATCAGTTTCGGGTGCAGGCGCCGGCATCTGAAGTAAGGGAAAGAGGAAGTGAAGCCTACTGTCCCGTAGTCTTCTGGGACCTGTGATGTGTCCCAGAAGACTGTGGAAGAAGGAGGGGACTGAACTTAGGCCCCAGATACCTGTTCCCCTCTCCACCCTCCTCCCAGAAAGTGCCAAATGTGGCAGTGGAGGGGGGGAGGGGGCAAACAAGCAGAGCTTCCCTCTTTTGGGTGGAGCTTCGCTTTAATTACCTGATCCTCTGCTCCCACAGGCTCCCTCCATGCTGCTACACTGGTCCCCACAGCCTATATGATCCCCCTTCTCTTACACAATCCAGCAGTCACAGGTACTCTGATTTTCATCAAGTACAATGCAACTTTGGGATCAATCAGCTTTCATAATAGAATTTGATGGTCCAGGTTAAGAAAGATCAAGCATCTCTTAAGATAACATTTGCATGTAGAGAAAATGAGCAATATTTTGCTGACTTGATATGAAAATGGTTCCAAGAGTACTGTCTCGAGATTTACCTGCACTTCCTGTTCCATAGCCACAACAGAAAGTGGGAGGAAATACCTGAAAATAAAGGGAATTCCATAGGCCCCCCAGGTCACCAGAACTAGTGTCCCCATCAGAAGAGTTCCTTTCTATTACTTTACTTATTTTCTGGGGACAACTCAAAATGTGGGATTTTCTTATACTTTCACTTTCAATGCTAATGGTACTGTAAACAGGATGAATAGAGAGGGTGAATCTCCCTAATGGGGGAACAAACTAAAATAAAAACTGACAAGTGTTCTAATCTCTCCCAACTCTATCCAAAACTAAAAAAAAAAAAAGTTTGCCTTTAGTTATACTTTACCTCTTTCCTATGCAGGTTGTCTCTTTCTGATGATTCCACCCATAGCCACTTTTGTTCCTTCTGCAGCTTCCGATTCAGTTGATTCCTCAGCTGTGCTTTGGGGGACCAACCTAGACCCTGCTGGAAGGAGATCTGGCCTGTAATATTGCAGAGTGCACTGGATCACCCTATTTCACCTCATGGCCTCTCAGTTTCCAATGATCCCTTTCATTGCCAAAACCAGCTAAGACTTACCAGTCTACTTGCTAGTAGATCCTGTCCTATATAGGGACTGGCTTCATCCGGAGAAGATTTTTACTTCTTAAAATCACTTTGTTCAGCAATATCCTATTGAGGAATGTGTCCTGCGAAAGTAGGTGGTTCCTGTGTTGGATCCTGCAATTTCTTGCCTTAACAAGATCCTCATGGCCCCCTTAGAGGTTATTTGTGTGTTCAAGGACCCAGTAGACAAGAGGATGGGAGGCCCTCTTTAAAGCTCTCCCAACCTGCAGTTTTCCAGATCATTGCTGTCTGGACAAAATGCATGGCCCAAAATCCCAGTTGCATCCTAATTGATTCTTCAGCTCACAATCAGTTAGACCTTTAAGCTATGGCCTTATGCTTCTGTGTGAACAGCTTGGGGCCACATTAATTTAATCTCCAAGATGGAAATAAATATGATGTGCCAAAGGACATATTAAACAAGTGCTCTCAAATAGAATTACTGGGTAACAGATTTACAAGTCCATCAATACTAAGTCCATAATATAAACTGAATTGACAAAAAACAAAAGAAAAAGGCAGAAAATTAACAACTAGCAGTAAAGAGGAGGTGGTGGATCTGCAGTACAGCCAAAGATGACAAACAGGTCAATGATGATTCCAACACAGGGACACAGAACAAGAATAAAGATCCACAGATCCAGGCAAAACCAGATCAGGAAAGATAAATAGGACATGCAAAAAACACAATGGCTAAGAGCTGGATCAGTAGAATGTAAACTGTTTATTGAGCAAACATATCCAAACATACACTGAGGTTTAAGGAAGACCCAGCAAAGAGTGAACCATGCTAAATCAGCAGTAAGCTATCAGTTGCTGGTGATCACTGAGCTGGGTGGAAGCAAGCCGAGCCACCATACCATGCCACTGTCAGCATCTAAGCGAGCTCCCTCCGTCTCCCCTTGCTGCAAACCAACTGCAGCAAAAAGAAGGCTCATGTCTCCACCAGTAGAACTTCAACCCCTAAAATTAGAAAAGGTTCCTTTTGTCCTTCTCAGTCTTCCAGTTCCAAATTTAAAGCAGGAACATACTTTTGTAAGAATACATGGGCCTCTGGCTGTTTCCAAAATTTCTCCTGTGATAGGGTGCCCACACTTCTCAGAATGGGGGGATATCTACCAAAAGAAGAGCATTTTAAGGACTTCTACTCAATTATCTTTATGATTCCCAAACCAAATGGAGAAGTCTGGCCCATTTAGGATCTAAAGAATTTACATTTTTACCTACAGATTCAAAAGTTCTGTATGAAAACTGGCACGTCAGTCATTACCTCCCTCTTTCTTGGTCATTTTCTGCTTATAGTAGACATTCAAGATGCTTACTTGCGCATTCCCATCTTTCTTCCTTGTTTCTAATTTGTTTTTCAGTGGATGATCAGAATTACCTATTAGTCTCAGTTTCCTTTTGGCCTCTCCATGGGTTTTCATTAAGGTGCCTGACCTGGTCTTTTCTCTGCTTTGTCCCTAGGAGATTCATGTTGTGGATTACCTGGAGAATCACCATTTCAGGGATCAGTCCTTGTTATCAATAGCAGGCAACATCCAGCAGACCATGTCCAGGATATTTCTGCCTAGGGACAAACTTCTGTTCCTCTGCTCTCAGGAAAGTCTTTTACTTTAAAATCATACAGAGTTCTCACTGCAGATGCCAGTTGGTTGAGCTGGGGCACACTCCTGGATACCCTCTCAGTACAGGGCTCTTGCTCATTGGAGGAAGCCTGCCTATTCTGGAGCTTAGGGCAGTTCAGTTGTCTCTTAATTGTAGGACTTACATGGCAAAAATCCAGCCTGAAAATGCCACAGCCATGGCCTACAACAATCCTAAAGGAGGCACCAGAAGTCATGTTGCTACAAAGAAAATAGACTTGATTCTCTCTTGGCCAGAACTGTACATTCCCGTCCTGTCCAATGTCTACTTCCCAGATGTGTAAAATTGGCAGGCAGAATTTTTCAGTCATCAGTGTCTAAATCCAGGGGAATGAGCTCTCAAATATGAAGTATTTCAAGCCCTTTGCTGTAGGTGGAGGCCACTGGACATAGATGTTCTGGCATCCAGATTCAACAAAAAGCTGAACAGGTTTATTGACAGGTTGAGGGACCCTTGGGCTGGAGAGCATTACAGTGATTCTTATTGCACCAAATTGGCCCAGGAGGGCATACTCCTACTACTTGTAGACTGCTTCACAGTTGCTGGCTTTGATGGCATGGTTATTGAAGCCCTAAGAAACAGGGGCCTGTCAGATTTGGTCATCTTTACCCTCGTGAAGGCTAGGAAGTCAACTTTCAAAACAGTCTACCATTGCATCTGGAAGGCCTATTTTGCTGACATTCTTCCTTTCAGAGTGGGTTACCAGGCATGGTGGGTGTGATGCAAAAAGAAATGATGGGCGCCAGTCACTTTTTGAATGCGAACAAGAGATTTATTGTCTCCTAACAGAACCGTGCAAGAGAGGGTTAGGGCCAGGACACCCTTGAGTGGATGCAATGGTAATTGGCAGACTCCGAGACTTCTATAGGTAGACAGCTATACAGTGGAAGGTCTCCAGCCAGATAACACTTCTGTATAAGTAGGACCGCTGTCTCCTACGGTAACTAATCTTGCAACAGTCACTAACGGTAGTTGTACATAACTCTTTATAACACAGAACAGTCCTTTATGTATCTCACAGTATCCCACTGTAGATCTTCATTCACTGCGCTCCCAGTCTCTCACTAGACTTCCAGATCCCAGTCATCACTGGATCCCCTGAGCTCTTCCACAGGTATCTCGCTGTATACTCCTCAAGCGTCACCCCTGCTATCCTGCTGGGTCCCTCGCTTGGCACTCGCTGATGCTTTTCCACTTATTCACCGTCCCCGGCTGGTGAGAAGACTGCTCAGGTACTTGATTCAGCTTACTCACAGTAGTCTCCGGTAACAAGGTGGATGGTCCCTTAGTGGCAACAGCATCCCCGCTACCTCCGACCACAACTGGTTCCTCATCCAGCTGAACCTTTGCAACTCGGTTGGACTCCAATCCTGCAGTCCCAATCCTACGCTGCTTCTCCTGTTCCTGGATAGGCCTCAAGGAGCCTAGTAGCCAGGTGTCCCCAGGATAGGCCTCAGGCTTCCGGCCTAGCAGCCGGGGTGACATAACACACGTCCACCCTGACAGCTGCCCAGGTGGCACAGAACCCCCCGATCACCTGACTCCACCAAAATAAATAGGCTCTCCAAGCAGGCCAAGGGACTTAAAGAACCCCTTGCCTATTGGCTGAGACACCCCATCCATTTATGATCTGTCCTTGCTATGCCCTTGTCTATCTAATGTCACCAGCTACAATGCCACCTAGTGACAGAAGAGAGAAGTGCAGCAATTCCAGAATTAGGGGGAAATCAGTGCATCTCCTAACAATTAGCCAGGGCAATTACTACCTGGCAAACTAAATTTGTTATCAACCCTGCCTAAACACCAGGGTGCTATATCCTCCCCCTGCCTAGGAAACTACGTCTCAGAGTTTGTAAAGAAACAAATTCTGGTCTGTATCAGAATTTGGCATTGATCACTCACAAAGGGCAAATCTCTTGCACATTCTTTTTCAAAGACCATTGGCCTCTCATTTCACAGTTAAAGTCTTTGAACAGGGTGTTGCACCCCTGTGACTCTGTGGGACTTTAACCTGTTTTTTTTTTACTCTTCGGAAGTCACCCTTCTAACCTATTGGGGATATTCCTCTGACCTTTCTCATTGCTATCACCTCTAGTTTAATGGCTTTATCCCGTAGAGAGTCATTTAAGTGTTATACAAGGGCAAGGCTGATTTGAGGCCTAAAGCCTCTTTGAGACCCTAAGGTGGTCTCTTTCTTTCTTTTTCTCTTTGTCCTGCTCCAAAGCATTTCAAAGGAAAATCTTTCCACAGATTTGACATGGTATATGCTGTAAAGTAGAGAATATCTCTCAACCACTGCCTCTTTTAGGCAATTGGATTCCTCTCTGTGTTATTCCAGAGGGCTTTCTCAGGGGGCTAACTGCTTCTCACTCCACCATTGCTGGGTGGATTAAACAAGTCATTGTTCAAGCCAATAATGTGAAGGTTAGGATTCCTCCGTTCCCTGTAAAGGTACACTGTTGCAAATCTGTTTGGGCTTCATGGGCTTTTCAGCATCTGTTTCTCAGTTTGCAAGCCTGTTTTCTGTTTTTTCTTTCACATGTTTATTCATTTTTATCAGGTGGATTTTTAGGCCTCTTCTGGTGTCAGTTGTGTAAGATGCTCCAGGCTGCTCTCCAAGTTCTATGGAGCTCTTCTTGATCCTTTTATTATATGAGCCTGTTGGCACTGTTTGCTGCGTTGTCCACCCCTCAGTTGAACTACTTTTGGACATCCCACATTAAAAGACTCAAGATCCTGTGCCCCGTACTGTATGACTAAGAAAATAGAATTTTTGACTTACCATTAAAATCCATATTTTGGAGTACAGAATGGGTCAGAGGTCCTTTCCCTTTGTTCTTATCTTACTATTGCTTACTACAAAACTGAAGATAGCTAGGGGAGGTTTTAAAAGTGATGTCCCTGCTAGACTAAAGATTATATGTAAAGTACTCCAAGTAACACATTTTATGGATAAGTCAGAATTTGAATTTTTTGATAGCATGGTAATGGATGATGACCTCCACTGAGCTTTTATTGATGTATTTGTCCCCTTTGGGAATATTTCTCTTTTAACCTCCTGTCTAAATGGTATTGGACAGAATAGAAAGCAAAGGGAAATCTCCTTTATGAAGAAATCAATTTAACCTTTTTTTAAGCAGAGTACAGAGTTTTTAGATCTTTTGTCAGATTGTGTATGCCGTGTCTGTGTCCTAATAGGAGTGAATTTCCCACACTTTTTGTCAAGGCAATGAGTGCTAGATAGAACAGGAAGTGAGAAGAAGTCTGAAAGGAGACACAGACATCAGTAAAACCTGACAGGGGTTCTAACTGCTCCTGACATCTTGGCTTGAGCTGAGCTTTAATTTATGGAATTATTTGACCATGTGAAGCTATTCACAGATACACAGGATTAAACATATCTTAGTGCGAATGAAAATTATTTTCGTAATAATTAGAAATGCAGATTCTTCCATTGCATTTTCCTCCTCTGTCAACACAATACTGGTAGTATTCTTTTGCTGGTTGCCAATATACAATTCACATTTCAGGAATACAGCTAAAAAATAAATCCTAGGATTACAGCGCACACTGTAAATGGAGTTATTATTTTTGAACTATGAGTTTGAAGGTTTGGTGTTTATATGTAAAGGATATACAAATAACTTGTGCATTTTGTAAGTGAAAGGGTGACAAAAACCTATATTTAGGATATGTACATGAAGTGAGCACAGTATAAACACTGGTAAGTTGTATGCAAACACAATGCTGCATACACAAATGTTTCCTCTGGCTGTATACTAAACAATAAGAGTACCTAAACCAAAATGCATTATATTGCAGCTTGTCAATTCTCAAATTTATGGCTGTATTAAATTTATTTTTCAAGCTTTATTTACTTTATTTTTACCTGGTGAAAATGTCATACATTATGATGACGATGATTCGTATTAATAATAACATTGGTCTCCAAACTGGGGCCGGGGGGCCAGGTGTGGCCTTCTGGTTGCCTTTATCGGGCCCTTGGGCACTATTCCACTAACTGACACCAATGATGGGGCACCATTCCCCCTACTGACACCATCAATGAGACATTATTTATTTAATTAAAACCAATGATTGGGCATTTATACCAGGGTGTTTTCTACACCCACTAGCCACAGTCCAGGACCCCTTAAAGCCTGAAAGACAGTAAATTGCCCCTTTGCTTAGTAAGTTTGGAGACCCCTGCTCTAGAACGTCAAAACATGCAAGGCCTAAAACCTAGGTAAATGTGTAAAATAATGACTCATTTTGAAAAAAGCTGACTTTCACTGACACAGTGCTGGCATGCAAATCAAGTACAGTACCTACTTATACTTGTATGTGAAATCTGGTTAGCTCACTGGCTCCTCCAGTAAGAGATATGCATCTAAATGTTCCATGCACACAAAGACACCAAAATGTTAATATAGCAATAAGGACTTGGTTCTGGCATCTTTGCTGAGTGGTCTTCAGGAGTTTTTGACTTTTTTATTTTGAACTTTTGTGTTTTGCTTAATTTGTTGATCTTAACCCAGCTACTGTTTAGGCTGGTTATAGACAGAACAATTTTCTTTCTTTCAACCACTAACAAAGTTAGTGTCAATGAGGGAATGCTACCCGTGGAGCCATTGTGTTCTCCCAGTTCAGCAGTGATTATTGTTAGCTGCTACAACAGCCGCTAGCAATAATTGCATGTAAAATCTGACAGGCTGGCTGTACCCAAGTTGATCGATTGATCAACTTGGGTACATTCAGCCTGCCCATACAAGGTTTGAACAGCTCAGCAGGGACTGGCCGAGATTCAAACCATCAATGGCCAGGCTATGGTGCTCACTGTAACATTCAGAAGTTTAGAAATCCTTCTGTAACCAATGCCATCAATATGTTTTGCAACAATAAGGTTCCAAAGCCTCTGGGGCCTTTCAAAAAGGTGTGTATATGTAATGACAGATCATGTAACACTTAGATTGCACACAGGTGGACATCATTTCACTAATTATGTGACTTCTGAAGGTAATTGGTTGCACCAGAGCTTTTTATGGGCTTCATAACAAAGGGGGTGAATACATATGCACATGCCAATTATCAGTTTTATATTTCTGAAAAATAGTTTTATGCATATATTTTTCTAATTATACTTCACCAACTTAAACTATTGTGTTCTGATATATATATATATATATATATATATATATATATATATATATATATATATATATATATATATATATATTTCAGATTTAAAAAAACATTGAACTAAAGGCTGTAATGTAACAAAATAGCCAACTCATTGAGGTAGCTGCAAACAAAAGTTGATGAAACAACAGTTTACTTTTTAAAGCAGCCACAGATTGATTAGAAAAGCCTGTCCCCTGCTAGAAGCTACAAAGTGGAACCCTTGCTGTGAGGAAGCAGTGATCTCTTTTAAGTGATCTAACATATTCTCCATGAGCTTTGATTATTGCAGAGCTATAAGTCTGATTCAGAGGAGGGTCTGACAGCTGAGCCTTCTCTGCATCTGCAGGCAGGGGACAGGCTTCAGGCTGTGGCTGCTTTCAAAAGAAAACAAATTGTAAGACTGCATATATTTTTTAATGCACCTGGAATGTATTTAGCTCATTTAAAATGAGGGTTCAATTGGGCTTTAAAATATAAATTTGTATCAAATATTGAACTTCATTAGATATTAATCTCTTTTTATCCCCATAATCAAGGTTATTTAATACAAAAGTTGTTTTTGGTTGTCATATTTTGTTTGATCCATTGGAGTGCAATTTCATAACATGACAATATATACTCACAAAACAGCAGACAATACACATGAAAATAAACAATAGATGTGAATAAACTATAACCTAATAAGCTGTCCACTAAATGTCATTTCTGTCATCTGTCTTTTCATAGAGAACTTACTTTATTTATAGGACATGCAAGGCTACAAAGCTATAATTGCCATAATGTTAAGCAGATTCTAAGAAAACGAATTGTGGTGTACTACTTCAAACCACAAACCTTACAGACTGCATTGCTGAAGTATTAGCGAAGGCAGCTTTGCACAGGAAGTCATACGTGAAGTAAACAGCCTTCTATAATTAGCAGAAAGTAACACTCTTTAAACAGTTTGTACGTTTTGACGTTAACAAAAGGCCAAAATGTGCATACCACACACTGCCCTCTGAATTAATCATGATCTCACACAGCAGCAAAAAGGTTTCAATTGTTCTCTACAAAATTCAAACATAGGAGAGGTAAATATTTTCTTAGAACAGTAAACGGAATGAAAAATGTTACACACAGAAGCAGGCCTTTATTATGGCGGAAAGCTTTGGTGCTCACTAGCACTGGTCTTGTAGTACTTGCTCCTATACAGTTTAGCAACTCTAGCACTTGGCCGGAGGAGCAGAGCCTGCCGTTGGTTAAGGCATGTGTTCCTCATGCTGCTTTGTGAGCATAGATATAGGGGGGGATATGGGGGTCCAAACCCCCCTCTCACCAGAACGCCTGCCCATAAACAGTTAAAATAAGAAGCCTTATCCAGACCTTCATGAGCATGGGACCCTCTGTGAGAGCGTATTGATTGCCACTATCACTTGTAAACACAGAAGCTGGTGGAGGAAGTCTTCCATTACTCACTTACTCTACATCTCTGACTGATGAGATCAACTAATGCAGAGCATGGCAAAAAATGTGAGTAGCGGAAAGCTTCCTGTACCAACTTCTATGTTTACAAGTAAGAGTGGACAACTAGTGAACTATCACAATAGGTCCCTCGTTGATGGAGGTCTGGATGAGGTCAGCCTCAAGCAGCAACAATGGCAGCTACAGGAGGAAGTGAAGGGGACAGTAGGGAGGAAAGTGGTCCCCATACAAGAGCATGGTGTAAGATTTACATTAAATTTCTGGAAAGTAAGTAAAGCACATTAAATTATTATTATGTCCCATTTAGAGCCAAAGTTCTAAATTATGTATGTAGTTCAAGGCTGGCACATCTGCAGAAAGTTTACCACTTAGCAAAAGGCTACATGCATTGTGCGAAAGCGTTTCCTGCTGTTTAACTGATGTCTTCTTCTATATCTGTCCGAGACTTTGGGCACATTATGCTCATTTTTACAGGACCTGATTTGAAATTCTTTTTTTAAATTCAAGCTAAGCTCATATGCCAGATGAGCTACTAGTATGTTTTTGAACTCTGAGAGAAAAGGAAGTACTTGGGGGAACCTAAACAAACACATGGACAACATACAAACTTTGTAGGACCTTATTACTACAATTTCAATTTCCAAAGAGTAAGTCACCCAAAGCAGTAAGCTACCCCCAAATAACCCTGCATTGAAGTAAGACACATTTCCTTCATCTGCTTTTATATATATATGTGGAAGATAGAGAGTAAAGTAGGTCATACAGAACTACAAATTATATTTTTTTCACCTGTCATTCATATTAACTGTTAAGGGAATGTCAAAGAAGGACCTTTGAGCAGAACCAGCTTTGAACTAGGGCCATAAAACCTGGACCAAAACAGGGCTGTATTTAGCCATCATGCTGTCCTTGGCTCATCTCAATCATACCTCACAAATTTAGAACTTCAGAAAGAGGGACACCTTGAAATGTAGATGACATGTGGTACTTAGCAAAATGTTGACATAACAGCATTATGGACACATTGCACTGAATGATAAATAATGCACCAATATCAGTGGGAAGAAAAAATGCCCCAGCGTTGTTGGTCAGTGAGAGTAAAAAAGCCCTAAGATTGATGGTGAGCGGGAGGCTCTGCCCATCCCCAGGCTGTGAAGGGGAGGGGAGCGACTGGTTCAGGCTCTCAGAGGCATGCTGTGAGGCTGAACTAGCTGCTGCTAAGGCATCTGGGTGAATCCAGACCTTAAAGTCAGGATCCTGTCAGAGTCTGGACTGGCTGCATGACATCAGCCGATAGTGGGCTTTAGCTGTACATGTGTGCAGAACTAAATATACTCCTGTGACCTACAGGAGAAGTATTATTATTATTTCAGGTACTTATATATAGTGCCTTCAATTTACGCAGCACTTTTACATATACATTGTACATTTACATCAATCCCTACCCTCAAGGAGCTTACAACCTAAGGTCTCTAACACACATTCATACACATACATATTTAACCACTTGACGACCGCCTAACGCAGATATACTGCGGCAGAATGGCACGGGCAGGCAAAATCACGTACCTGGTACGTGATCTGCCTCCTGCGGGAATATATTAATGGTGCATGTATGCCCATCCATCATTAGAAGTGGGTGGATGAAGGGAGGTATTCTGGTGGGCATACCCACCAATCAATCTCTTTTTTTCATGCAGCCCACAGGCTGCATGAAAAAAAAGATTACAATATATGCCCAACAAGGACCAGCAACGTACTGGTATGTTGCTGGACTTTGAGTGGTTATACCAGAATGATGCCTGCAGGTTTAGGTATCATCTTGGTATCATTCTTTTCAGCCATCAGTCGGCTTTCATGTAAAAGCAATCCTATCGGCTAATTAGCCTCTAGACTGCTTTTACAAGCAGTGGGAGGGAATGTCCCCCCCCCTCCCACTGTCTTCCATGTTTTTCTCTGGCTCTCCTGTCCCAACAGGGAACCTGAGAATGCAGCTGGTGGTTCCGCCAGCTAACCATAGAGCTGATCAGAGACCAGAATGGCTCCAATCATCTCTATGGCCTAAGAAACCGGGAGCTAAGAGCATTTCATGACTTAGATTTCACCGGATGTAAACAGCGCCATTGGGAAATTGGGAAAGCATTTTATCACACTGATCTTGGTGTGGTCAGATGCTTTGAGGGAAGAGGAGAGATCTAGGGTCTAATAGACCCCATTTTTTTCAAAAAAGAGTACCTGTCACTACCTTTTGCTATCATAGGGGATATTTACATTCCCTGACATAACAATAAAAATGATAAAAAAAAAAATATGAAAGGAACAGTTTAAAAATAAGATAAAAAAGCAAAAAAAAAAAGTAAAGAAAAAAAAAGCACCCCTGCCCCCCCCCTGCTCTCGCGCAAAGGAAAACGCAATCGTTGGTCTGGCATGAAAAAATGTAAACAGCAATTGCACCAAGCATGTGAGGTATCACCGCGAAGGTCAGATCGAGGGCAGTAATTTTAGCAGTAGACCTCCTCTGTAAATCTAAAGTGGTAACCTGTAAAGGCTTTTAAAGGCTTTTAAAAATGTATGTAGTTTGTCGCCACTGCACGTTTGTGCGCAATTTAAAGCATGTCATGTTTGGTATCCATGTACTCGGCCTAAGATCATCTTTTTTATTTCATCAAACATTTGGGCAATATAGTGTGTTTTAGTGCATTAAAATTAAAAAAGTGTGTTTTTTCCCCAAAAAATGCGTTTGAAAACACATTTTTCTTTTCTTTCTTCATTTTCAAAAACAAATGAGAGCTGCAAAATACTCACCATGCCTCTCAGCAAATAGCTTGGGGTGTCTACTTTCCAAAATGGGGTCTTTTGGGGGGGTTTTGTGCCATCTTGGCATTTTATGGCCTTCAAAACTGTGATAGGTAGTGAGGAGTGAAATCAAAAATTTACGCCCTTAGAAATCCTGAAGGCGGTGCTTGGTTTTCGGTGCCCCGTATGCAGCTAGGCTCCCAAAAAGTCCCACACATGTGGTATCCCCATACTCAGGAGAAGCAGCTAAATGTATTTTGGGGTGCAATTCCACATATGCCCATGGCCTGTGTGAGCAATATATCATTTAGTGACAACTTTTTGTAATTTTTTTTTTTTAGTCATTATTCAATCACTTGGGACAAAAAAAAATAATATTCAATGGGCTCAACATGCCTCTCAGCAATTTCCTTGGGGTGTCTACTTTCCAAAATGGGGTCATTTGGGGGGGGGTTTGTACTGCCCTGCCATTTTAGCACCTCAAGAAATGAGATAGGCCGTCATAAACTAAAAGCTGTGTAAATTCCAGAAAATGTACCCTAGTTTGTAGACGCTATAACTTTTGCGCAAACCAATAAATATACGCTTATTGACATTTTTTTTACCAAAGACATGTGGCTGAATACTTTTTGGACTAAATGTATGACTAAAATTGAGTTTATTGGATTTTTTTTATAACAAAAAGTAGAAAATATTGTTTTTTTTCAAAATTTTCAGTCTTTTTCCATTTATAGCGCAAAATATAAAAACCGCAGAGGTGATCAAATACCATCAAAAGAAAGCTCTATTTGTGGGAACAAAAGGACGCAAATTTCGTTTGGGTACAGCATTGCATGACCACGCAATTAGCAGTTAAAGCAACGCAGTGCCAAATTGTAAAAAGTGCTCTGGTCAGAAAGGGGGTAAATCCTTCCCGGCGGAAGTGGTTAAACATATAATAGGGGCAATTTAGACAGGATCCGATTAACCTACCAGCATGTCTTTGGAGTGTGGGAGGAAACTGGAGCACCCGGAGGAAACCCACGCAGGCACAGGGAGAACATGTGCACAGGCAGATGGTGTTGTGTTGGGATTTGACCCTTTCTGCTGCTAGGTGAAGTGCTAACCACTACACCACTGTGCTAACCAAGTAGGGCCAATAGAGCTTTAAAGGATAAAAAGACTATTAGTCCTTGGTAGGGATCAGTGAATTGATTCTCATGAGTAAAAACTTGCCACAAATGCAAACTTTTTTCTCTAAGCTGGGGTTTGTATCATTGCACTGGCACACCTGATTCGCTCAGTGAACTAATAAAGCAGTTCATATGATCATAGTCTTTTGTAATTATCCTTATCCAACACACTGCTATTAAAATGAAAGTGAATGAAATAAGTAGTGCAGATAGGAGACCAAAAGCATTATAGGGGGAAAAACAATGGCTGTTTCACAATATGGTTTCCAATTTCTTCACTGTAATTTCATATGAGGAAATGTCTTCATGGAGTAATGTTTTACGCAGTCAGGCCCTTACTAGAACAGTCTGTCCTAGACACACATTGGTTTGCAGCAAAGGTTAATCGATGGTCATTTTCTCCAAAAGCCTTGGAATGTTTTGGTAATGTTACTGTCAGGCTATGATGTAAATGCCTTGGGAATACTGAAAGGTGTCTCTATGGTCTCTGAACCATAGCATAACCTCAATATTTAAACGGTGTAATTTTTTAACAGTGCTGTCTTTACTTTGTCATTTATACAAAATAACAACTAAATTTATAGGAAGTAAAGCCTCGTATAGACAATCGGATTTCCTGACGGGAATTGTGTGATGACAGGCTGTTGGCGGAAAATCCGACTGTTTGTACGCTCATCAGACAATTGTTGTTGGATTTTCCACAGACAAATGTTGGATGGCAGGCTTTAAAATTTTCCGCGGACAAATGTCTGTTGTTGAATTTTCCAAGCATGTGTACACAAGTCCGTCGGACAAAAGTCCAAAGTACAAACAAGCATTCTTGGAAGCAAGGCCAGAAGTGGTCGGTCTTGTAAACTAGCATTCGTAATGGAGAATTAACATTGGGTGGGGCGCACAGCGTGGCGATCGCGGCCGCACCGTGTTGCATCTGTGGCTCTTTAACTTTGTGATCGGCTGTGTCCAATCACAGCCAGTCACATGTAAAGAAGGAAGTGCCGGTAATCGGCCTCCTCGCATCACACTGAAAGATTGTGAGGAGAGGAGAGCCGATCAGCGGCATCTCCTCACAGGGGACAGCTAGGAATGTAATCAGGGCACTGATCATTAATGCCCTGATTACAATATTGTAAAATAGTGTCACAAATCAGTGCCCACCATTGCCCACCAATGCCAGCTATCAGTGCCCATCAGTGGCGGCAATCAGTGCCCACCACTGCCCACAAGTGCCACCAATCAGTGCCCATTAGCAATGCCAGTCAGTGCTGGCAATCAGTGCTGCCTATCAGTACTGCCCATCAATGCCCATCAGCGCCTTTCAGTATCGCCTATCCATGCCGCCTATCAGTGCCCACCAGTGCCGCCTATTAGTGCCCATTAGTGCCACCTAACAGTGCCCATCAGTACCGCCTATCAGTGCTCATCAGTGCCATGCCACATATCAGTGGCCATAAGAGCGGCATATTATTTATTTTTTATTTATTTCAGGTACTTATATAGCATGGTCAATTTACGCAGCGCTTTACATATACATTGTACATTCACATCAGTCCCTACCCTCAAGGAGCTTACAATCTAAAGTCCCTAACTCACATTTATACATACTACGGACAATTTTGACAGGATCCAATTAACCTACTAGCATGTGTTTGGAGTGTGTGAGGAAACCGGAGTACCCAGAGGAAACCCACGCAGGCACAGGGAGAACATGCAACATGCAGTGTCATGGTTGGGATTCGTTTTAGTGACTCCTCAACAGTGCCACCTAATCAGTGCCCATAAGTGCCACCTCATCAGTGCCCCTAAGTGCCACCTCATCAGTGCCCACCAGTTCAGCCTATCAGTGCCCATCGGTGCTGCCTCATCAGCGCACATCAGCGAAGGCGAAAAATTACTTAGTTACAAAATTTACTGACAGAAAAAAGTAAAAAACATTTTTGTTTTTTTTTTTATAAAAAATAAAAAAACCCAGCAGTGATTAAATACCACCAAAAGAAAGCTCTATTTGTGTGAAGAAAATGATAAACAATTTGTTTGGGTACAGTGTAGCACGACCGCACAATTGTCATTTAAAGTGCGACAGCGCTGAAAGCTGAAAAATGGCCTGGGTAGGAAGGGGGTGTAAGTGCCTGGTAGGCAAGTGGTTAAAAGGCTTTTATTTTCTAGTGATATCAAGAATTATATTTTTATGCTTGTTTATTTTTTTTGGGCAAGTTACCACAACACCATTATCCTGTAGTTTTTAAGATCAAAGATACAACTATGTTGGTGTTCCTTGTTAATTTTACATTGTATTTTTTAAAATGTAACTGCCTACTCCCAAACTGTCATTTGTAGTAAAAAACACAGCCAAGTATTATTCTCCACATTTTTTTATTGTGCATTAAAAAAAGAAAACAAATAAAATTAGACATGCTATCTGCCAATAGAACTTATCCAAAAAGTGTATTCTATGCATCCAAAAATATAGAAAATATACCAAATCAAATCATTATTCAACCAAAAAATAAAATAAAAGCCTCATGCATGTGTCCTGCTTCTTAATATAGGGGGTCAACAATGTCTTTAGTTGGTGAAAGCAGGGGTCCGTCATCTGGAGATAATTCCGAAAATCATCTGGATTATTCTCTTGGAGCTCCCGCAGCAAAGGCATATGACATAATTGGTCATGATTGATAAAGCAACCAATTTTTGGTCCAAGAAATCCTTCTCCTCCTGTCCCTGGACTGGACTTGGGTCTAAGCAATAACTCCAAGGCCAATAATAAATAACACGTTATTTTTTTATTTTTTTAATTCTTTATTTATATTTTCCAAATACAAAAATCCATATATTGACATACATATAATATAAATCCTTCTCTTCATAGAAAATACCCGCCCCCCTCCCTTCCCCATCCTGCTGAGTTACTATAGTATAAGTCAAAAACCTGATTCCCTCTCAAGATTCCCTTGTTTTATACCCGTTTAACCTATAGCCAGTAATCTCCTCCACATAACTCCGAGTATTCTTAAACCTCCTCCACCCTGCCCATTTATCTTTTCGTTCAGCCCCATCATCATGATCTGATTCAGTACCTCTCCATTATGTAAATTTCATTTACGCAGAACAACCATTCTCGAATTTTAGGGCTCTCAGACTCCTGCCATTTTTTGGAATCTGACTCTTGGCAGCATCTAACAAAATGGGAACTATAGATGTTTGATATTGCTTAATTGACTCCTCTGTCCCATGGAATAAGCAGGTCCATGGGTCTTCCTGTATAGTCTTATTGGTAATTTCCTTTATATAAATAACACGTTATCTCCTCCGATTCCGCAACATGTCTGGTTGATGAACGGCCGTTCAGAAACTAACTGAAAAGCGCAAACTGAAAAGCACAAAAGGAAAAGCGCAAAATGAAAAGCGCGAATTCACTCTCACCAAACTTCTAACTAACACAAAATTAGCAGAAGGAGCCCAAAGAGTGGCGCTAAAGAGCTGAAAAACCATGTAGTACGTCACTACGTTCGTTTTTGTTGGCCGACAATTCCTTACCGTTTGTGTGCAAGACATGTTCCTGGCCAACACCCTTCCGACAAACGTCTGAGGTCCGATCGTGTGTATGAGGCTTAAGGATTTTGAGAACACAGTGTTACAGGGCTAAAGACAGCTGTAATCTGCAAAAACCAACATGGGATGCAGTGTTTTGTGGTTAGGGTCATCAAAAAATATAAACTGAATGTGTGCTAAATGCTTATATTTCATGAGCATGTATCTCAGTGGTTCTCAACTCCAGTCCTCAGGACCCACCAACAGGCCAGATTTTAAGTATTACCCTGGGGAGATGCAGACTAGAATACTGCAATCACTGAGCAGCAAATGATATCACCTGTGATGTATTTCAGTTATCTTGCAAACCTGGCCTGTTAGTGGGTCCTGAGGACCGGAGTTGAGAACCACTGATGTATCTTATTGTTGTCAGGAGCGTCTGTTGTCAGGAGCGTCCCCATTCCAGCATCCTGGTTTTGACTATGGCATTCTCCCTGTCTTTGTCCACCTGCAAGGTAATTAATGTGGTCAGTCTCTGGGTTGATACCAAACCTGTTATAAGCCAGACAAACCTTCAGGCTGGGTTCACACTAGTGCGAATTGGATGTGGGGAAATCCGTATCCAATTCACACTAGTGTGAACGTATGACGTATTCAATTCTAGTGCGAATTGGATACGGATTTCCCCGCATCCAATTCGCATGACAGGAGATTGTGACTGGCTCTCAATAGAGCCAGTTCACACATCTCCTTGGCGGCTGAGGAGCGGATTGCACAGGAGTCCTGTGCGTCTTTTGGTCCGTTTCAGGTTCAAATTCAGGCAAAAATTTGGGCCTGATTCGTCTCTGAAACGGAGAACAGTTACGCACCGGACCGCTGTCGTGAGCCACATGCAAAGACAGTGTAACCCCAGCCTCAGTCTCATGCTTGTGATAGAGAGTGATAATGTGTGTAATTCCTGATCAAGCTGCCTGTTTGTCTGCCCTGCTCTGCTAGATTGGATTTCCCTGTGCATGTCCTCAGACAGGATAATGACTGTTCTCTGAACTCTGCCTATCTTTTACCTGGACTGTCATTGAACCACTCTGCCTGTTTGCTAACCGCAAGTATCTGTTTGCTATGCTCAGTTCGCGCCTGCCCTGGCATGGTAGCCAGTCACTATAGCATTGTGTATAAGACATGGGGGCAACCGAGTACCGGTAGGCCTGCTTCCCTTATGGGAAAGAGAGCTGCTATAGGTGAAGAACACAGTAGCCAGCTAACGTTGTGTGACCACCTGCGTTAGGGGTAAGCATGACATTTGTTTGCATCAAATAAACAGACTATTTAGTGGTTGTAATAATTTACATGATTGCTAGTTTTAGGATGGCCTACTGTCCAATGTTTATATATTCATGGCTGTTCCAAGCATATCTCACCTGACCCTACCCTGGAGCAGCGTGAGCTTATCTCACCTTATCAGAGCCAAACCTAAACTTCCTGACCATCTAGGCCAGCTGTTTTTTGCCTATCCCCTCCTAGCGCAGTTGACTGACTAGCTTTACTAGGCCACGGCTGGAAGCAGAGTAGCTTAAAGTGACAGCATACCCACTCTGAGCCAATACACCTAGAGTCACTCACTCATAGAGCAAACTGCTCATAGTAAAGTTCTTTCAGATGGACCCAGAGTGGGTAAAATTACAACAATATTCTACAAATAAAAATACATAAGCTATATAGGGATAGGAAAAAGAGGACCTAGTGTTATTCAGTACCAGGCAAGAAGGCCATTACTCACTGCCAAGCAAGAAGACAGTCATAGGTGTGCGGAGCCTCTTGCATTAGGGTGTGCACCCCAAAGCTCAAATACATATGCATGTGTATATGTACTGATGGTGTCAGTAGGGTAGTGGACAGTGTAATTTAGTTTATTTTATTTTTCAAAAAATTATTTTCTTTTGTAACATTTTTTTGGGGGATGAAATATCAGTGGTCTAAACAGGGGGGAATATCCACCACACAAGGCGATTGGGGTGTGCCCAGGCACACCTGGCACACCCTGTGCGCACGCCTATGAAGACAGTATAGATACTATGGAGCCGCAAGCATATACTGTAACTCTCCCTTACTCTACTCTATCTATAATTTTTTTTTTTAAGTTTTACCTTCAGTTCTTTAACGTCATCACACAATCTGTAAACTGTCCCCTGGGTGCTTAGGTAACAGTGTAGAATTTCCATCCCCATGCTGTTTTGTAAGTGTAGATAAGGCAGGAATAGAGGAGATCATGGGTGAAGGCTAATGCTGGTTGGTGGTGGAGGTAAGATTTCAGTGCTGCCTAGGAGGGCAAAATGACTAGAAATGCTTCTTTATGTGCCAACATGCCCATTGCTAAATGTATAACTCCAGCTGTGAAAATATACCTATTGCTAAAATGTTTTCTTTAGTTTTGGATAGAGTGTGAACATATTTGGATTTTATGGATACTACTGGGGTGATTCTTCTATATGTTCTGGTGACCATTGTCAATGAAAGTATTGGAAAATCCAACACAATACCTACAAAATCCAACACAATACAGTATCTACCTATTTCCGACTCTTCCCAGAACTAGAAAAATATGATGGCTATACATACATTTTAAAGACAAGAAAGTGTTTTCTCATCTGACATACAAATGAAGTGTCAACTTGCTTGGACTGGAAAGGGTTGGTGAGTAATAGAGGGCTAGTGTATGCTTCTGTGGCCTGTGTTCTTGATTTTGGTTTCATATTGAAAAAACTGCCCTCCTTAACCTTATTCACCCCCTTGATGTATTTAAAGGTTTTAATCATGTCTCCCCCTTCCCTTCTTTCCTCTAGATTGTACTATGTATTAAGTTCCTGAAGTTGCTCTCGATATGTCTTATTCCCCCAAACCTTTCACCATTTTTGTTACCCATCTCTTGACTCATTCTATCTTATCTTTTTGTAAGTTTCATGCACTGTTTTCTTATGAAAGGTTTTCTTTAATATAATCTCATATCCAGATGTTACCTCTTCATTGGAAATTCACAACATCACCACAAAGCAAAGATATAAATCTGTATTATATTGCAGATCCGGCAAAAGTTCCCAGAGTGTGCGAGGTTTGCTGAGTGTGGGGTTTTTCCCTTGCTTTGAACTTTGTGTCTACAGCATGTGGTAATAACAATACACGTAACAGGGCTGGGTCATGCCAAATCAATGGTTGTAATGTAACCCTTGCTTCTCTGTCTGGGAATGTCACCAAGAAGGAAGAATAATGACGAAAAAAATACAGGTGTGGGAAGAAGTCGGCTACCCCACCCCTGTGATGACAGAACTTGTTGTTATGGGTTGGGTTTACTGAAAAAAACAAACTGTGCCATCTCACTTTACAATCCAGAGAACACACTTGTTTTGTAACTTAAAACCATTTTATAACCCGAAAATTCCTTATACTTTAGCTGTGCAGTTTCTTGGGGAAAAAAAAGTCACAGGTATACTTTTTCAAAGTCCATTTAGATCAGAAACATACTATGTTACCTTTATTTTCCCAGGCAATTTCCCCTATGGAATAGGTTTACAAAAATAACATCAAAGTGTACATAAATCCAAAATCTAACTTTCTAAATTTAAACCAACATTGATTGCTTATGAAAACTGTACACAATGTCAAACATACTGAGAATTACCATATTTTTCCGCATATAAGATGTCCCCATGTATAAGATGATACCCACTTTTCCAACCCAAATTTAAAAAGTCAATATTTTAAACATAAAAGAGAACACATTTTTATTTAGTAATTAGGAAACATTTACATACCAGTACTAAGATTTTATGCATCACACTTATGGGCTTTATGGGCTCAGAATGCTCCAACATTACCCGTCCCTGACGCATCTGCACACTGTCTACATGCTCTCCACCTCCAACTAGATGTGTTCCAATTGGTTTGTTTAGCATCAGCTGACATCAGTTACACAAGGCTAGTGATTGGAGGAAGCCTGTTTGCAGAGACAAAGTATGATCACCGGCTTCTGTCAGAGGGACATCGGTCCCTCACACAGAGAGCTGCAGCTGCCTCATTAGTGCCCACCAGTGCCACCTATCAGTAGCCATCAGTACCACCTACCAGTGCCCACAGTTCCACCTACCAGTGCCAACAGTGCCACCTACCTTTGCCCACCAGTGCCACCCATCAGTGCCCACCAGTGCCTCATCAGTGTCACCTACCTTTGCCCACCAATGCCACCCATCAGTGCCACCGATCAGTGCTGCCTATCAGTGTCACCTACCAGTGCCCATCAGCGCCACCTATCAGTGCCACCTATCAGTGCCCTTCAGTGCCACCCATCAGTGCCAGCTCTCGGTGCCACCTATCAGTGCTGCCTCATCAGTGCTTATCAGTGCCACCTATCAGTGCCCATTGGTGCCACCTTATCAGTGCAGCCAATTAGTGCCTATCAGTGCTGCCTATTAGTTCCCATCAGTGCCACCTACCAGTGTCTATCAGTGCAGTCTCATCCGCGCACATCAATGAAGGAGAAAAATTACCTGTTTTCAAAATTTTATAACAAACTATGAAATTGGGGTTTTTTTCAAAATATTCTCTCTTTTTTTGTTTTTTTTAGCAAAAAATAAAAAAACCCAGCAGTGATTAAATACCACCAAAAGAAAGCTCTATCTGTGTAAAAAAATGATAAAAATTTCATTTGGGTACAGTGTTGCATGACTGAGTAATTGTCATTCAAATTGTGAGAGCACAGAAAGTTGAAACTTGGTCTGGGCAGGAAGGGGGTTTAAGTGCCCAGTGGGCAAGTGGTTAAATAAGTTATCTTACTTCATTTTGCTCAGGTTAACAAAGATGGTTATCAAGTGCCCTCATGTTTATGGACCTTTAGGGAGTTATATAACAAAGTTAGGTGATATTGTTTATGTGTTTTTTTTTTTTTTACTTTTACATTGTAAGTGGTTTTACAATTTTTTGATATATACCAAACAAATATGTAATCAAGGATTCTGATATATGTGTTGTGGGGAGGGGGGGGGGGGCATTGTCATTGTGACCCACATAGCCAAAATATTGGTGTTTTTGTTGGCAATAACGGACATTTTCAGAGATAAAACATATCTAAACCAAAAACAAAATTTTTATATATTACAAATTACCAATTTATAAATGTGGTGGCTGCATTAAATTTTTTTAAATGTTTTTCCCTTTATTTTCAACAGCTGCCGGCCAGTAAGTCTGTTATTTTTCAACTTCCTATGACAGACCAAGCTGTTTAGCAAACATGTCAGTTAGTAACAAGCAATTTTATACTGACAGTGGTGCTTACAATGGTTAGTTTTTTATTCACTTATATAAAATCTTCATCTCAAAAAGAAAAAAAACTGTTTCTGTAACCATTTAAAAAATGTTAACAGGAGTTTGGCTTTAACCACTTGCCCACCGGGCACTTAAACCCCCTTTCTTACCAGGCCAATTTTCAGCTTTCAGCACTCACATTTTTAATGACGATTACTCAGTCATGCAACACTGTACCCATATGAAATTTTTGTCCTTTTTTCCACACAAAGAGAGCTTTCTTTTGGTGGTATTTAACCACCACTGGGTTTTTTATTTTTTGTGTTACATATGAAAAAATATCGAAAACTTTGTAAAAAAAAGTGCATTTTTCTTCGTTACGGTTATAAAATTGTGCAGATTAGTATTTTTTCTTTATAAATTTTGCCAAAAGTTATACTGCTACATATCTTTGGTAAGCATAACCCAAAAAAGTCTACAAGCTATGGTGGCAATCATTGAAAATTGATCACACCTGATGTACTGACGGACAGTCTCATTTCTTTTAACACCTGGAGAGGGTTTAAAAGCGCCCGCTAGTGGCCGAAAAGTGCTGCAAAAATGATGGTTAAGCGCCGCTAAAAATAGCGGCGCTTTACCGCCGACGCCCCCAACACCCCAGTGAAAGTAGCCTACCAGTCAGCGGAACACTTACTTTATTGCCCATAAAATGCAAAATTGTATCAAATACTTACCATAATTTTCCTTTCTGGGAGCCAATCCATGGCAGCATACTACCACATGTATGCTGCCACGTTGGCACCAGGAAAGTTGCTTGTTGTTTTTGAATGGCACCATCTTATGTTTTTAGCCTTAGTAGACCCAAACAGGCACAATCTGTTCCAAAAATGTCTGAGCCACTGATTCCACTGCACACAATTGCTCATACAAAGTGGTGCTATAATCTATTTTGATTCCTGTCACCTGCAGCTTAGAGACCAGATTGATCAGTAAGCGTATATTGATTGGTTTGCGCAAAAGTTATAGCGTCTACAAACTATGGGATATATTTATGCAATTTTTAGTTATTTATTTATTTTTACTAGTAATGGTGGCGATCAGCAACTTATAGCAGGATTGCGATATTGCAGCAGACAAATCGGACACCTAGATGACAATTTTTTGGGGACCAATGACACTAATACAGTGATCAGTGCTAAAAAATGCACTCTCACTGTACTAATGACACTGGCAGGGAAGGGGTTACCATCAGGAGTGATCAAAGGGGTAACCGTGTGCTTAGCTGGTATTTTCTTACGTTAGGGGTGGTACTTTTACTAGGGCAAGGTATGGATCCATGTCCCTAGATTCCCTGTTCTTTGCAGGAACACAGGATCTTTGCCTTCTGTACTGACAGAATGGCAATCTGCCCTGTTTACATAGGCAGACTGCTGTTCTGCCTGTGCACCAAATGATCAGCGGGTGACGGCGGTCATCGGTGCACTCACGTCCGCTACCTGGAAAGGCAGTTTTCATATGTATATATGTGATCCTGTGCAGCCCGGACACCCTGTAGCAGTAAAACTGCTACAGGGCGGTCGCCAACTGGTTAAATCTCCTCTGGATCAATGACAGGCTGACAAGTACTGCAGCTTTTTGCATGTAACTGTTAATCCTTGTGATTACATGTGATTAGGAACAGATGAGAGACTCTGTATCTATTGCCGCTCATCTGTCCCAAATTGCATGAAACATCTTGGATTTCTGATTACATGTGAAAAACAATGGCGCTTTTCAGCCTGTCATTGTACAGAGTACTGGCAAAGGCTGATCACAGCTTGGAACTTGGCAGACATTAAGGCCTCATTCACACGATGCATTCTAAAGCATACGTCCGTGCAAAGGGCATGCATCGGTGTTCTGTGCATCCACATGCATGCAGTCCCATTCACATCTATTGGGAAGCAGCATTTGCACAGACACTGCTGCCGTTCCCAATATGACATCTGTGCAGGTGCAAGTAAATTTCCCTAAACTCACGCTGTCTGCGTTTGAGGACACACACCACCTACCCACATGGATGACAAACTGGGAGCAGCGGCTGTGTCTGGGTAGCCCAGCGGTTGTCAACTTATGAGCTAAAGGGGGCCTCAAATGTGACCCCTGACATTACTAAAGGCCCGCACATAATGTTCAATATATGCACTGCTTGAGATGACTTTAAGAAACTGCAGATGCTACATTTGTGGCTGGGGATATGATACCGAGGACAATAGGAAACTGGGAACCTGTTACATAAGGCTAGTAGAGTTGCTTTTACCCTAATAAATGTTCCCACTACAGACTGCTGAGGTCTCAGGCCACACATCATATACCAAAGGACCGCATACGGCCCTTAGGCCGCAGGTTGGGCACCAGAGGTGTAGCCGCTGTGTCCCAAATGACATGAATGCATAGAACACCTGTGCATCATGTGCTGGCAAACACTGCCCTTGGGTGTACGCTTTAGTAGACCCATGTGAACGAGGCCTTCAACTCATTCGGATACAGATTTAGAATATTTCATTAATCCCAAAGGGAAATTAATATATTAATCCCAAAGAGAAATCAATAAAATTCTTGTCGGTGTATGGCCCAAAGTGGCCCTGTGAATGAAGCCTTACTGAAACAAAGCTCAGTAGGGCCTTGCCTTCAAGAGTTTATATTATTATGCCTGCCAGCTTTTTGCACTTAGGCTACTTTCACACTGCATACAAACATATGCATTTTTGCCACATTTAGGGTGTGTTTAACACCTGTGAAAAAAGGGCATGTGACTCAAAAAATGCACCAAAAATGCAACTGATTAACTTCAGTGGGTAGGTGCATTTTTTTTATTGCACCAAATCTGCTCCAAAAATGCAGCATGCAGGACTTTTAAAAATGGAATTGACTCTGTGAAGAGTTCCATAGGATTTAATGGTCATGCATTTTTCTTCCGCTTTTGGTAAGGCAAAAACTGAAGAAAAACTGATCAGTGTGAAAGGGCCCAGTGTTGCTGTTTGTTATGTCATGCTAAATGACAGCCTAATCAGTACAAAACATTCCACTGCTTTATAAGAACTTTACTTTTTGAACTAGACTCAGTTTACACGTGCTGAGGAGGAACGAACACGTTCAAGAATTAAAATTCAATCTTATTCATGTGGGCTTTGACAGTTGAAAGAAAGTTTTGATTATTAATCTGTTCCTTCAGTGATAAATAAAGAAAACAAAAGAACAATGTAAAATGTCAGAGCTGGGAACAAGACTTCTGCCAAAGTGTCTCTTTAGGACTGATGTTTCTACAAAGCTGACTAATCGGCAGGAAGGACTTAACATCATTTCTCTTTTTCAGAAGAGTCAATATGTATAATGCCACGGCATGTGGTCGCATGACCAGACACGTGAGGAACTGCAAAGGATTTGGATTCTATTAGTGTCAATGAAGGTGCAGTGATGGAAACCCCTTCAGAGTATAGGACTGCTTTCAAAGGTAGGCCCCATAATTTTGGTTTAGTGTTATGTGGCAAGAAAAACAACATGCTTTATAGTTGTCAAATACCTTCACTATACATAACCTGTCAGATTACATTTCCTTATTCCTCCCCAAATTCTACACCATAGAAGTCTTGGTTTCCAAATACTGTGCTAATAATGGCCAACAACCCTCAACCAGCTGTATGCAGATTAGAATTAAAGAATTGTTTATATCAGGCTGTATATTTGTTGTAGCCCAGTGCTTCTGGATGCACAGATGGCACTAGGACAAAAGGGAGTGATTTGCATGGCTCTGCCACTATACTAAATTCAGAAATAAAGCCCTTATTTTTCTGATGGATATAATATGCAGACAGAGAAGGAAAAACATTATTGTGAATGGGATATTTTTAATGGCTAAGTAAAAAATATCTTGGAACACTAAGTCCCTTTATGGCATATAAAAGTGATACACGTTGAAGTAGCAGAGTGCAAAATATATAAAGAGATTAAGGTCTTATTTTGACTTTCACACTTTAGTACCAAGGAATGTCTGTTTAATTTAAAGAGGAGCTCTGGTCAGTTAAAAAAAATAATAAACCCTCCATGCACACTCATTCTTTCATATCTAGGAACACATTTAACACCCTCCTTGCACACTCTTTATACTCTAAATTATTTAAAACTATACAAACACTTGTCAGAAGACATGTCTAGATGGCAACTTCACCCTCCATCATGGTTTGGCAGACTGCACTTTCTGAAGATGAATGTCCTACCGAGAATATTGTGCTTGTTTCGCACCCTTCCTGGGGCACCAAATCAATCTGACTTGGTAGCGTTTCAGAGGAAGATATTTCTGTTTATTTGGGAAGATAAGAGGCCTTAAGTGATTAAAAGTACATTGTTTACCCCTAAACAGAAAGGTGGTTTGGGGGTCCCGGATCTACTTTTACGCAACCCAGTTGGCTCAGTTATTTAGATTTCATTTTCTCCAGCCCCACCCACTTTGGATGTGGGCGGAATCCCATTGTTGCTCGTTTGGGCCAATAGCCCATATAATGTAGCTCCCAGCTAAGGAATGGCCACCAATTATGTACCCTTCCCTATCGTTCTCACTGGGAATATGGGACAGACTTTCTAAAACTCATACATTTAAATCCCCTCATAATCCCCTCATAATCCTTTGGCCCCTTTGCTCTGAAATAGAGAGTTCACCCAGGGCCTCTCTCCTCGAACATTTGCATTGTAGACAAAAAAGGGTTTCTTATGCATAGCTGACCTTTTTGACATAAGGGGTATCTTGTCACAACATGTCTTGTCAGAGAAATACCAGCCACCGGTGTCAGGACATTATCAATATGCTCAGATAGCTCATTATTTTAGTTCTTTGGCTCGGTCCTCTGATATTGTCTCTATGACTCCAATAGAATATTTATGTCACAAATATGATAAAATCAGAGGCCACATCTCAGAGATTTATGTTGTTTTAACTCAACATTCTGTTAAACTTGGGTATATGGATAAATGGGAGCAGAACCTCAAGGAAACCCTTGACCTAGATGAATGGCATTCCATAGCTCCGGAAGCCTCTCGGTCACTCACTAATACTTCCATTATCGAGGAAAGCTATAAAGTGCTACTAATTAGTACATGATACAGTGGGGAAAATAATTATTTGATCCCCTTTGTACATTTGCCAACTTACAAAGAAATGAAGGGTCCATAATTTTTTATCGTAGGTGTATTGTAAATGATGGAGACAGAATATCAACCAAAAAATAAAAATAAAACACATGATACCGATGTTATAAAATTAGTTGCAGTTCATTGAGTAAAATAAGTATTTGATCCCCAAGCAAAACATGGCTTAGTACTTGGTGAGGAAACCCTTGTTGGCAAGCACAAAGGTAAGACGTTTCTTGTAGTTGGTGACCAGGTTTGCACACATCTCAGGAGGGATTTTGGTCCACTCTTCTTTACAGATCTTCTCTAAATCTTTAAGGTTTCTTGACTGTCCCTTGGCAACTCGAAGTTTCTGGTTCCTCCATAAATTGTCTATAGGAATAAGGTCTAGAGACTGGCTAGGCCACTCCATGGCCTTAATATGCTTCTTCTTGAGCCACTTCTTTGTTGCCTTGGCGGTATGTTTTGGGTCATTGTCATGCTGGAAGACCCATTCATGACCCATCTTCAGTGTTCTGGGTGAGGGAAGAAGGATTTCTATCAATGATTTTACAATACATGGCCCCATCCATTGGCCCCTTAATGCAGCAAAGTTGGTCAGTACCTTTAGCAGAGAAACAGCCCCAAAGCATTTTTCTTCCCCCAAATACGGCGAGTCCCCCGCCTCAACAAGGCACATGTACAGTCATGCCAATGAACATCTAAATGATTCAGGGAAGGATTGGGAGAAAGTGCTATAGTCAGATGAGACCAAAATTGAGCTCTTTGGCATTAACTTGACTCACCATGTTTGGAGGAAGAAAAATGCTGACTCTGACCCTAAGAACACCATCCCTACAGTCAAGCACGGAGGTGGAAACATTATGCTTTGGGACAGTTTCTCTGCTAAAGGTACATGCCCACTTTGCCTCATTGAGGGGCCAAAGGACGGTGCCATGTATTGTAAAATCTTGGATAAGAACCTTCTTCCCTCAGCCAGAACACTGAAGATGGGTCATGAAAGGGTCTTCCAGCATGACAATGACTCCAAACATACTGCCAAGGCAACAAAGAGGTCTACAATTTTATATATATCATCACCCAAGTTAATCTGATTAAATCTCTGAAGCAGGCTCTACTGGGATACATGATGGAAGAAGCCCCGAGACCTCAGAGGAAACTTATTATGTTTATTTTTGTATCTGCAAAAATCACTATAGCCAGGTCCTGGAAGTCAGCCGTTATACCCTTCGAAAAGTTTAACTGCTTCCCGACTACCCGTCGCACTGGGGCAAGGTGGCAGGATACCGTAAATCGTCGTCATTGTAGGTCAGCTTGTTTAAGTGATATCCGCCAGGGACCCACGATCCTGGTGTACAGAGGCAAAACGGGGATCTCCAAGTGTAAACAAGGTGGATCCCCGTTCTGACAGGGGACATGTCAGAGATCTTCTGTTTCCAGTGATCGGGAACAGCAATCTCTGTCATGTCCCTGGCAGCCCATCCCCCCTACAGTTAGAACAAGCTGAGAGAACACAGTTAACCCCTTTATCGCCCCTCGCCCCCTAGTGTTAACCCCTTCCCTGCCAGTGTCATTTATACATTGATCAGTGCATTTTTATAGCACTGATCAATATAATAACTGGTCCCCAAAAAGTGTAATTTGATGGTCAGATTTGTCATCTCCTCCAATGTAGCAGTCCCGCTAAAAGTCACTGATCGCCGCCATTACCAGTAAAAACAATAAAAAAATAATAAAAGTCCCTAAATCTATCCCATAGTTGGTAGACGCAATAGCATTTGCGCAAACCAATAAATATATGCCTATTGAGATTTTTTTTACTAAAAATATGCAGAAGAACATACATCAGCCTAAACTGATGAATACATTTTTTTTGGGATATATAATATAGCAGAAAGTAAAAAAAAATTATTGTTTTTTCAAAATTGTCACTGTTGTTGTTTTTGTTTATAGCGCAAAAAATAAAAAACGCAGAGATGATCAAATACCAGCAAACGAAGGCTTTATTTCTGGGGAAAAAAGTACGTAATTTTTGTTTGGGTACAGTGTCGCACGACCGCGCAATTGTCAGTTGAAGCGACGCAAGTGCCGTATCGAAAAAATGGCCTGGTCAGGTAGTGGGTAAATCCTTCCGGTCCTTAAGTGCTTAAACTTTCCTGGATAATGATAAACAAATGTTTACAGGTTATTTTGAATGGTAAATTGAAACTGTTAGAAAAAATATGGGATCCTTGGGTCAAATATTTAACCAATGACCCCCAGACTATACCCGATTAGTTTGCATTCTGGATTGTGAAGACTGGAGTGCGAGGTCCCCCCCCCCCCCCAACCTCTTCTCCTTTCTTTCTCTTTCCAGTACCCACCTATCCCTGGCCTGTTAATTATGTTTTGCCATATGTTACTTATTATAGACAAGTCTGGTTGCAGGTCTGTTCCTGTGTTTCAGAGGGTGTTTCTGTCCTCCAATACGGGAGTCTGACTTATACTGTGATCACGTGGGGGAAACACAGGAACAAACGTGAGAATTCCATCAGGTCGCAGGTTACAATGAATATTACCAACATATTCTCTTATAACACCCTGAATGGATAAAACCTTCAGGCCGAAGGTAGGCCAAAGTGGATTAAAAACATGTCCAAAAACCAGCTTGTGCTTCAAGTTGGGGTCGTAGATATGGAAAAGTAGCCTTTTATACTAGTTAGGGTAGTTTTATAATTAAAACTAGTTTTAACTATGTTAGTTTTCTGTTTCTAGTTTTCTGTTTTATAATGTCTGTATTTTCTACAGCAGAGGCTCTGCTACCTTTGTATCATTGCTTGCTTTTGGATTACTAATGGTGAATTCTTCTCTATTCACTATTGTAAAAACCTTTAATAAAAATGATTGAAACATAAAAAAAAATAAAAAAATAATAATAAATAAAAGTCAGCAGCTAAAAATACTGTATTTGCTGTCTCCTAATATACAGACACTTACCAGCCTAAAGATCCAGTGCTGTCATCCCCCGGTTCGGTTCTTTGCTGGTCTTCGGGTCTCTGGCACTGCCATCTTGCTTGTGGGAAGCCAGCTGTGACTTTCTGTTTCAAAGCCGTCTTCCCACTGCGCATGCGTGAGATGTGCTGTGCTCTCTCTATGGTCCTGCAATTTCCTGAGACATGTGACGTATCCCAGGGGATGGGAGTGGGCACCCATCAGTACGTACCCACTACCCGATAAAAAAAGTTCACAATGATGAGAGAGGACAGGGTAAGGAGAAGGATGAGTGTAACTTTCCTTTTCACGTGACGTTCCTCTTTAATTATATTTTATTTATTATTAATTGGGCTTTATAGCCCCACTCCAAGTAAAAAAAATAAATTCTTATGCAGTGGGGCTGCACAGGTTAACTGCCCATTTTTGTCTAGAGGATTAGAGATAACAGATGTACTTACCCAAGCCTCTTATACTCCCTGCATAACACCGGTCCCTGTGGATCCTGTCCCCCACCTCGGTCTAGGGGTCATGTGTGGTGGACTGTTCCAGACCGTTGCTGCATCCACATAGGTAAGTATGATTCTAAATTTCAAAAATCCCCATACTTCTGTTTTAAGTGTTACTGCAGCTTGGTGAATCAAGAACTTTGGATGTTTATTTGTCAATTTGTTCATTTCTGAAAAAAATGTATGAATCAGGACCAAAAACTACTGGGCCCTCTTATGGACCCCATAGCAGTTGCCCAATCTGCAATATTATGCATATGTCTGTTCATTTTAAAGACAGAAAAGGGCCTATGCTTTGACCCTACACAAAGTTATATCCCTTTACTGGTCCGAGGCTTCCCCTGAATCAATCACAGGCTAGGCTAGAATAGATAGTGGTGAAAATTGATGATTTCCTTTTGAGGTGCGTTTTGGATGATATCCTGGAAAACACACTAGCATTTAAACATTAATTTCTGGCGTAAAGGTGTTAAAAATAACAATACTGTCTGCTTCGGAAAAAAAAAAAATGCAGTGATCTGGATCAGCACAAATACTTCCAGTCCTGTTCCTGTATAGCATGGGGCACCTTTAGTTCCCACACAGATTAGCAAGCCTGGCCAGGAGGCCGGAATTGCAGGATATTTCCTATTGCGTATGAAACAGCACATTAGGTTCTAATTCAAACATAAAGGAAATGGGAACTATGATGAGGTCTAACCTTTTCAGTCAATGCAGAGAAGGCTTACTGTGCTCTTACGTGTGCTAACTTGTTTGCCTAAATTGATATGTATAGAGCTGTTATGTCCTGAGAAGTGATCTGTAAAACACTTTACTCCCCTTTTATACCTGACAAAAGATATGTAACTAATACATAGTTTCGTACTGCAAAACAGGACTGTTTTAAAGGCATTCAGAAAGCAAGTTAATATGTAACTTTTATTTACACTGGCCTAAAAGGATATTTATGATGTGGCCCACTTGCAACCACAGAGCTGGAACTAAGATGTTGACATTGGTAGTGCATAAAGAAAGAGAACATTGTGTAATGTGATTCAAACAGAAACACGTGAATATGTACACACATTTATATCATGAACACTTTGGACAGAGTACAAGTCATATCAATATTCATGCCTAAATGGACATTGTACCCTGTGTCTGCCAGTTGAGCTTCACTGTCAAAGATGGAGCTTCACAGTTTATTATGCTTTAGTTATGAATGGACACAGGTACTGATCACTGACTGTCCATTCAGAAAAGGAAGGGGCAGATAAATTACATACAGTAATTACAGGCCCCTTCCCCGCTCTCCACCCTGACACATCCCCCACAGCATCCGGCAGGAGAGGAGAGAGGGGAAGCTGGAAGAGCTGTAGGAGGATGAGGGGGACCAGGGAGCACACAGGGGACAGGGGGCAACATAGAGAAGAAGAAGCTGCAGCTGCTGAATGCCTGGGAGAGGGAGAGGAGGAGAAGCCGGCTATCAGCAGCTGCAAGAGGAAAATGGGGCAGATTGGTTCTATGTCGCCCCTACCGCCCCTCCTATCCAGGTTACAGGGGTACCACCCGGGTCCCCTGGAGCATTGGGTTCGGTCAAAATTGCGACCCCTGCAGTTACAACCATGTCACTATGATAGAATGTGTCGTTAAATCAAAAATGTTAGAGTTTTCACCAGAACAAGAAGTGAGGGAAAAACCTCCAATTCTGACAACAATGGCAACTCTAGCAATGATGGAAATTTCTTTCATTTTGGGGACATTTTCTCTCTTTTTCTGTTGCACCTCTGAGATCCAGTTCACACATAGTACAGTGACCTGCATTTTACGACACTGAATGAATGAGGTCACCACTAGGACACAAAGAAAACAATTATTTTCTATGTGTCCTGTTCAAATTCCAATGCATCCCAAGGTGGACTGCAGTGAGTTGCACTTTATCGGACAGGACAGGATCGTATGTCCCTGTACAACAGCACACCATGCTGCTGTACAGTGACGTGAATGGAGTGTCATTTTTGTGCACTTCAAATAAAGTTAGTACAAAAAAAGGAGGAGCTAAGTGATGCGCTGAAACGCATCACACCACCCACTACTGCCGTCTCACTGCAGATGAAACAGACAGCTGCTGCACATTAAATTGCTGCGGTTTGTGCTTCAGCTGTTCAGGGCAGTGTGAATGGGCCCTAAGGCGGGGGTTGGAGGAGAGTTTCATACACTTTAATTCAGAGGGGTGGAACTTAGCAATTATTGTTGTGTGTGATGTCTCAGGAAGGCTTGGTGCCGCATTCTAACCTGCACGGGACTCACCTATCAATTTTAAAACATTAAAGGCCACATTATTCCGCCAGTATTTTTAACATGCTTGCCAGTACTCCTACCTACCAATGACTGAAAGACAGAAGATGTCTGGCTTTTTGACAGTTTACAGTAATTGAATTTCTAATCCATGTTCACTGCTTTTGAAATTTGCAATTTTAGAATTTGGTATTGTACTGTTTAAATGCTAAGGACCTAGACACAAGAGATTTCACTTCTGATCATCATTCCAGGGTGTAGTCAGCCATTCTCTTGCTCGCACACCATGTCCACCCATTACTATTTCTCTTCAGCTGCATTTTTCAGCTTCTCCTTTCCTGCAAACATCCTACTGAACCCTGGCACATATACCACTGCAATTTTGATAACCATCAGGCATTATTAGGGACCCTCTTTTTATTATGTTATCCCTCTGCCTGCATGTGTTTCCTTTCAAAATGATACTGTTAATTGACTTCCTCTCTGATTAGCCTTGGTATAAGTGATGTAGGCAGTTAGATTGTGAGCTTATAGAGCCTATAGACCATTTAAATCTTGGCCAGTTCCTGATATTAGAACCATGCATGGGCTAGCTGAACGTACCAAGTTGTTAAATTAACTTGGGTACAACCAGGCTGGATTTTACATGTGATTATCGCTAGCGGCTGGAATAATAATCACTGTCTTCTTCCGGCAGGGAAGGCGGGAAGGATTCCCCAGTCAATTTCATCCTACAACCGTGGTTGCAAGAAAGAAATTTGTTCTGTGTATGGCCGGCCTAAGGGTGATCATTATTGGGGAAAGTTAACTGAGCAATTAACCCTTTACACACACATAGTAGTTGCCACTAGAGATGAACTTGGTTTCCAACCACATTGGATTTGGTCAAAATCCAAAGTTAGCTGTCATTGCTGGGCCAATGAGATGCAGACTGGAGATTTTCCACCAGCAGGTGCATGTATAGAAAGAGACAAGGATGTTCATGACATCATTGACCTAATATGGCCACAAATATGATAAAATAGAGGTGGCACAGTGCTCAGTACAACTCCTCCCTAAGACCTCATTATGATAACAATTGCCACGATTTAATAAGTTGACCAAGTTACTCGCTTGTTTGTTCTTACCTCACTTGAATTTTGGCCTGATTTTGCTGTGACTCCTGTCCTGAATACATTTTAAGTTCTGGCTTTATTGTTCAGCATCTGTAGCTCTGTACTTGCGACCTGTGACATGACTTTTGATCATGCTCTTGTACAGAAAAAAGCCGAGTGTCAGGCAATCCTCAGAAGCCACCAGACTTCAGACACCAGGTCATCTTCAGCTGTAGCTGATAATGTATTTCAGGACTCTGCCCTTTCATCAGGTTTCATATTCTAGTCTGAGCCTTAGGTACCGGTGATGCCCCAGCAGTCAAGATCCCTTCTGAAATCTAAAATATGCTATTTGTTTCACAATTGCCATTGTATGGACTGTCTAATTACAACTAGTCCTGCCCTGGCACATTCCAAACCCCTCGCACTTGAACCTAAAAACTGGGCTTCTGGAGATTAAACCAGCTCTCACGTTTCATACACTCCTTGCCTGACAGTAAGGCATTCACATGTCAACTCACACCTATTGAGGGGATCTGAGCGCAACGAGGCCACCTAAGAGGAACACTCTCCACCTCCTATCAACTAATTTCATTAAACCAAAATCTATCTAACTCCTTCCTACAAAAAGGGCAAAATTCTTCTTTCTCTCAGGAACCAGGACCACATTATTAATTTTTACATCACACCTCCAAATGTAAGGCACATCTAGAAAATACCAACAACTTAACTTTTGACAAGGTGGTACAGTACTATCTCACATTTTCCCAGGCACTAATGACAAGTTCTGGAGAGGTGGTAAACTCAAAGGCAATCTCATGCACATTTTCTGGGACTGCCTCAAGATCAAGTCACAAGTCACTCAAGTGATCCTTCAACTAATAGCACCAACCTCAGTCACAACCCCCCAGCATACTATATCTGTTACACCACATAACAATTACAAAGTCCAGATACAGAAATTTCTTGCTAGTGTACCTTCTCAATGAGGGGGAAAGCTTGTATTCCATGTAACTAGAAGCATACTAGCCCCCCTACACTCTACCACTGGTTTTCCAATGTAAATAACATCATGCAGATGGAAGACAGCTCACTCAGAGAAAACCTGATACCTTTAGAAAGATGTTCTACTGGATACAATTCAAAGTCTCTTCTGAATATACTTTAGTCCACTTGAATGATGCCACAGACCCTCCCAAAAGGAATATCTAAACTATCTATTTTGCAACTAAAACCTGAGACTGCATTAATGCAATTACTCTATCTGCCCCACTTCCATACCCCTTTTCCCCCTGGAGAAATTAGGTGGTGCAACCTACGGACTCCCCTCCCTTTCCTTTGATTACCCCCCCCCCCCCCATTTCCACCCACCATGCTTCCAGCCTCTCTCTAATACACTATTCTATAATTTTTTTCACAAATAAAAACGAAGCCCACACAACATGACACTATATTCACTTGGTACAAATGATAAAACCCATTTAGAACATGTTACATTTGTACAACTGTTTATTACCTAATGTATGCTGGAGCGGCAATAGTGTTCAAACTGGCAGATGACCCTAACAGCAAAAACTGCATTTTTGTTATTTTTCTCTATTTTTTTTTTTTTTGCATGTTTTGCATCGTGCTTAGGGCAGCCCACTCATTTCAATGGGCTGTGTGAGAAACGTGCTGAAAAGGTGAACGCAAAATTTAAAAAATAGCAAAACCGCAAAATGCAAGGTACTGCAGTACCATGCATTTTGGGGCACACGAACGCTCTCATGTTTGCGCATGGGAGAGCCATTATTGGCACTACTGTGCGTCTGCAAAGGGGCCCCAAATTTATGTGCCATGTGGGAAAGTGTGCAATTTTGCGTGCATTCCCACAACGCACTGGTATAAACAACGCTTTATAACTTAGTGCAAGATTTCTATTTGTGAAATAGTCTTGCACTTTCTCTGTAAAATGTCCCAAGCATTTAATAAATAATGGCATCATTTCAGCATTTCTGTAATATAAAGATGTGACATAGACAGCACACTGTGGTAGATGATATCTGTGCATGATAGAGTATTGCAGAAAGAAGACCAGCACCATGGAGATGATCTGGTCACGCATAAAGCAGAGATGAAATGCTGTATATGTAAGCTGCAAGGACAGATCACAAATGTAATAAGCTTGCAACAAAGTGTTGTTTACGTCTCTCTATTCATTACAAAGCCACGATTATATAGACAGCATTCAGGTGTGACAGATATGATGCTAATGTATTAAAAGGACATAAATGCAAATCGTTCCAAAATCACAGAAAAACAATACAGAACATTTTGTTTTAGTTATTATTGTAAATACAGCTGAGATAGCTTACTTATTTCAAATGCTTGTTCTTTCCATAAGGGAATTTAATGCAGAGATTTATAGATTTGTACCACTTCTAGCAGTTGTCTGTATTTCTTTTACCAAAGTTTATTGAGAAGGAACTACACTGTATCTGAGAACCACAAACCAAAAGCTATTTGATTCATTTTTCATTTTCAAAGCAAACTCACCCCTACATTTATGTCTCCATGCTTTATTTTGCTGGAAAACACCCCTAGCATTTCTGGCCATGGCCATCTTGAGTAAGGGCCAATGATTCATGTAGCATTTACTTCCTGCAATCCACCTGCCCTTAGCTCAGGCATGCAGACAGGAGGGTGTGCTTAGCTGGGAAAGCCCCTCCTCTCCTCCTCCCCTCCTAAAGACTCCTGAAATGTATGACATAATTTGCCGTAGTAAATACAGTATCTCACAGAAGTGAGTACACCCCTCACATTTTTGTAAATACTTTACTATATCTTTTCATGTGACAGCACTGAAGAAATGACACTTTGCTACAATGTAAAGTAGTGAGTGTACAGCTGTAAATTTGCTGTCCCCTCAAAATAACTCAACACACAGCCATTAATGTCTAAACGGCTGGCAACAAAAGTGAGTACACCCCTAATTGAAAATTACCAAATTGGGGCCAATTAGCCATTTTGCCTCCCCGGTGTCATGCGACTCGTTAGTGTTACAAGGTCTCAGGTGTGAATGGTGTGTTAAATTTGGTTTAATCGCTCTCACTCTCTCATACTGGTCACATACATGGCACCTCATGGCAAAGAAGGATCATTGAGATCTGAGGATCTGAAAAAAAGAATTGCTGCTCTACACAAAGATGGCCTAGGCTATAAGAAGATTGCCAAGACCCTGAAACTGAGCTGCAGCACGGTGGCCAAGACCATACAGCGGTTTAACAGGACAGGTTCCACTCAGAACAGGCCTCACCATAGTCGACCAAAGAAGTTGAGTGCACATGCTCAGCGTCATATCCAGAGGTTGTCTTTGGGAAATAGACGTATGAGTGCTGCCAGCATTGCTGCAGAGGTTGAAGGGGTGGGGGGTCAGCCTGTCAGTGCTCAGACCATACGCCACACACTGCATCAAATTGGTCTGCATGACTGTCGTCCCAGAAGGAAGCCTCTTCTAAAGATGATGCACAAGAAAGTCCGCAAACAGTTTGCTGAAGACAAACAGACTAGAGAAATGGATTACTGGAACCATGTCCTGTGGTCTGATGAGACTAAGATGAACTTATTTGGTTCAGATGGTGTCAAGCGCGTGTGGCGGCAACCAGGTGAGGAGTACAAAGACAAGTGTGTCTTGCCTACAGTAAAGCATGGTGGTGGGAGTGTCATGGTCTGGGGCTGCATGAGTGCTGCCGGCACTGGGGAGCTGCAGTTCATTGAGGGAACCATGAATCTCTATTTCACTCTGTTGAGTGACTGATGCTATTAAAGATAAAGCCATCTAGACAGTGCGCTGCTTTTGATCAGGCTGAGCTACAGATTTATAAATACAAAATAAGTGCAGCGCTAAAAAGCAAAACTAAATCAAGATCCCAGTGAAAATTTCAGTTCATAGATAAATGGTTAAACAGCAAAAATTTTCAAATTTAAAAGAAAAACTGAAGCAAAGTCCCAGTGAACATTTCAGTCCATAATGGCAGATTGCAGAGAGGAAACCGTGAAAGATCCTTCAAAGAATGTGCATCCAGCTCCACACCTAAGTGAGTAAGTAGCCTGCTTTCCAGCTATCCGTGACCACTAAAACAGTAGTCTCACCCAGCACAGGGAAATCGGTCTCCCCAGGACCATTAATGGTGTCTGGAACCAAAGCTAGGCTGATAACATGCAACAAAGTACCCCATCCTTTGCTATCCAGAGAATGGGATCTGGAGAAATTTGGGTATGGTAAATTGCACTGTGGGTGAAGTTTAAACGTTGTACAGAGCACAGGGGTCAAAAGTACTGTATGTGTATATGTAATATACAGGATGCATACATACAGGATGCAAGTGTCTGGAGTATGTCCAGAGGGCAGAAAGGAGAAAATGTAATGATTTTCGGGAGCAGGAGGAGTAATTTGCCATGTTGCAGTCTGACCATTAAATGACAGTGCTAACTTGCCCCAGCACACTGATATAGAAGAGGCTGGAACTTTTATTTAACTGTTGGGAAATGCAGCATGGCAGATTACTCCACATGCACTCAAAAATCATTAAATAGTCCCCTTTCTGCCCCCTGCAAAGCGTTCTTTGATTGGACAAGGTGGAAAGCATGGCATCATCACCCCCCCCCCACACACACACACACACCCACACACACACACACACACACACACACCTTGTCCAGTTGGAGAACACTTTGCATTTGATCAGAAAATGCAATGCATTTTCTGAATGGCACTGCGCCAAGCCAATGACCTCCTGTATTTACAATGCATCGGACCGCCTGCTCAGGGATCTGGAAGTAAGTGGAGATCACTGAAGTGGCGGTGTCTACTACAGTGATTTCCAGCTTCCAGGGGCATCAGCCAGGTAAGGCAAAAACATAGACTGGACCAATGTAACTATGTAAAAATATACCATACCTTCTATACGGTAAACCTGTAATAGAACTATTGGAGCTTCCAAGGTTGGACTGTGGAAGAGTTCATAGCAATATTGATATTCTGAAAAGGCAACTGATTCTGATAATTGCCACATCTTTTCCTGTCAGGGCTGCTGTGGTAGCAAGTACATGGGATGGAGAAACTAGATAGATATGACACTTATGAAATTCACTGAGGCCCCATTCATGCCTTCAACCATGCCATACAATGTGACTTTCTGTATACCTAGGTATAATACAGACAAAAGATAAGGATATAAATTATTAACACTTTATTTCAACATATAACATACATATCCATAAAAGAAGCTTAAAACCAAATATTCAAGTTAGCCATCCGTATTTACTGTTCATATGACCTTGAGATCAACTTGCACAATTTGACACGTTTCATGGGGAACCCCGCTTCATCAGGACCTGCGATCTTAATATAAATGTGCTTCAAGTAAAGTTTTAGGAGAATGACTGGTGGGAAGGTCTGCCAGGCCCGTGTGGAGAAACAAAAATCCAACGTGCTGCACACCCAAAATAAATTGTGTGTATACCTATAATACCATGATTAACCTTTACTTTACTTATACTTTGTATATATTTGAAAACTTGCAAAAAGGGAAGAATGAAGAGTACAGTCCTTAGACTTGGAGACTGCTCTTAAAACCAACCAGCATCACAGCATGTGTTCAAGATGGCGTACGAGCGCAGTGCGCAAATGCATTGTGCTTTAACTTTGGTTATACACCCATTCATTTTTTTTCACATTCTTTATTTATTAAGGGGTTGCATCACATACATGAAAAGCAGTATGTAAGTTCTTTTTTTCAGAGGGTCAGCAGTATTGACATTGCTAATACAACAAACAGCATAGAAGACTAACAGAGAATTGTTGACACATCAGGACAATCGATTTATTCATGTAAACGTGGTTCTCAAAGATACAGGAAAACTAAGGTCTGAATATTGCAATGTCACCTAAGTTTTTTCAAGGAAAGGGGGTTATACCTCAACTGGGGAAACTACCTAGAGTTGGTGGTAGAGGAAGCTAAATAGGGGTAGAACAGGAAGAAAAAATAATGTAATTTTTGGTTATAGTCCCCTTAGGCCTCCCACCTTAATTCCAAGTTGGAGTAGGGAACGGACTGTCGATCGTTTGGTGGTAAGGTAACTGTTCAAATCCATTGGTAATCTGGAAGAGTATTTAAATTAATTCCCGTAAAACCACTTCTTGTTCACATCTGAGGTCTTGTCCTTAAAGGCCTTCGTGAGAATTTAATTTCATGAATATTAATTACCCTGGCAAACCATTGGCTTACAGTTGGAGGGGAGGTTCTTTTCCATGAACTAGGAATGCAAGCCTTGGGCACAAGTGACAACTGTAGCAGCAGAGATTTTTTGCAGCATTTTCCTGGACAAAGGGGTAAGGTGGAGAAAAATTGCCTGTGGATTGTCCGAAAAAACAATAGTTTGTTGTATGATCTCCAGAAGACCTTCTGCCAGAAGGTGTACAGAACCAGGCACTCTCAAAAAATATGTAAGAAAGTGTGTATCATACCACATCGTACCAGCAGGTCGCAGGCTGTCCTGGAAAGAGACTTGAAAGAATGACCAGTGTTCTCTACCATCTGGTTACAATTTTTTAAGAGATTTCTTGGTATCTGTTACAGATTGATGCCTTATGTGCAAAAACCAAAATTCTCTCCTTTTGGTTTTCTGTAAACGTCATTCCTGGATTGGTCTCCTATTTATGAAGGAAACCTGGGTCTCCAAGAGAAGGTGTTGTCAGAAATGCTCAGTGTGAGAGTGACAGTGCTCACTGTACAAGCTCATTGGACAAGCATGCCCTCTGAAAAGTAGTCCGATCTCTCCTGAACTGTTGAGGGGCAGAGGGAATAGAGGAAAGTCAATTGTATGCAGCGCCAATTGTCGACGCCCATTCATTTTGAATAGGTTCCCAAAGTGTACCCACGCAGCAAACAACAACCTTGCAATGCAACAGTAGGGTTCTATGCATATTTGGTACAGTGTTATTCATAGTATATGGATGGACACATGCTAGTTTAATGAGCTATTCATTTTTATCTTGTTTTATCTTGTTATTTTTTTGCTGGAGTTCTTCTGTAAAGATTTCCTACAAGTATGAATTTATAATCCTTATAAACATAGTTGGAATGCTTGAACATATTTTTTCCCTCAGAGTTTTTTATCCCTTATTATGTAACATCTCAATCAATTAATTATTAATCCCTTATTTTGTTACCACCTACTGCCAGGATTACATAAATGTAATTTCTTTTCAGCTAGGAGAGAGAATGACAAGCATGCATACTGTACAGTGAATTCAGATATCCATATTGAACATGTCCACTGTCTTAAGCCTGAATTCAGTGGACTAGCTCAGTAGAGCATGGATTCCTTCATGCATAGCACATAGCATAACTCTATATAAGCAGGATGACCTCATTCCTGGACTAAAGTGCCCTTCTGATATTTTAGTCAACAGCTCCTCTCCCCAACGCAGGATGCTAAACACAGCTCACTTGACTTTTCTTTCTACACTTAAGGCCCTTGTTATTTTTAGGTTTGTAGCTCAGCTGTCCCCATGTCATTTAAGCAGAGCAGCTTGCACTAGTCCATTTGTTTAAACTGGATAGCTCTGGATCCATTACAATAGCAGACACGTGAAAAGCTTTGCATAGCTTCTGTTGTTTTCTCTCATTTTTCATGTTGACAGCTTGCCTTATCAGTTGATCATGTTTACCTGTCATCTCACACCAAATAGATTGCAGGTTTTAAAAAAGCCAGATAAGTGTTTATCTTGCAAAGAGAAGATGACTTATGGTGTTTATTTTTCTCAGCATTTACATGCTTTTTCCATAACATCATGTGAGTCTGCTTTTCTCATTAATTAACTTGTAAACTCGATAGAAAGAAAGTAGATAAAAACATGAAACCATTTGTGCTCAAAGAGTTAATAAACTTGATCTTTTTTTTTTTTTTTCTTTAAAGTGCTGCGACAAGGGCTCATGCACATTGGCGCAGAGGGCCACCTGTACAAACCAATGACTAGAAGCAGCTGTATACTCAGAGTGAATGCATGTGTAACGGTACAGATGATCTGTGTGCAAGGGGTGTACATCCATACCTGTATGCATCTACAGTTGTGGCCAAAAGTTTTGAGAATGACGTAAGTATTCATTTTCACAAAGTCTGCCACCTCAGTTTTTATGGCAATTTGCATATACTCCAGAATGTTATGACGGGTGATCATGAAAAATAACTTAATCCCATTAAAAAAAACATTTCCACTGCATTTGTGAAGAAGGCTTCAGGGTGCCCAAGAAAGTCCAGCAAGCGCCAGGACCGTCTCGTACAGTTGATTCGGCTGTGGGATTGGGGCACAACCAGTGCAGAGCTTGCTCAGAAATGGCAGCAGGCAGGTGTGAGTACATCTTCATGCACAATGAGGTGAAGACTTTTGGAGGATGGTCTGGTATCAAGAAGGGCAGCAAAGAAGCCACTTCTCTCCAGGAAAAACATCAGGAACAGACTGATATTCTGTAAAAGGTACAGGGATTGGACTGTTGAGGACTGGGGTAAAGTCATTTTCTCTGATGAATCCCCTTTCCGATTGTTTGGGGCATCTGGAAAAAACCTTGTTCAGAGAAGAAAAGGTGAACGCTACCATCAGACCTGTGTCATGCTAACAGTAAAGCATCTTGAGACCATTCATGAGTGGGGTTGCTTCTCAGCCAAGAGAGTTGGCTCACTCACAATTTTGTCTAAGAACACAGCCACAAATAAAGAATGGTACCAAAACATCCTCCGAGAGCAACTTCTCCTAACCATCCAAGAACAGTTTGGTGATGAATTGAACAATGCCTTTTCCAGCATGATGGAGCACCTTGCCATAAGGCAAAGTGATAACTAAGTGGCTTGGCGAACAAAACCTCAAAATTTTGGGTCCATGGCCAGGAAACTCCCCAGACCTTAATCCCATTGAGAACTTGTGGTCAATCCTCAGAAGGCAGGTGAACATTAAAAAAAATCCCACAAATTTTGACAAAATCCAAGCATTGATTATGCAAGTATGGGCTGCCTTCAGTCAGGATGTGGCCCAGAAGTTGATTGACAGCATGCCAGGGCAAATTGCAGAGGTCTTGAAATAGAAGGGTAAACACTGCAAATATTGACTCTTTGCATAAATCTAAAGTAATTGTCAATAAAATCCTTGACACTTATGAAATGCTTGTAATTATACTTCAGTATACCATAGTAACATCTGACAACAAGATCTAAAAACACTGAAGTGGCAGACTTTGTGAAAACTTTTATTTGTATCATTCTTAAAACTTTTGGTTACGGCTGTATACACTCGGATCTGCATTTACTAGCGTACAGCCAAATCATGATTTTTAAAGGTGGTTGTACACAACACCTGTGACTCATGGGCAAAGAAGTATGAAGTGTTTACAGTTTATAGCCCTAAACACTTATGTACATGAGCCCTAGGTTTCAGATCTATATTAATAAGGCAAATAAAATTAAAATAAATATTTTGTTTAAAATCACAAACTTTGCCTAACAGAAGAGAAATTGGAGAAGATGCCCAACTGGATATAGTGACATGTCAAGAATAATATTACAATATAATATAAAACAATGGCCCTGGGAAGCTGTGGGAACCCTTGCCACCATGTGCACAGCATACTTGAACACATTTTGGAACTCTTAGTTTGCTCTCCTCCAGTACTTACAAATCAGTGCTTCTCTTCACTGCTGTTGCCAACTTTTGCACTGCATCATCCCTCTTTAACCATTGGGCAGCCAATGAAGATGTTACTCCTGCGTAGACGCAATAGAGTTACATTGTCCATGCATCTGGATCCATTCTCAGCATCTGTAAGATGCTCAGTGTGGGTTGAGAAACTAAAGCTAGCCATAGACTGGTAGTAGTTTTTTTTTGTTCAGCCCAACATGTATATGGAGGTTTACTATTTTTATTTTTTTGCCCTATTGGTGGAAACACAGTAGATGGACTTGTGCCTTTTTTTTTTAACCTGACTAACTATGTAATACCTTCTCCATCCACACAAGAGAGGTGGATGAAGGAATTCTCCTGCCGGGACATTGTATTCTGTTAGTGGGAACACTGGTCGACAAAAGTTTTCCAGCATGTCCTTTCAAAAGCATGTCCTTTCTACTTTTGTTGCGCAGGGACAGACACACACTGAATGAAATTTGTCTGGTCCCTGCTGAACCGGCTATATTTTGACCTGTTTATGGCCAACTTAAAGTGGTATTAAAGGCTCAGCTTTCAAAAAAAAAAAAGAAAGAAAAAAAACAACAAACATGTTATACTTACCTGCTCTGTGTAATAGTTTTGCACAGAGCAGCCCCGATCCTCTTCTTCTCGGGTCCCCCACTGGCACTCTTGGTTCTCCTACTTGACCAGTGCCCCCATAGCAAGCCGCTTGCTATGGGGGCACTGGTGCATGCTCAATCCCGAGTTCTGATCTATGCATCCATAAGGCACGAATGCGCGAAACCACGTGGTCTCGTGGGGTCCGGATAGCGGGCGCGCGCTTGCACAGCGGGGGTGCCGATGCTCGTGGCCGATGGTCGCGATGACCACCGGCCACGAGCGATCATGACCAGGAGACACAGAACAGGGACGAGTGTGTGTAAACACACACTTCCCTGTTCTGACAGGAGTGACAGATCGTGTGTTCCTATTAGCTAGGAACCACGATCTGTCACTTCCTGTAGTTAGTCCCTCCCCTTCAGTTAGAATCACCTCCCAGGGAACACAGTCAACCCCTTCTCTGCCCCCTAGTGTTAACCCCTTCACTGCCAGTGACACTTTTACAGTAATCAATGCATTTTTAATCGCACTGATCGCTGTATTAATGCCAATGGTTCCAAAAATGTGTCAAAATTGTCCGATGTGTCCGCCATAATGTTGCAGTCACGATACTAATCGCAGATCACGGCCATTACTAGTAAAAAAAAATAATAATAAAAATGCTATAAATCTATCCCTTATTTTGTAGACGCTATAACTTTTGCGCAAACCAATCAATATACGCTTATTGCAATTTTTTTTTACCAAAAATATGTAGAAGAATACATATCAGCCTAAACTTAGGAAAAAAATTGTTTTTTTTTATATATTTTTGGGGGATATTTATTATAGCAAAAAGTAAAAAATAATGCGTTTTTTTCAAAATTGTCGCTTTTTTTGTTTATAGCGCAAAATTAAAAACCGCAGAGGCGATCAAATACCACCAGAAAGCTCTATTTGTGGGAAAAAAAGAGCGTCAATTTTGTTTGGGTATAACGTCGCACGACTGCTCAGTTGTCAGTTAAAATGATGCAATGCCGAATCGCAAAAAGTGCTCTGGTCAGGAAGGGGGTAAATTCTTCTGGGGCTGAAGTGGTTAATGGAAATGCCAGGAACAGACATGCCGCAAGTCCTTCTGGCAGGGATCTCAGTGGTGTGTCTGCACATGTGCAAGATTCACTGTTCATGCGCACACCCACCTCATATCTTTGGCCAATCTACTGGCAGATATCTGCATGCGCATGTGTGAGATCTCACAAACTACATCCTGGAATGTCTACTTCACAGAAGGAAGTTTGTGAGATCTCCCTTATACTCATGCAGGCCGTAGTTGTAGTGGATTGGCAAAGACCCCTGGTGAGTGTATGCATGCGCTGGGGCCTGGGTTGTCCTCCTCACCTAGGCCAGGATTTGGCAAGTAAACATTTTTTTTTTTACTTTTTAAGTAAATTGTTTCCTGCAAAGAAGTTGAAGGGAGGTAGGATGAGGCAGGAGAGAGGACCTTGCTAAAATGAGTGAAGTTTGGCTTTAATTACTTGGTGAGTCAGAACAAATATATACACAGCAAGTTTATGGAAATACGACTCCTTGTTGGATTGAGGAACATAAAAAAAAAGACTGCTTTCTGCTTATTCGACTTATAACCATCATATAACTTGGATTTGTGTACACAACCATTAAAATGCTTTTGTCAAGTAAGATTCTGACAGGTGATAAGTATAAAGTGTAGGCACTTAGCGGTCCTTGCAAATACCTGCAGTACTATTCAGTCCCTTCACTACTCTCAAGTGCTACGTTGCCCTGATCAGGAAAAATGTTGGCATTTTCTGGTGTCAAGGCCTGTCTAACCCCCTTCTGCTTCTCTCATAGCCTTGTTTGTCATTTTGGAACCTATTAACAGAGACAATATCAAGAAGCATAAGAGCTTTGCCCAACCAGAAGGGACTAAAAGTCACAGTAAGCATGTACAAGCCTACAAAGTGACACTATACCTGCCAGTAGCATTTTTTTAAGTGAGTCACTTAACCCAAATTCTGGGAAAAGTGTAATGCCGCGTACACACGAGCAAACTTTCCTTCAGAGTAGACGCTGACAGTCCTTTTGACGGAGTTCCGACAGAGTTCCGCTGAAACGGACTTGCCTACACAGGATCACACCAAAGTCTGATAGTTTAGAACGCGATGACGTACGATGGGACTAGAAAAAGGAAGTTCAATAGCCAGTAGCCAATAGCTGCCCTTGCGTTGTTCTTGGTCCATCGGACTAGCATACAGACTAACGGTTTTCTCGATAGGACTTGAGTCCGTCGGAAAGATTTGAAACATGTTCTATTTCTAAGGTCAGTCAGAATTTTCGAAAGACAAAAAACAGAAAAGAGAGGGCGCACCGGCCTTGTGTATTATCTTTAAAAAAGTTTATTAAAAGGAAACGTAAAAATACTACGCGTTTCAAAGGTAGCACCTTCTTCTTCAGAGGCTCTGAAGAAGAAGGTGCTACCTTCAAAACGCGTCAGCCAGCAGCTGCACGTCTTGTCCGTAGGTCTGGAGACTGCTATCGATGTATCCATTATCACCATCAATAGACCATTATGCGCGATTTTTATCTATCCTTGTGAGTAGTATTTTTACGTTTCCTTCTTTTAATAAACTTTTTTAAAGATAATGCACAAGGCCGGTGCGCCCTCTCTTTTCTGTTTTTTGTCTGCATGTTAGGATTTCCCTATCCTTGAGGGCAGCAAGGCTGAAAGCTACCATCCATCGAGAACTTTGAACTGTCAGGCTACACATTTATGCGCAAGAGTTTTTGTTTTGTTTTGTTGTATTGAGAATTTTCGAAAGAAAAGGTCCGATGAAGCCCACACACGATCGGAATGTACGACGGAATGATTCCGTCGGACATTTTCTGCCGGAAAGTCCGGTCTTGTGTACACGGCATTATTGTAAATCCTGCACCAGCTATGTGGGAAAGAGGTAATAATAGGTATGCTGTATGTAAGGTGCTGCTGTACCATGGTAACATTTTACCCTCCACTGAATTTCCAGGTGCTGTGGGCATGTAAGCAGTGAATGGCTTCGGTTGCACCAAGCAACCCCTCCTCACTCCATGCCCATTCACAAAAAGCCTTATACAATTCTCATCCAATTGGATTGGAGGACGAGAAAGCATGTGCATCCCTACCCCTCCTCTCCCATATCCACCTCTCATCCAGCTTTAAAGCTAGCCAAAAAAATGTATTTGCCAACAAATATGTACTGCATGGGCCTACCAAAACAGTTGATTTCATTATACATCCAGTCAGGTAGACCTTTGCAATATAAAGTTGTTTGAGAACATTGAAAGGAGTTTGCACAATCAGACTGTAGCATGTGTGGTCAGCTTTAGGCTTAAAGTTACAGTACGTATATACATTGGATGGCATTTTCCTGTTTTGCCTGTTTCCAGTTGGATTAGGTGATGATCTAATTTCTATTAAGTGCCCAGCTGCTATGAAGGAGCATTCTTGAGATAAGTCGATCCCTGGTTCCTCCTTCCCTTTCTGCTCTATTGGATAACAGGAATTCTGTGGAATCTGAGCATTACTGTTTAGGGATGAAGGTGAACAGCAAAAATCATAGGCTAGTTGGGTATTTAATACATGACCTGTCACCTATGACACCTGTCACCTGTGACCAGTCTGCATTGCCTCACAAAGAGTCACAAAGAGTCACAAAGAGTCCAATAATGGTCAAATCTGCTAAGCATTCATAATACAGGTAATAAGGACAATCTGGCTGATCTAATTCCTTGATATACAGAATTTACACACTTGCATTTTACCACAACATATTATTAGTTCTATAAGGCTCCTTTCACAAGAGCAGACCGATCGGGCCCGCCTGTCCGTTTTTCAGGCAGACTAAATCACACATTGTTTTCTATGGGGCAGCAGATGTCAGCGCAAATGTGTTTGCTGACACCTGCCAGGCATCCCATAAAATTCGCTAAAAACAGATGTATGGCAAAACATTTGCCTTCCGTTCGGCGGATGACAATTGGATGGAAACGAACATGCAGTCCATTTCAATCCGACCACCCTATAGAGGAGAGCGGGCTGTGTCCGTGTCTGCTCTGTATAGTGGAGCGGACCTGCCATCCTCCTGCTCAGTGGGGATCAGCGGAGAGATCCCCTGCTGAGCAGGCGAATCCCCCTTGGATCTGCTTTGTCTGAAAGGAGACTAAAACAATTTGTACATCCGATAAAATAGATAGTAACTAATATTTGTTCACAATTCTATTAGATTGCATCAACAATTACATTATTAGCAACATATAAGTGTTGTGAAAATACATTAGGACATTTTTCCTTCCTCCCTTCAGTTACGTGATGTTCCACCCATGTGAAAATGCCCTTCTCATAGACCTTAATGTGCACTTTTGAACTTCAGGGTCTGGATGCACTTAAGCTATTTACAGTGAAACAACACATTGAGAAAAACAATCTACATCAGCATTTGATAACTGAGGTATTACAAAGTTCTTGTATTTATATATTGGTTTATAGTTGATGTGGAATATTAGGGACCATGGTTCCCAAGGTGTGGAAATATCTGCAAGAATTTTGTTATGACAGGACATCCCCCACCCCCACTCCCCTGTGGATAGAGAAGCCCTTCTGCTAGTATTCTCTTCCAGAATAGTTGTGTAATGGAGGTGTCCATCTTGTGAGACGACTTAGGAACTTAAAGTAGAAGTTCACCCTAACACTAAAATCTGTAAATTTACAGGCATCCACAATCTAAGACTAACCTATCTAGCCCTTTAAAGAAAAAATCGCTATACATACCTTTTCTGAATCTGCTCCGGTCTGGTCCCACTCTGAGCTGTCAGCTGTTGAGACGGGTGAAGAGGAGGCAGCTGACCACGGAAGCCCCATAGTAACTCTATGGGTGACGTCTCTTCCCATTCATTTTCCAGCTGTTATCCGCTGTCTCCTTTGCAGAGTTTCTGCCGCTGGAGAACGTATCAGCTTAAAAAATAAATATATATGGCGACTTCTTCTTTACAGGCCTAGATAGGTTAGTCCTAGATTGTGGATGCAAGTAGATTTACAGATTTTAGTGTTATGCCGCGTACACACGGTCGGACTTTTCGTCTACAAAAGTCCGACAGCCTGTCCGACAGACTTCCGACGTACCTTCGGCGGACTTGCGGCAGACTTTCTTACGAACGGACTTACACACACACGACCACACAAAAGTACGACAGCCTAGTACGCGGTGACGTACACCAAGTCCGACGAGACTATAAAACGGAAGTTCAATAGCCCGTACGACACCCTTTGGGCTCCTTCTGCTAATCTCATGTTTATCTCGTGTTAGTAGAAGTTTGGTGAGAGACGATTCGCGCTTGTGAGACTCGTATTTTTCAGTTCGTTTTAACTGTTGTTCAGTCTGTGCTTGTGAGGTTTGTATCTGCTTTTCAGTGCGTTTGGTCAGTTCGCATTGAGAAATCTTTGTTTTATTGGCCGCTCGTTCCTGATTTTCAGGTCGTTCTTCACAGGCCTTGCTGTTCTTCAGTGCGTTCTGTTTAGTGCGTTCTGACCAGCCGACCGTTTTGAAGCCATGTTACCTGTACGTACTCGTCGTAGAGCTCGTGCATTGTATGTGCTTGGTGCTGTAGTTTATTCTTCAGCCCAAGACCAGTCCATGAACAGGGCGAGGAGGAGTTCATGGACCAAGAATTGGTTGCTTCAGCGTGACCAGTTCTGTCACATGCCTTTGCTCCGTGAGATCCGTGAGAATAATCCTGAGGATTTCAGGAACTTTCTCCGGATGACGGACCCCGTTTTTGACCGTTTGTTGGCTTTGCTGACCCCCTATATCAGCAGGCAGGATACCTGCATGAGGCAAGCCATCACTCCGGAGCAGAGGCTGGTCGCTACCTTGCGGTATTTGGCCACAGGGAGAAGCCTGCAGGACCTTAAGTTCTCGACAGGCATCTCCCCCCAGGCTCTGGGGATCATTATCCCAGAGACCTGTTCTGCCATCATACAGGTCCTGCAGAAGGACTATATTAAGGTAAGATATTTTTCTTTTATTAGCATCACATGTTCTTTTATGTAATCTTTGATAATATAATGTATTTCTTGCTTCAAACACTACTTACCATCATTGCAATATAGTGTGAATGTCCCCTTTTTATCCTCACACATGCTGGATTTTTTTCCTGTTATTTTTTGTCATGCATGTATATTTTCCTTCAATAACCTTCCCAGCATGAAGTGATGGGAACATATCCACCTAGTCTACTCATTTGGAATGTATTTTGTTTGAGTGTATTTAGTGTGCTGCTAATGAGCAATTATCTAGATTTCACAAACCCCCCCCCCCCCCACCTAAACTCACTCCAAATAGTGTGCTGCTAATGAGCAATTATCTAGATTTCACAACCCCACCCCCCCCCCACCTAAACTCACTCCAAATAGTTTGCTGCTAATGAGCAATTATCTAGATTTCACAACCCCACCCCCCCCCCCACCTAAACTCACTCCAAATAGTTTGCTGCTAATGAGCAATTATCTAGATTTCACAACCCCACCCCCCCCCCCCACCTAAACTCACTCCAAATAGTTTGCTGCTAATGAGCAATTATCTAGATTTCACAACCCCACCCCCCCCCCCCCACCTAAACTCACTCCAAATAGTTTGCTGCTAATGAGCAATTATCTAGATTTCACAACCCCACCCCCCCCCCCACCTAAACTCACTCCAAATAGTTTGCTGCTAATGAGCAATTATCTAGATTTCACAACCCCACCCCCCCCCACCTAAACTCACTCCAAATAGTTTGCTGCTAATGAGCAATTATCTAGATTTCACAACCCCCCCACCCCCACCCTCGTTAAAATTTGCTGGAATGTTCTGTGGTGTTGATTTGTCTAAAGCAAATATATGTTGCACTTTGCAAAATGCATGTGCACTCTACAAGTGCATTTGTTCCAGTGCTTTAGTAAATGAGCAGAAGCTCTGCTGATTTCCATCATCAAATCATATGCAAGCCTCAAAGTGTTTTCATTAATTGCCCTTGCATGTGATTGTGTACTCCTTGCAACATGAATGCCTTTTTACATTACCTCATTTACTGTAAGCTGGTTAGCAACTGCACCTGCAGAGTGCGACAACTGCAGTCTTGTAGCCTTTTTAGTCCCTAAATTCCTGCGTGTCCTAAAAGTAATTTTTTTTAGGGATTTCACAACCCCCTAAAATGTAATCAATGTTCCATCAGAGGGGGTGAGCAATCTGATAAGTGTGCCTTTCCATATTAGTTATTCCAGAACAATTAAATTATTGAATGTTATACTGATGCTGGGGAATAATGTTTTTAATTGTCTAATTTTCTTGCAATGTTAGCTTCCAAATTAATTGATTTTGGTTTTCTTGTTTGATTTCCCAGTTTCCTTCAACGCCACAGGAATGGCAGACTGTGGCATCCCATTTTGCCAGCCGTTGGGACTTTCCCAATTGTGGAGGGGCTATAGATGGGAAACATGTCCACATTGTGCCACCACCCCATTCGGGGTCATATTATTTTAATTATAAGGGGTTCCACAGTATTGTTTTAATGGCGGTGGTGTCGGCACACTATGATTTTTTATATGTGGACGTGGGGAAGAATGGCCGGATGTCGGATGGAGGAGTATTTGCCCAGACGGAGTTCTGCCAGCGTCTCCAGAGTGGTGGCCTGGGATTGCCACCTGATGAGGATAACGTGGAAGGACTCCCCTTTGTCTTCATTGCCGATGAAGCCTTCGCTCTCAGCAAGCACCTCATGAGGCCATTCCCCCAAAGAACACTCACCCCGGAGAGGAGGGTTTTTAATTACCGGCTGGCCAGAGCTAGAAGAGTGGTTGAGAATGCGTTTGGAATTCTGGCCAGCCGGTTCCGCCTGTTTCAAACAGCCATTAATTTGGCGGAATACAAACTTAATTTTATCATTTTATCGTGCTGCATTCTGCACAACTTTTTAAATAAGCATGCTCCAAATTATATAGGCACAGTTGGGCCTGAGGCCGGACAAATAGAAGCCAACCTTACAGGCCTGGATACTGTCCGTACTGGCTTGGCCCCCCAAAGTGCCCGTCAAGTTAGACAGCAATATGTTAATTATTTTATGGGTAGGGGGGCCATTGCAATGGGCCAGGATATATAATTTTTGACAATAAAAAAATTATTGATGAAATCTTGCATTATATTTATTGCTTGCCTTTCTTTTGGGCTGTCTCCTAGGTTATGGTCGAGCAGTTGTAGTGCCAACTGTATTGTAATTTTAAATGTCTAAATAAGCTCCATTGCCACTGTAAACAACTTTTTTACAATTATAACTAAAATGATACTGAGCCTTGAAATAACAAACCACACATTTATTTAATTCCTATAAGGAGATGTTTTTATTAATGGTTGTTATGCATTCAGTTCTGCATTTAGTAGAAAATGTTCATAGACAAAAATAGAATGATATCTTAATAATGTAGCAAAATATAATTATATCTAAATATTTATACCTAATCCACAAAAAAATATTTTTGGCTTTTTGATTTTCACAAACAGGCTTTTTTTTTTGTTTTGGGAAAATCAAGTTTTGTTTTGTGTTTTTTTTTTTTTTTTTTTTAAAGCAATTTTTTTGTTTATGTTTTTTTTTTTTTTAGCAAGTTATTTTTGTTTTTATTATTTTTTTTTAAGAAAGTTTGTATATTTTTTTTTTTGGTTTTTTAAAATCAAGTTTTTTATTTTTTTTGCTTTTTTAAAATCAAGTTTTTTATTTTTTTTGCTTTTTTAAAATCAAGTTTTTTATTTTTTTTGCTTTTTGAAAATCAAGTTTTTTATTTTTTTTGCTTTTTGAAAATCAAGTTTTTTATTTTTTATGGTTTTTTAAAATCAAGTTTTTTATTTTTTATGGTTTTTTAAAATCAAGTTTTTTATTTTTTTTGCTTTTTTAAAATCAAGTTTTTTATTTTTTTTGCTTTTTGAAAATCAAGTTTTTTATTTTTATGGTTTTTGAAAATCAAGTTTTTTATTTTTTATGGTTTTTTAAAATCAAGTTTTTTATTTTTTATGGTTTTTTAAAATCAAGTTTTTTATTTTTTTTTTTTTTGTGTTTTTTTGAAAATCAATTTTTATTTTTTTGTGGATTTTTGAGGTATTTCCGAGAAACAGCCCTCCTTTTTTACATTAGGTTAAACAGCCATTTATGTTCTGGCAAAAAAAAAAAAGAGAAGGCCCAGAATGGGGTCAGCAAAACAGGAAATGAAGGACATGATTGATGTTTTGGGGTTTAAAAAAGGGCATTTAGATTCGACCCAAAACATCAATCATGTCCTTCATTTCCTGCTGCATACGATCCAGCCGATTCCGCATTTGATCGATCTCCCCATTCCAGGCCATGATTTGAGCAATTAGCCGTTGGGCACTGTCTGTGGTGAAATAGTCAGTTGGACCTAAAGTGGAATGAAAAAAAAAATATGTTTAGAAATATGCACACATAAGTTTACCTTACCATAAAGCTGGTGTCTCAAACACTGACCTGGTGGGGTGCCCATGTCGCAAACTTCATGAACATCCTCGGGGGTGGCGCTGTTGCTTGACTCAAGCACAACCAGATCACCTAAAATAGAGTAGAAAAATTACATAAAATAAAAGGCAGCCATGCATAGATTACCGTAAGCTGGTGTGTCAGACACTCACCTGGTGGGGTGCCCATGTCGCCCACCTCTCCTTCCTCCACATCCTCAATGGGACTTGGGCTTATTTCCCAATCATTTTTTGCTTGGGGTGGACTGTCTTCTGGTTGTTGGCTGAGTGATTTTTCCCCTATGTGAAACAAAAAATTATTAATCTAATTAGCACACAGATATTTTAGTACATAGTAATTTTCCAACATTTGTAATGAAGTGGTTTGTGTAGAGTTCCTATTTTACCTCAATATTTAAAATTAGAAAGACATATCGGATAGATAGATATCAATATCTCAAAATATAGTTAATAATCTTTTGATCTCTCTCTATATCTGGAACAAAATCTCAAACTATCTAACTAAATGTAAAGCCAAAAAATTAAGATAACTTCAAATCTTCCAAAAGAATGTTTTACATTTCTATATCTATCTATCTACCTATCTCTATATTTCTCTCTCTCTCTCTATATATATTTCTCTCTCTCTCTCTCTCTCTCTCTATATATATATCTCTATATCTATATCTCAATAGATATATATATATATATATATATATATATATATATATATATATATATCTCTCTCTCTCTCTCTCTCTCTCTCTCTCTCTCTAGTTATATATATATATATAGTTATATATATATATATAGTTATATATTTATATATATATATATATATAGTTATATATATAGTTATATATATGTATATATATATATATGTATATATATATATATATGTATATATATGTATGTGTATATATATATATGTATGTGTATATATATATATATGTATGTGTATATATATATATGTATATGTATATATATGTATGTGTGTATATATATATATATATATATATGTATATATATATGTATATATGTATATATATATATGTATATATATATATATATATATATATATATATATGTATATATATATATATGTATATATATATATATGTATATATATATATATATATATATATATATATGTATATATATGTATATATATGTATATATATGTATATATATATATATATATATATATATATATATATATATATATATATATATATATATATATATATGTGTATATATGTATATATAGATATATATCTATAGATATGTAACGAGGTTTCTTAAAAGATCGTTTAAAACGATGAAAACAAAAATCGGATAGGAAGGAAAAGCACATGGAGCAATATACAAGGTAATAAACACAAGAGAAAAACACGACAAGTACTTACTTTTTTTAAGAACTTTCCGGATACGTCGGTATTGATCCGGCTCCCTGAGTTTCAGGTCAGACCATCTTTTTCGCAGTTGATCTTTGGAGCGCTGGACCCCAAAAGATGCCTGCAAAGTCTCCACGACCTTCGCCATTATTTTGGCCTTGCGCAAATTTGGCCGTGCGTACGGCCCATAATTGCCATCATAGTCGTCTTTGTGAAGAATGGCCACCATCTCCACCATCTCTTTAAAACTCATATTAGAGGCCTTAAATCTAGGCCTCATAGATTTCGCTGACGTTCCTGCCTCCGGGCTGTCTCCACTACCTGAGGTCGTCAACATTTCAGGTGTCTCCGCCATTCTTTAACTCCACTACGCGCCGTAACAAAAAATGGGCGGAGAACATGAGTTAAAATCGAACGTCAGGGGCGGGCGACGCAGGCGGAGTTTCACACATGCGTAGTGTATAAAGAGGGGCCTTGCGCACGTGTCGTACGTACGTTCTGTGCGTCGAATTAGGGGGCGGAGAACATGAGTTAATTTCGAACATCAGGGGCGGGCGACGCAGGCGGAGTTTCACACATGCGTAGTGTATGAAGAGGGCCCTTGCGCACGTGTCGTACGAACGTTCTGTGCGTAGGTGATAGTGGACCAGGACGTTACAAAACGAAGGTAATTTTAAATATATTTTTTTTGGGTTTTATGGTCATGACTTTGTAGCAAGCGGCCTATATGGCTTGATAGATTGATGAGGCCTACATAGGGAGAAGATGATGAGGGGTTAGCCGAAACCTATAATAAAAGTGTTTTTTGTCTTGTGACTTCATCTTTTCCAGATATAATGAATCCCCTATTTAAGGATCCAGAGTTCCTTACATCTTTTATTTCCAAATATCGAGAGATGAGGAATTTGTGGGAGGTGAAACACCCTCAGTATTATGCTAAGCATGTGAGGAAGTCAACGCTGGAGAGACTTCTGGCCTTTGTCCAGGCGACCATCCCGGAAGCAACAATGGAGACATTGCTCAAGAAAATTGGGGGCTTGAGGAACATGTATAAGAGGGAGCATAAGAAGATCCAGGAATCAAGGAGATCAGGAGCATCAGCAGATGATGTTTATGTACCCAGGCTGTGGTACTATAATCAACTACGTTTTCTGGATGACCAGAATGAAGCCAGGCCATCACTTTCAACCCTTCCCTCCACCCTTCCCTCCACCCCAGCAGAGGCTGATGAGGAGCAAGCTGGGTCTTCCATCCTGGATGAACCAGATATGACCATCTGGAGTCAGGTAAATTATTTTAACAAATATTTACTGTACTAATATTAATGATGTTAACTGGATGTTATAATTGTCTAAAATAATTTGGCACTCAAAATTGGGTATACATATCAATTGACAGTAGTGGCTAAATATGTTTGGCACCTGCTTGAAATAATTAGGGTGTCTGATTAGACTCTTTTATTAAAGAGAAGTATTCACATTGAATTTGCTAATCATGAGAAGCAAACTGTGTGTCATTGATGAACCCCAAAAAATATACTCAAACTATTGTCCTTTTTTTATACACAGGATGAGTCCATCCAGGAGGAATGTGGGGAAAGTGGCAGGCAGGAGGAGACCGGGCCCATGGACAGCCTGGAGGAGGCCGGATTCACCATCATCCTGGAGGAGGCTGGGCCCAGTGTCAGGCAGGAGGTGGCTGCTCCCAGTGAGGTGGCTGCTCCCAGTGAGGTGGCTGGGCCAAGTGAGGTGGCTGGGCCAAGTGAGGTGGCTGGGCCCAGTAGGAGCCTGACCGAATCCCAAGTGCCTCCCCTCCACCTTCCCAAAAAAAGGGCCAGGAAGGGGATGGTCACACAGGACGCATCCCTGCGCCTCATGCAAGAGGCCACCCGTTTTTTAAGGAGCCCCCCCGAAGCGGAAGAATCCTATGGCTGCTACTTAGCCAGCAGGCTTCTTCAGATGAATAGGGAGCAGCGCCTCATTTGTGAGCGCCTATTTGGGGAAACAATCCATAAGGGGCTGCAGGGCACGCTAACACAAAACACCCAACTACATGAGGCAGCCCCCCCTCCTCCTCCTCCTCCTCCTCCTCCTCCTCCTCCTGCCACAACTGAAACACCAGAGCCACAGCCTCAAAAGAAGGCTACAGGGAAGGCTGCAGGGCAGCGTGGAGGAAAGGCTGCAGGGAAGAGAAGAAAATGATGACCTGGGTTCAGTCTGGTCTGACAGAAGACGCAGGCTGTTGTAGGACCACAGTCTGGGGACATCTAGATCATCTGCTGGTGCTGTTGATCTCTGGGATTCTTGGACCAGATTGTGCTCCCTCTTATATGGACTCCTCAAGATCCCAATTTTCTGGTACACCGACTTTTTCCAGCGTTGACTTCCTCTTTATTTTATTTTGACCATGAATAAATGGATATTTTTTGAGTTTAGCAAAAGACTTTATGTGTTTTCTTTGAAATCATTGATTTTACACACAATGTTAAATTAACAAGGGACAACAATCTCATTGAGTTTGAAAAAAAACACACCAAAAATACATTACTAATGTTAATAATGTTCAAGTGGTAAGTCTTGAAAATCCAAAAAATTACGTAACCAAAAACGGTGCTTTGGGTTAACTTTATCTAAAAACTAAAAAATAAACACTATAAAAAAAAAAAATAATAATGGGTTCTTTGTGTTAACTTTACAAACCTAAAAAAAAAAAAAAAAATAAAAAAAAGGGGGAAAAAGTATTATTAGTATGGAAACATTGTTTTAAAAAGGCATACTATATCATTCATGAGATCAAAGAGAAAAAGAATCCAGAAATCAGTTTGGGAGAACTCTGATTATGAACAGCAAAACACCTTCGTTCTTTAGAGCCTTCGTAAAGAAGAAATAAAATGCGCTGCATTGAACGATCACAGATTTTGCAGCGTGATGAATGTGCTACCTACAATACGAACACTAGTTTTACTAGACCGAGTGCTTCCGTTTAGTTTTTGCTTATGAGCATGCGTCGTTTTTTTGTCCGTCGGACTAGCATACAGACGAGCTTCGGGGTCCGTCGTACTTACGACGTAAAGATTTGAAGCATGCTTCAAATCTAAAGTCCGTCGGATTTTAGGCTAAAAAAGTCCGTTGAAAGTCCGGAGAAGCCCACACACGATCGGATTACCAGCCAGCTTTAGTCCGTCAGCGTCCGTTGGACTTTTGTAGACGAAAAGTCCGACCGTGTGTACGCGGCATTAGGGTGAACTTCTACTTTAAGGGGCTATGCACCTTAATTTATGGAAACTGGTTGTTGACATTTTTGGACATTTTTTTTACTGTTCACTATTGTTGACATATTATTTATTTCTATCAAACTGGTTTGATATTGATTTCTATTTGGTGTAAAGATTGCGCACTTATTGGTTATAATTTAAGGAATATGCAAACACTGCAGAATAATGAAAAAATATTTTAGGATGACAAAGAACATCCATACACTGCACAGTGTATGCAGTTTGAAGACAAACATGGACTCTTCACAGCAATGTCTCTGTGACTAAATCAGGGTAACACATGACTGCCTAGCATAGTCTCTATTATACCCTATACCAACAGAGAGTCTAGCTGTGAATATACTACTTGTATTTATCCTAATAGATAACATCCCTTTCAGTGAAGTCCCGGGTAGCTGTAATAACACAGGTGAACAGCTGGAGGGATCCAAAGACAAAGGGTCACTCCAATGGAACTGGACTACTCTGGCAGCAATCAGGGCTCTGATCTTCTGTAGAATTTGCCTGTCCTGACAGTGGAGGGCCTCACATTTGGCTGCAGATAACTTGCCCAGCTTCCTCTGCTTCATCAGGTGTGTGTCTCTTTCTCTTGAGGAAGGGGAACTGATGCATTTATACACCCTGTGTCTGGGAACCGGCGGAGTTAAAGGGGCCTGTACCTGCATTAGAGTATAGTATATAAATAGGCACTCCGATACAAAATTAGCAGTAAAATAATTGTTGGGCTGTACATAGCCTGTGCAGAGAGCTGTGCTTTGGGGGGAACCTGAGCATAAATAAGAATACAAATTTATAGAGGAATGTCATTTATTCCACTTTTTCCCTCTCCGTCTCTCATACGTCCCATAACCTTTTTTTTTTTTTACAGAAAAAGAAAATGCCCCACACTACTAGCAGTCTACTCCCATCCCTTTTTCTTCCATGTTTTCCACTCAAAAAATATCCCCATTTTATCCTTTCTTCTTTTCTGGACAGTACCCGGACCTACCCTAGCTGACTCCCACGTTCACTCTACAGTGTCCCTTGCCCCTGGGATGACTCCCTCTAGAACAATGTTTCTCAACTACAGTCCTCAAGTACTCCCAACAGGTCATGTTTTCAGGTCTTCCATTATTTTGTACAGGTGATTTGATCCGCTTCACTGCCTTAGTAATTACCACAGCCCTTTCATCTGAGGGAAATCCTGTAAACATGTCCTGTTGGGGGTACTTGAGGACTGGAGTTGAGAAACATTGCTCTAGAAGACCCGGTGAGAAGGAAACATTGCATTGGGCAAGCTTAGCTTATTTTTCACCCCATAACAGAAACAGTTCAATAAACTAAAGCTTTAATCAGGAGCGTTTTATGAAATCAGGGTGCCTGTGTGCAGGATCATAAGTTGGGACCTAGACATAGAGGAAAAGAAAATGTTGCGTGTGCCGTGGTGAAAACTGGGCGTGGTTAAAAGAGCTCTAAATATTGGGTGTGGCCCTACAGATCATCAGTTTAAAGTGAATTGTTAATAATGGGCCTATAATTATTGCTCTTATTCCTGAATGCGCAGCAATATGCAACATGTGTAGTACAAGCGACATTTGTACATTTGCGTACTATGGGAGGGGAGGGGATGGGGCATAATATTTTTGGGGGGTTTTAAAGTGCTTGCATGTAACTATTTTTTGATACTTTTCTATTTTTTCACTAAAACTAAAGTCCCCTATGTGATATGATTTTGCTATGATAGGTTCTTTTTGATAAGATATCGGGAGTCTTTTAGACCTCTGATGTCTCACATGCCCTCCATTGAAGCTAATAGTGCACAGATTGCCCTCCATTAGCTTCCAGAGGTCAGAGAAAGCCATTTTCATTTGAAAGCCATCAATACACTTATTTGGTATACACACACTCACCCCATGCTGCCACTGATGTATGACATACACTGAAGGCAGTAAAAGGTTTAAACAAAAAAAAAAAGGAGTTATAATGCAACTGCCGGTGTAAGCCCTTGCCTGGACAACATGGGAATGACACACATGAAAGTGGGGGCTTGTTCATACTATGTGCAGTAACCTGCATTTTCCTGTGCTAGATATACACAGATCAATGAAAGGACAATTGTTTTCTATGTGTGCCTTTAAAGCATAACCCCATTGTCAATGTCCCTTTAAATGGTTTATTTGGCCCAAGCAAGTGTACTAACACTTGTGCCCTGTACTAATTGGATGTAGCCTCAGCTATATACAGTATAAAGTGCTTTGTTCTGGCAGCAGGACAGGGACTTCCTGTCCCATTCCCGAAACAGAGTTGGGGTCAGTACCCACAGGAAGTTTTTTATTCTTTGAATGATCACAAAACTTCCTCTGATTGGCTGAGGTGGAGTTCATGATGTCATCTGCCCTCTCTATGCCAATCAGAGGAAGCTTTCTATTTATTAAAAAAAGACAGCGGCTACCGCATATGTCCTCCCTCTCCACTGCCTTTGCAACATAAGTAGGAGCAGATGGCGGCAGCAAAAATGAATGCCGGAGCCGTGTGTTTTTACCATCCCCCAAACACAAGTGTAAAGGAGGTCTAAAAGGAATCCTCTCACTGTGCTTATGTGATAATCATCATCATGATAATGATCACATAGCACAGGCTGTACTGTGCGATCTTCATGATAATGATGGTGTTGTGGCTGCATCATTCATTCATGGCTGCAGACAGTGTTGCATTGTAGGCCCATTTCACACTGCTCAGCAGTTTCCCCACAGCGCAGTGTACCTGTGGTTTTAATGTGGTTTACCTACACTTTTCCTTAGATTTTCATTAGATTGGGCATTTTTGGTGTGTTTTCTGAAAGTGCACCAAAACTCCTGCATGCTGCATCTTTGGTGCGCTTTCAGAAAATGCACCAAAAACGCCCCCTTTGATGGAAGTCTATGGGAAAGTGCAGGGGACCTACATGAAAACCACACTTACACTGTCCTTCACCCGTGCTGTGAGGAAAACGCAGCAGGCAGTGTGAAAGTTGCCTTAAGGAGGTCAGGAGTAGTAATAGTATACTGTACAGTGCAAACACTGCAGCCTGGGTCTTAACGTACTGTATATAGCCTGTACTATGTGATCATGATGATGATCACAGGTGATGTGGCACAGTATGGCTACAGAGAGTGTTTGCACTGTATACTATTACTACACCTCTTGTCAGGAGTAGTAATACTGTAGGATAGCAAACAAGGAGGAGAGGGGGATCTGAGAAGGATAGACGGGTCTGAGGAGGAGGAGGGGGTGGTCTGAGGAGGGTGAAAGAGGGGTCTAGGAAGGAGGGGGGTGTCTGAGCAGGAAATGGGAGGTCTGGGGGGTATGAGGAGGAGAGAAGGGAGGTCAGAGGAGACAAGGGAGGTCTGGGGGGGTTTGAGGAAGATAGAGGGGAGGTCAGGGGGTTTGAGGAGGAAAGGGGAGGTCTGAGGGGAAGAAGGAGGGGTCTGCAGAGAAGAGGGAGGTCTGGTGGGGTCTGAGGAGTAGAAGGGGGGTAGGGGGTCCCAGGAGGAGAGGGGGGCTGGGGAGGAGAGAGGGGGTTATGAGGTGGAGAGGGGGGTGTGGGGAGTAGGGAGGGGAGGTCTAGGGCTGAGTTGTCCCCCCCTCTTCCCCCTTGTACTCACAGATCACATTGTGAGGCAGGTTCTTCTTCCTCTCTCCAGTTATGTGACATGTCACATGACAAGGACAGAGAGGAAGACTGACAGTCTGCCCTCACTCCACAGCAGTGCCATGCTGAGACTGAGGAGTGTTCTTAGTCTCAGCACCTGCTTTCTCTTGCCACCTACAGGCTGGAGGGAGGAGAAAGTGGAATCCTCCCTTCAGCTGTAGCTTTTGACGCTCCTCCTTCTGACAGAAGTGAGACCACAATCTCAGTATAAGGAGCTACTTCCTTCTCTCACAAGCCCGCTTTCCCTCAGGAGGAGCAAGTCAAAATATCACTCTGTGTCTGCCAGGGCTTACGGACAGTAGCATTGGCACATGCAGCAGCTGCCGCCACCTGCAAGTAAGTTGGAAAAAAGTTCCAAAGCTCCCGGTACCTATAATCACTACTGTACCCACCTAGGGCTCAGGGAAGTTTTGGATGCGGATATTTTTTTTAATCCATGTGAGCAGTGTTTGTCAGGGCACAGTGGGCCCTCCTTTCCTCAGGGCCTGTGTGCCCCACACACCCTGCACATATGGATGATACACCACTGGCTTTAATGCAGCTGCAAAGTCAAATTCAACTTTTCTTTGACACCTCAGGGAACCAGGGACTGTCTCCCCTTATATATCCAACAGAGCATTCTCAGGCCCCATATAAGTCCCATATAAGTGTAAGAGATTCTACTGCACATGCTTAGACAGTGGGACATAGAAGTCACATGGGGCACAGGTTAATATTGTGACAAAATGCTGGTGAGCTTGATACCAGAACTATGTAAGTACATAGTGGAGGTGTGGGGGTGGGTTAATTTAACACAATGGGAGGGGGGTAAAGGTTAAAAAATGTTTCAATAAGCTGCTTGAAAGTTTTAATATCCTTTAGGTTAAAATTCATCATAGGACAATTATATACTGCATGTGTTTTTCAATATGACAAATCTTTTAACAATAAAAGCGTCCAGCTTAAAAGGTTCTGAACTGCTTTAAAACCTATGTGCCAAGATCTCAAATAATATAGCAGCTCAGATTTAAGAAGCTGGAAGTCTTGTCAAACGTATGGCTAGGCCATACACAGCCTGCAATTTTGAGAACCTCCTCCTAAGCCCTTATAGTTCACACATCAAATGGCCAGTAGTGTAGATCAAAGTGTTAAGGACTTCTGCACGCTATATTGTTCCATTGTGGTGCGCTACTGCATACAGGTTGACATGTTGCAATAATGCAGCCATTTTATCAATAATAGACTGCAAATGTATGAAAACAGAAAATAAAACAGACTTTTTTGAAGCACAGCCCAATGCAGTGCTCGTGCTTTGTGATGTACTGCACTGTGAGTCCGTTAACACCTACTGTATTCATGCCTTGAGGTCCATTCTAGATGAATCATATCATGACACTGCAATGGATATACTACTACTACAATCCTTGAAAACTGCAAAAAAATTCAGTTACTGACTTTGTTAAAGCGGAGCTCCAGCCAAAAGGGGAAGCTCTGCTTGTCCCCCCCCCCCCCCTCCACTGCCACATTTGGCACCTTTGGGGGGGGCAGATACCTGTCAAAACCCGCTCCCACTTCCACTTAAAATCAACACAATCGTTGTGCATCGATCTACAGCATTTCTGGTCCCCCCCCCCCCACTGCCTTCTGGGAGACACACAGGTCCCAGAAGACAGTGGGACTATTCAGAGAGCGCAGCACGACTCACGCATGCGCAGTTGGAAACAGGCTGTGAAGCAACAAGGCTTCACTTCCTGCTTCCCTTAGTGAAGATGCCGGCGCCTGCACCCAAAGCCGATGGACAGATCGGCTTGGGGTGCCGACATTGCGAGATCTCTAGATAGGTAAGTGTCCTTATATTAAAAGTCAGCAGCTATAGTATTTGTAGCTGCTGACTTTTTTTTTCCCCAGGCTGGAACTCCTCTTTAAAGTCATTGTCATACATGGGACATTTTTCCACTGTGTTTCCTGGGATCTTACTGGAACTCTAGGTCTGTTTTGAAGATGGGATTTCACCCAGTGCTTATATCATACAAAAAAAAACACAATTTGACTTTTCCACAAGACTGCCAGATCACGTTAGTTCCTCATTTTGATGACCTATGTAGAGATGTCTGACTATTGAACCATATATGCTATGACTTCATTATGTTTCCCAGACAAGACCTTTGGAAAATTATGCTGAGATCATAAAGTCAGAAGTCTATGATTTCCACAATCACCTTCAAGATGGGCAAGAAAACCACAGTGTATAATATGCCAAAATGAAAGTAAATAGCTAACAAAATTCCCATCTACATAACTAATTATAGGTTATTGTGTTTAGTAGAATTTTGTGAGATGGAAAAGAGGGGCACAAAGTATGTAGGCAAAGGACACGTCTCTGCCATGCTTCGTTTCAAAGTTTTTATTGAGTTTTAACAATAATAAATCAACACAGAATAAGAACATACATTCTGTCATTCTGTCCTATGAATGTTATAGTATGATGAGTATTACATTCACATACATTTTACAGCTCAGGACCCCCATGAAGTGACTACTGCTCGGAGAGACCAGAAAAAATTATAAAAAGAGAAATGTAGAGAAGTACAAGAGATTGGGCACCATCTCTCAATCCCCGACACCCCATACGGGATCTCACTGTGTTGATGGGGATAGACAATACACCAAACATCAATAACACTCTACTCATAGAGCCACCTTTGCCCAGTACCCATGCAATTTTATGAACAATAGGAGGAGACAAGAGGTCTGAATTATAGTGCAGATTAATATGTAATAAGAATCATTGAACGATTTAAATTTGAATCTAACAACATAGCCGTTGTTATATTGCCAACAATAACTACCAAGAGGACTAGTCCCCAATACTCAAATGAGAGCACATAAAGCTTTATCAATGGACAGGATGAGTGGAATAGATGGAAAAGAAGAGAAGAAAGGCAAAGAGGAAAAAAGGGTAAGAGGGCACTATGGAGCATCTTTAAGCAATAGTTCACAGCTGAAAATCACAAAGGCACTTTAAGATAATTCTTCCAGGGTTCCCAAACAGTGTTAAATTTGTCTGAGGTATCCACGAAAAGACTAGCAGTCTTCTCCTAGGTCATTAGCCATGATATTTTCTGTTTAGCAGCTGCAAAGGAAACAGAGGGTCGTTTCCAGGCACGGGCTATCGTTATCTTGGCCCCCAGTAACATAAAATGAATACGTTTCCATAAGGATTTTGGACAACCAACCAGCCCACTATTTAGTAAAGTCGATTTAGTAAAGCCAATTTTTAATACAACCGACCAGCCCACTATTTAGTAAAGCCAATTCCGGTGTTTTTAGCAGAGTTTGTCCGGTTAATTTGCATAGCAAATTTTATTCCAGAACCCCCGAATCCAAGGACATTCCCACCAGGTGTGAAAGAATGAACCCAAAGGGTCACATCCTCTGAAGCGCAGTGGGCAGGAGTTTGGGAATATGTTGGCCAGTCAGGAAGGAACCATATACCAGCGGGTGATAACCTTTAGATTGGCTTCCATCAAAGAGATGTTTACCATTACTTTAAAAGATTGCTGAAATATAGAAAACTAAGTTTCCACTTCCCAATTGACCTCCAGATCCCTTTCCCAGTTTAGGGCATATGGGGGTTTATCCAGGTTCTCCACCAGCGATGCATAGATTAATGATATACCTCCTCTCTGATCCATGGCTTCAGAACACCATCTCTCCTACATAGTAATTTTCGGTGGGTCAGGTTTTTAGTCCCAAATGGAGGATAGAAAGTGATGAATTTGGTGTAGGCAAAACCTTTCGGAAGGTGGCACATCCAGCTTACTGACACAGTGACCTAACGTCAGTGGTCCCATAGAGGACATAAAGTGGCCAATTCTATATAAGCCCTTGTTCGTCCACCATTTAAATGCCCTAATATCTTGTCCAGGAAGGAACTGGGGGTTATTAAAAAGATGGTTTAACGGGCGGGTACCCGAGATCAAGTGAGGAGATTTGTATAAAACATCACATAGAGCCATCGAGTGTGAAAGGGTGGGGGCTAAGATTGGAGGTCTCTGTTTGGGGGGAGACCATATCAAAAAGTTGATAGTGTGTAATGGAACTGCCTGTTTCTCCATGTCCACCCAATCTGGTTTATTGCTGAAAGCATAGACCGTAGAAAATTGTGCTAGTTGTGCCTCCTGGTAATATTTCCATAGGTTTGGTAGCCGTAGGCCTCCCTGTGTGAATCTTCTATACAGAACACTCTTAGGGCAGCGATAGCTTTTGTTACCCCATACAAATTTTGTTGTCTGGGATTGAAACTTATCTAATTGCTGTTTATTTATTGGTATGGGAAGGGAGCGAAAAAGATATAAGATCCTGGGAAAGAGTGTCATTTTTAACGAGTGCACCCTACCCAACCAGGACAGGTTCCCCTGTCCCCAGCTAGACATATCCACACTCAATTTCTTAAACATGGGAGGGTAATTACTATTATATATTTGATCTATATTGGCTGCCAAGTTGATACCCAAATAAGGAATGTGTGACGAATTCCAGGCAAATTCAAAATGTTCTTTTAGCCTTTCTACCAGTGGCGCTGGAGTGGTGATGTTTAACGCCGTCGATTTTGGTCACATTTACTTTAAGTCCCGAGGCCCTCCCAAAGTCCTTTAAGAGAATCCTTAATTATCGACTTGGTGATAAACGGGATTGTTGAACTTGCTGTCAAGATATGGTCTATTCTCGCTAGAGTTGAATGGGGAGCAGAATAGTGAGTATAGTCTTTCGTAGCTGGATTAAATTCCCTAAAAACATCTACTAGCCCTTGGGAGTGGAGAAGTTTGTCAATCTTAAGACTTTGCTTGGGAGGACGCAGTGAGCGAGTTCGACCATTTCACGATTTGTCTAACATGTTATCCAATGCAATATTGGAGTCGCTTCCCATAATTATGGTGCCCATAAAACGGGGAAGAGGGTGTTTATTATCGAGTGGAAGAACTGGGCTTGTCCGCAGTTCGGGGTATAATATGAAACATAATATGCTCCTACCAAGAGAATATATCTACTCTCAGGGTCTCTAAATTCTTTATGGGGAGAGAAGGCAGTGTTTTTAGCAAAAAATATTCCCACCCCCTTAGTCTTGTCTGCCGCATTAGCCAAGTAGAATTGGGGGAACTTGGCATGTATAAATTTAGGGTTATATTGTTTTGGGAAGTGTGTTTCCTGCAAGAGGAGTACCTTGAGATGTCGGGAGTAGGAGAGCTGAAAATATTTCTGACGCTTCAGTGGTGAATTCAGACCTTGGACGTTGTGAGAAGCTACCTTAATGAGGGTAGATGTTTTGTTAGGTAAAGCCATGGATCAAAAGGGAAGTGACATGCATCGCTGAATAGAGACCTACCTCCAAGAGAATTCCGTTAAGAACCTTGTAGGAGAATAGAGGAGGCGTGCCTGCTTCGGCAGTGTAAATATATTGCTTCCATAGTGCCTGAAAGAAGAAAGAGAAGGTAAGGAGAGCCAGGAAATGAGGAATAGAAGGAGAATCGCAGCAAGAAAGGGTCCGGGAAGGTCATGGGAAAAGTTTCCCACTGATCTCCTCAGTGTCACATAGATAGGAGCAGATATACCTGCCCCCACTCTAATGTGTGACCACGTAAAAGTCTGCCTGGGCGGCATAACAGCATCTGTCTTCAGGAGAGCCAACATTCGGCTCACAGAGGCAGAGGGAGGAGCATGACCACCGCTCTGGCCAAAACTTGGCCAGAGCGGTTGTCACTTGACACTAGGTTATGAAGGGAAATCCCCTCTATTACAAATAAGCAAGAATGAGCCTGTATGGCTCCCCCTGCCAAGGTAGAATCCCCCGACCGTGGGTACCGGGGGGGAAAGGCACCCCTTATCAGAGTGCGAAGCCCCCCTCCCCAGGCCCAAGGGAAGGGGATGCGGTAGTAACTTCTAGAGGTGCGCATAACTTCTTCCTTCACTCCGTAGTAGTGGGGTTTGACAACTATGTCCTTGGGCAGGCCATCTGAGTGAGGGGGATGCAGGGCTTTGTGAGCCCTGTCCAGTTCTAAGTGGGGCTTCTGGATATCAGGAATAATATCTTTTATAAAGGTACGAACTACCTTCTGAACATCCGTGACAGTTTCCGGAAGCCCTCTGATTCGGAAATTGTAACGCCTAGGACGATTCTCCAAGTCGTCGATTTTGGAGAGGGCATTGTCTAGTTGGTCTTGCAGATCTTGAATGTGGGAAGTGTTCTGGCGACTGTCTGATCTGTCTTGTGTTCAATGGCCTCAATCCTGGTTCCCAGGTTTGGAGGTCTGCTTAAATAGTGGATGTCATTTGAGACGCAGTTTGGGCAAGGCCCCTGGAGAGCATTCTGGAGAAAGTGTTCATCATAACTTGAAATTCATTTTGTTGTGTGGGGGAGCTTGTGACTGAGCTCTGGTGTTGCAGGGCTAGCCGTGGGGTCCCTCATAGGGGTGGTGATCAGTTTCTCCAGTGTCCTCTCAAGGAGGGACACAGTGGAAGCAGGTGATAGCAACTGGGTAAGCAGATTACTCACAGCATTCGGCCCTGGCTGAGAAGATAGCTGTGGGCCTCCATCTGTTCCTGCCTCCATGTCCTCCCCCCTATCCTCCTCCTCACACTGTGCTCCTGCCGCCATCTTGCCAGCTGCTGGGGCTGAGTAAAGGAATTTGGGTTGGAGGGACAAATTTCACCTGGCTGAGCCTGAGCACATGGGCACTATGCCCTGCTAGTCTCCTAGATACTGGGCCCCTGTGAAGAGGGGAAACATCCAGCTGTCTGTGGCTGTGGAGCAGGGCCAGAATCGTGGCTAGGCCTAGTAGGCCGGAATGGTGGCCAGACTGAGTAGGCCGGTGTCTGACAGAACCCGGCCTATCTCAAGCAATCCCGGCTGCTAGGATGCGGTCTCTGGCTCCGCAAACCCAGAGGAGAGGACCGGGTGTCCGTCCTCCCGCGGCCGCGGGATTGTGTAGGCCGTACCGGAGACGGGATCACGAGGCAAGGATGTCTGGGCCTAGATGGGAACCTTCCGTCCCCTCACGGCTGCTCCCCTGTGTCCAGGTACTTTCTCTCGCTGGTCCGCTGCTAGTGTAGCTGGGGGGGATGGATCATAGGGCCGGCTGGTGGCTGAGGTGGTGACGGGTAGGCAGGAGCGAGACGGATCTCCGAGTTCAGGCTGCCTCCTCTGACACTCCGCGCATGCGCTTTCCCTCTGCCATGCTTCTAGTAACGTAAACCATGAGGATAAATGGGCGAAAAAAAAAAATGCTTTTTTTTCATCACTACTTTTCCTTTATTTCAGCTTTTTAAAATAACAAATGGAATAATTTAAAGGTTAGATACAAGGTTTATACAGTAAAACACTTTTGATAGTTAAAGCCAAACTCCATGTTTTCTTTTACTTAAGGGCCAGTTCACACCAGATGCAGTCCAGTGCGTTTTTTTCTGCATCAAAAACGCATGGAAAGTAGGTTATATGGTTTTCAATGGCATAGTTCACACCAGTGCTTGCAGTTCCAGAAAAAAAAGTAGAACATGCTGCATTTTTTCTGCACTGGACTGTACTTGAACGCTGTAAAACGCATCAAAAACGCACTGGAACACACTGGAATGCACCTAAATGCACCAAAAACGCACTGCCCTTATTCAAGGTTAAGAAAAAAGAGGGGGGGGGAAGCACTGGACTGCATCAAAAATGCATCAAAAACGCATAAAAAACGCACTGGAACGCATCAAAAATGTGCATGCAGAAAAGCACCTGGAACATATCCGGACTGCGTTTCTATGATGTGTCCTGGCCCTTAAGAGTTAGTTTGGGCCACGCTGGCCCAAACAAATTATTACCTATACTAATAAATGCGCCCACTGTCAGCCAGTATAAACTGTATGTAGCATCAGTTACATACAGTATACAGCGCTACATTTGGCAGCAGTACCAGACTTTCCCATTGAGGGATATCGGGTGGTAGGTAGCCGACAGGGCTACCCTCTAAACAAATTTCAGTCAGTTCCTGATGAACCGGCTGTAGTTTGCTTCATCTATGGCCAGCTTAAGACAATTGTCAGTGCAACAGGTGTTCCCACTGGAAGGACCTACCTTACCCTTTTTTCTATTGACAACTGTAAAATATTATATTCCTCATCACTTTCTGTCTTGAAGACAATGGTCACCTAAATAAGTTAGGAAAGATATAGACATTACTAAAAGCCTAAATTAGGTTCTAATTGTTCCCTACTCTGTACAAAATTTTCAAAAATCTTAACTTTTTACACACTTTAAATTATTCTATGTTAAAAAATCGTTACCACAATTTATTGCCATTAGAAAACGTAACTTACAGTAATATCTAAGCATGCCCCAGTTATAAATTGGGTGAAGCAGTAGTTTCACTGTGAGGTGAAGATATATTTACACGTGAGATATATTTGTCCTGTTTAAACTAGTTATACATTAAAAAAAATTGTACTTTGCTCATACAGGAAGCTTTAGTACTAAGGGGTTAACTGGAAGTATTAAGAGGAAGTGACTTCAGCAAGCCACAAATTTGCATCACACATGAGCAAAATGAATATCTTTATCCCGTAACAGCAAGGCAAAGGGGAAGTAGAGTGAAATCAATGCATAATGCATACTAATGACATAAGCATTGGTCCCGTAAAGTAAATGTTTGTCCTACATGTTATAAACGTAATGTGAAGTTTTTATACTTTTATAGCTGTTCTTCCTAAAGATTTTTACACCATGCATGATGTTACGCACAGTTTTACACAAATTATTTATAACTGAAGATCTGATTACGTGTGTGTACAGCTCAAACTTTGGGCCTGTCAGAGCCACGCACTAGTCAAGTTTTCTGTATGCGTGTGAAAAAAAACTTTACGCCTATCAGAGCTATGTTATGGCAGCTCAAGAAGAAGTTTATGGGGCAATCAAATGGTGGTGAATAAATGCTCCAATCCCCATACAAAGATAAGATTCCCCACGCAGATAGAATCAACATCAGTTAAAGTACAGAGTTTACAAAACTCCCTTCTGATAGGTGTAAACTCTCCAGCCACTACCAAAATCTCTATACAAAGTCATGATAACATGCAGCTATGCATTATCCCCCATCATAGCCCCTTAAACATCATACTCCTTCTTCCCAATAGCCTTCTTCTCTGTACTCATGCTCCCATTCATCTCTGCAGTACACATCTCTCATTCTCAATTACAACCACGGGTCCCTGCTCTCCCAGGGAGATCTCACACACTGTCCATAAACCAAAAGCATCAGCCCTCATCAGCCCTTGGTAGCAGGATGGTGCTTCCTCCATGGTGACTGGCACAATTTGATTAGTCCATGAGTCCTTTAGTGAAGCCTGAGACCAGCTTGCACCACACCCTGCCACTGAAACTGGGAGATTCTGTCAAGATTTCAGGAGACTACGGAAACGTCTGAGTTTTCAGGAAGACTTAGTAGGTATTTATCGGTCAAGTATTGTGTAAAAAAAATCAATGTTACATTTCAGAGCCATGTAGTAAAGTCATACATTGTATGTATGTAAAAATAAACTTTGGTTCTATCAAAACCATATGATATAATGGTCAAGATTCCAGTATGAGTGTGAAAATAAACTTTGGGGCTATCTGAACCATATACTGGTAAAGCATCCTGTATGTGTGTGAAAATAAACTGCAGACTTATCAAAGTCATGCAAGTATCCTGTATATGTGTGAACATAAACTTTGGAATTTTCAGGGTCATTTAATGGTGATGCAGCCTGTATACAGTATGTGTTAAAACAGCTTTTGGGACTATCAGGACCATGCAATGATCAAGTATCCTGTACATGTGTGAAAATAAACTTCAAGCTTAGCAAAGCCATGTGATACAGTACATGACCAAGACACCCCAGATGTATACGACCCTTTTGTATAACTGCATGCTGCACCACCAACCCGTTACCCCAACTAGACCATACCCAAAAAATACCCTGACACAACCGTTGGAGTAAATTGGCCATTTCGGTCCCTTTATTTACAACAAATAACACATTATTTAATCAATATTTACCAAATAAAATAACGTAACACTTTTTAAAATTGCCAATCCTTGGAGGCACCAAGTATCAAAATTTTCCTTGTATCTGCGTAATTTGCAAGCCGTAAGTCAAAGCCGTAAATACTCCTTCACCACTGCAACCGGGCAGATGGGCGGCCCAGTAACACCTACTTAGAGAGTTTTTCGGAAACCACTTCAGAGAGTAACAAAGTCGACTGCAAATTGTCAGCCGCGGGAGGGATTTGAGAAAGGGAACAAGGGATCAAGAAGCCCTCCACAAAACCCGCCTGCAACAACAACCGAGCTGTAGGCTGATCCAGATATTTACTTAGAAAGGGGGCCATCCTGTCCACCCTCACTGGTGTCCTGCCTTTTTTCTGTAGTATCGCCGGGACATGACCTGCCAGCCTTGAAACAGCGAGACAGGGGGTGAGCCCCCCCGCATTGAGAGCATTCGTGTTTGTATCGGCAGCCGAATGTACACTAACCCTTGTTGTACTGCCAACACTGGCCCCGCCATTTTGCTGCTGGTTGCTTGGGTGCGGTCAGACTCCCGGCCCCCCCTGGAAAAGAACAAAGTGGAGGCTCGTGGTGAGGACATAAGTTTCATCCATAAACTGATGTCCTTATGATCCCAGCGTAACGATGGCCACACAGCCTTTCATTGACGAAACTGTTCGTCAAACCTAAGCCAAGCCACTCCCCCATACACCCTCTGGGCCTCGCTAATGGCATCCAGATAACAAAAAAGAGAGGAACAATTCTCGGGGATTTTTTCCCTGATTACGCTCGCAAAGATGGCGAAGGCCTGGAGCCAGTTGCTAAACGTCTGCGGGATTAGATGGTAATGAGCTTTTCCTCATCCTCCTTCTTGGACTCTTCCGGTTTAAAAAACACCTGGCAGTGACCGGCCCCCCAGCCCCCGTTTCACTTACCTGAGAGCCCGTAATTCTGTTGGCGGTGACGCGCTCTCCCTCTCTCCATGATGTCCTGGCTCTTGATTGGATAGATTGATAGCAACGCAGCCATTGGCTTCCGCTGCTGTCAATCAAATACAATGAACGCAGGCACTGGGGGGCGGGGCCGAGTCCAGCATTCGGCGGCCATGGACGCAAATTCTGGACTCTGAAGTGCGCCCGCAAGGTAATCCCCCAGGACAGCGCTTCTCCTAGGGGTTATCTGATGCGGGGAGGAGCCGCGAGAGCTGCCGGGGGACCCCAGAAGAGCAGGTTTGGGGCCACTCTGTGCAAAACGAGCTGCACAGTGGAGGTAAGTATGACATGTTTGTTATTTTAGAAAAAACTAACCCTTACAGTCACTTTAATCTGGTCCAAGTTAAACTTCTCGAGGCAACAACATGAAAATCTCCACATAGTCCCCGCGCCAAATTTTTTCCCACCCAAAGGACCTCCAAAACATACATACACCTCGCATTTGGCCGAATCAGCCAAGCGAACTCCATATTCTCACTAGCTTCCTTCTGCAGGTCCGCAGAGGTAGCGGCACCCGCCCCCCGCAGTCACCATATCCCCACTCCAGCCACCTGCACCTGATCAGGCGCAGGTACAGAAACTGCCGGAACCTGGGTAACCGCCCGACCCACCCCAAGCGAGTATGGAACCCAAGCCTCCACCGGCGCAGCACCCGCAGACGAACCTACATCAAAACGTTGTACCAAGGAACGCAGTCCGACCAAAAGGTCGTGTACGGCTGTGGAATCACCCATCCCAGTGGGTCCAGGGCCCACCGGCCATGGGGGAGAGGCCTTGCCTGCCGGAGAGGTAGGGACACCTAAACCCACCCTGGGACCCTGTCCCCCTTTAAAACCCAACACTGGGGACACTGAAAGCTGTAAAGAAGAAACAGTAGTAGATGTGGACTTACCAGGCCCACCAGGACCAGATCCCACAGCCGCCGTTCCAGAATCCATCATTGCGGAGCTCAGCAGAGCGACGTCATATTCCTTGCTGGACAGCTCCTCCTTGGAACGCGAGGAATCCTGACACTCGTCTGGGCTCCGGGCTGGTGGGTATGCACCGCCCACAGATGGCCCTGGTAGTTTGCTGTCCCTCCTGCGCCTCTGCCCCACTGGACTGACATGCCCGCCCGATGCTGCATGGCTCCTCTTCACCCCCCACTGGCGGGAGGAGCCCTGCTGCTCCAACTCGTTCCGTGGATCCTGCCCAGATCTGGGGGTGATGGGGTTTCCGGCCGCTCTGCCCGACTGGCCATGACCCGCTTGGCGACTCAACCCACTCTGAACCGCCAGTCCCGACACGGCTCTCACCAGGGAGGCGACCATATGTGGACTCCTTCTCAGCCTGGCAGGGACCAGGGGTGTCCCCCTTCCGTGAAGCTCTGCTCATGACGGGGATTTCTCCGCATTGGTGCTAGCCTGAGGAGGCTGAGCCGGCTGGGCTGGACGGTCCAAATCTGGGATCCCTGGGTGGCGCTTGGCTTGTGGGGAACCAGAAGGGCTAAAACGCTCCTGGGGGTGTGCCTGCCAAGCGCGTCTGCTCTATGTCTCACCCGAAGTTGATGCCTAAGATCCCAGCAGGGCTGCAATCTGGCTCTGCAGCCAATCTGTCCCCATAGAGTCTGCCATGGAGCGGAGCTGCGCCTCTAGATGCTGGGAATCAGCCATGTGAGAGCCGTGGAGGAATGTTTCTCCTCCTCATGTCTTGCCCCGAATGTACAGTCCCCCTTGCTTCCTCACAATCTGACACTTGCGGACCCTCAACCTCGCAATGCTGACCAATGCCCTGCAGCCCAAGTTAAGAGAGACAAAACTGTTAACCCTCTCAACCCTGTGTCCCTCCTAATGTTAGCCCTACGCTCATTTTTATTTTTTTTTTTTGCTTTGAGCTATACTTACTCACCAACATTTCAGCCCTGGTCCCTGGGACACAGTTATTCCTGTTCACAGCCTGCTTCAGGCCTACTCAGTGACTAGGTGGCCCTGCCCTCTTACTGGAGTGGCCCAACCAACCTTGACTCTAATTCTGTGGAAATCCCCTATCACCATAATAAATGCCTTATTAAGTAGCTGGGCACCCACAGTAACTTTAATATGGGTGACAATGTGATCTTGAAACATTGCTCAGGACACAGCATCGTCAGGAGGGCCATGATGTGGGACTGTTCTAACAAATCTGGTATAGATGACTCTATGGTAATGATCAAGTATACTGTACATGTGTACAAATAAATTTCGGGCCAATTAGAGCTGTGTAATGGTCAAGTATACCCTACGTGTAAAAGTAAACTTCTGACCTATTAGGGCCATGAAATGGTCAAGTATCCTGTACTTGTGTGACTAATACTATTACGGCTAACTCTTGCAATCTTTTCTCTGTGCCTTACAAAGAGAACTTTAGTATGGAAATTATCCTCTAAAGGTTTCTGAGTCATACATATAATGTTGTCACTCTTGTTTTTCTTCCTTCCAGTTTACAGCCTTTTTTTTCAATTTCCAGTTACTTGATGTAAGGTTTTACACTTCTTACACCATGAGCACCAGGTTACAGTTTTATAGTTTATAGTACTAAACTATATGATAAATCACCTTTATTGACATCTCGCTACTAACAGTGGGTACTGTAGTAGTTCCTGAACATGGTGGATTGCTTGGTCCAAGCTAGATTAATCAGAATCATTAAGTACACTTATTATGGGCATTTAAAAAATACTATAATGCCCCGTACACACGGTCAGACATTGATCGGACATTCCGAAAACAAAATCCTAGGATTTTTTCCGACGGATGTTGGCTCAAACTTGTCTTGCATACACACGGTCACACAAAGTTGTCGGAAAATCTGATCGTTCTGAACGCGGTGACGTAAAACACGTATGTCGGGACTCTAAACGGGGCAGTAGCCAATAGCTTTCATCTCTTTATTTATTCTGAGCATGCGTGGCACTTTGTGCGTTGGATTTGTGTACACACGATCGGAAATTCCGACAACGGATTTTGTTGTCGGAAAATTTTATAGCCTGCTCTCAAACTTTGTGTGTCGGAAAATCCGATGGAAAATGTGTGATGGAGCCTACACACGGTCGGAATTTCCGACAACAAGGTCCTATCACACATTTTCCGTTGGAAAATCCAACCGTGTGCATGGGGCATTAGAGCGGGGAAAGTCAGAAACGAGACATGGCCCTTAACAGGGCTTTTTTTCTCGGAGAATAGGTGCAGGAACTCCCCCCGTCTGAGTCACCCCTTGTCTCTGCTCCTACCCACCTCTGACCATGTCCCTTGATTCCACCCCCTACCCACCTACCAGTACTGCCTCTTTTAGAGAATACAGAACCAAGTACCATTTTGTGGTGCTAAATCATTTGTATGGAACATGTTAATGATAAAAAGAAAAGCAGTAAAATAGATCCCCTGCAGCTAGGAATAGAATCCCAGCAATAGATCCCCACACAACAATAGACTCCCCCAGCAACAATGGACTCCACCCCAAAAACAATAGATTCCCTGCAGCAACAGTGAACCACCCACAAAAAAAATCACACCCAGTAACAAAATATCCACCCAAGCAACATTAGACCCCCCCTCCAGCAGCAACAACAGCTCTCCCAGCAGCCAGCATCAATAGATCCTCCAGCAGCCAGTAAAAATAGACCTTTCCCTCAACAGTAGATCCCCACCAGCAACATAAGACCCCCATCCCCAGCAACAATAGTTTCCCCATCAGCAACAATAGACCCTCACACAAAATCAGATCCCCACCAGTGGCAAAAGATCCCCCAGCAGCCAACATCAATAGATCCTCCAGCACACCCCACACCCCATGCTATTACATACATTTAGTTCTGGAGGTGCCGGAAATGCGTTCCCCTGTGTTCCCGCTGAAAAAGAGCCCTGGCCCTTAATAAACCAACATGTGAATATTTGTTTTTTTATCCTTATCTAATGGGTGGTCCACCACAAATGGATGCTTTAGTATTTGGTAGATGCTAGACTGTAAAACCACTGGACAATTTCTTAAACGCATCAGTGATTCTGTGGTTGATATTTCTGTCCTTAAAGAGGAAGTAAACCCCTATGGGGTTTACTTCCTCTTTTGCTCCCTGCAAGGCCTGCAAGTTAAAAGCATAATAGGGCTAGTATGCATCGAATACTAGCCCATTATAAGACACTTACCTGCAAATGAAGCCCACGCTGTCCGCTTTGCAGGCCGCGTCCAACTTTGCCCCTCTTCCTTCCGAGACTCCGGCTCTGTAAATTCACTGTGGGGATGGTGTTCTTTGGGTGATGTGATGTGTTGGGTTTGCACCAGACATGAGTTTTGGTGTGCGGCCATCTCTTGGCAGGTTGGCTGTTGTGCCATGTTCTTTCCATTTGGTTATGGTATATTTGATGGTGCTCCTAGGGATCATCAAAGATGAATAGCCCTCTGTGAAGTGTTCAATAAAAGGCCAGACTTTATTTCCACATGGGAGACCAACTGCTAGAACAGCTGAGACACGTGTGTAACAACTAGTTCTTATTCAAAGCTCTAGATTTGTAGATACGTGTTGTGTCAGAGGTTCTATCAGTTAGTGCTTTGATTTTCAAAAAGGAATACAATTTGGCCTTATATTGAAACATTCCACAAACTATTGACTGATCTCATGACCTGCTATCGCTTTCACCACCAGCAAAATTATATTTATTATCTTCTTAATTTAATTTAATTAGCTGCGTTGCCAGCCACTACTACAAAGTGCTCTGTCTGCACTATTCAATGGCTCCTGGCTGAGGATTCTTCAGAAATGAACAGTTCTGAAAGTGTTGACCTTCCTAATCTCCCAAATGAACTAAGGGGTTCCTTCCACCAACCCCTACACCACTACTGGGTCCTGCACTGACTTAGGGGTCAGTGGGAGTACCCACTAAGTGCAGCAGTCGACCAGGAGATCGACTCTCTGGAAGTGTCTTTTTTTTAGGAAATGTTACCTGTTATCAGAGGGATGTTCAGTGGCAGGCAGAGGGAGAGATTAGTACTTAAGCTGGCCATAAATTATTAGTATTTTCTCGATCAGCCAACGGAGTAATCAAGAAAAAAATGAAGAGATTCCTCCATCCACACCGGTGAGGTGGATAAAGGAATTCTCCTTGCTGATACATTGTATTTTGACAGTTGGGACACTCCACTGTCAGATTACACACTGGCTGCAGCCACTGAAGTTGATCGCTAGATTGACGTTTGTCAAGGAGGACTGCCGCACTTGGATCAAAATTTGTCTTGTCCCTGCTGAACTGGCTGAATTTCAATTCATCTATGGCCAACTTTACTGTCTTCTTTAGAGGTAACAGATTGATTTCAATTTGTATTTTAGCATGATGGTTGTTAAAGCAGCAGAACTTAGGCTGGTCATATGTTATACAATTTTTCTTGTACAATTTTCCTTTAGATTTACCAAAGTCATATAATATGAGGTCAAACTTAAATACTTTCAATTTGTATGCAATCAGACGGGCATTTGTACTACATAGTAGAAGGTAAATCTAAAGGAAATTGAATAAAAAAATGGTATTATTATTATTATTATTTCAGGTACTTATATAGCGCCATCAATTTACGCAGCGCTTTACATATAATGTATGGTCAGCTTAAGTCACCTCCCTAATTTAAGCTTGTGTTTGGACAGTGAAGAAAAAGCAACAGACTGATGAGGTCATCTCTCTTCTCTTGTCAGAATGTCTCTTTTAGTACCTTTAATGGAAAAGTTCACTTTCTGTAAATTTGACCTTTAATTACCGGTAGTTAGCCAATCCCTCTGAGTGCAAACTTATTATAAATACTTACTTTTTTCTCTGTTAACTGTCTGTACTGTAGGTCCTTGCCCGGTGCCGCACAGCCTTTCCAACAAAACCATCTTCACTGGCTCCTCTTTTTAGTGTGCATGCATGCCACAGTCCCAATAATTTCTAAGGTGTTTAAAGGGTAGGCTGTATGTCAAAGGGGGTTAGGGGATTTAATTAAAGGATTTATTTCCTAAAAGTAAAGTCCCATGAAAGCAGAATACCCGATTGGCTCCAAGTACATTATCCCCATCACAGTTTGCATGCTGCTGAGTATTATAGGAGGCCGAAACTAAGTCAGGTTTAGGTATTTATTCTAGTTTTAATTCAAATGCAAATTTAATGATTTTTAAATAAATAAATAACTGCATCCCTTGTTGTTGTTTTTTTTAAATATTTATATATATATATATATATATATATATATATATATATATATATATATATATATATATATATATAATTATATATATAAATATAAATGTAAAGTTCGCATTTAAAGGGTAACTCCACTTTCGTGGGGAAAAAAATTGCAAAAAAAAAAAAAAATAATATAGCACATATAATTGCGACACTAATCATTGTAATTGAATGTTATTAAAAATTACCTTTCCTTTTCAATCTGCGGCCACTGTAATTTTCTGAGAATGCATTGCAATATGGCTACCTGACCTGACTGTACTGACCACTCCCCAGAAACATAATTTCCCGCTTGTGTGATTGGCTCACCAATTTTCCCAGAGGTCTACCCAAGGTACAAGTCAGATTTCAGGCATCTCCTGCAACAAAAATTTCATTTTTGGAGAGATACTTTACTTAGGAACATGTCTAAAGGGATGCAGGCCCAGCAGATTTCCTCATTAGAGCCTTGCAGCTGCACACCTGACAGTTAATTATGAAACCACTCCCATTAGACCCACTCAGTACAGAGGCACAGACAAACACACATGGATTTCTTCAGAATGACAAAGGTAGGAATCTGCAATAAAGGTTGTTATAATCCTTGCAATGTACATCGATCACCCAGAGGGAAATGTTTTTCTCTCAACAAAAGTGGAGTTACGCTTTAAAGAACATAGTCTAGCACAAATTTACTGGTTCATTAGGGGATAAGCACTGATAATACATAGACCTGTTAAATCAACAGGTCAGAACATATCAATAGAGGAAAGAAAACCAAATAAGCCATTAAGAGGAATGGCTGTGCTAAAAGTGAACACTTTTTTTGAATATACTATAAAGAGTGTTTTGATGCCCTGTGTCCTGTGTCACCTTTAAGTGCTCCATACTGTAATGCAATATAGGAATGTTTAAATGCTATCCATATCCATTAAATTGTATTAAAATTTTATGAAACAACTTTTGTAATAGGGGTGGGGGTTCTGACATTCAGCAGCTTCTAAGAGTAGCACTAGACAGCAAGACTGACCGCTATCGTTCAGCACAGGGAGGGCTAGAGTGTTGGCGTGTCATCCCATAATGTCATAAGCTGACCATGGGACTGCAAACTCACCGTGCTTTTGTATGGCATCCTGCTGTTCCCTATTGGTGATTAACTGCACATACTGTATCTGTCAGCACTACCATGGATAACATTGTCAGAAAATAGCAGGAAGTTGCAGAGGACATAGGAGACTATCAGGACCAGGTATTTTCAGTTATGCTGCATGAAAATAAATATACAAGCACTGATTATTAAATAAAGCACGGTATCACTGATTTGGGTCATTTCTATTTTTTGGTTTAGCTACACGTTTGGATCCTAATTAGCCCTCCGAGTTCTCATCTTGGTACTACTAAATAATTAGCATTTATGTTGTGGACAATATCATGGGGGGAGGGGTTTAAGTGTTTTGTTAAAAGACAACTGGAAAGGGCTGACACCACCTAGTCCACAAAAATGCTGTGTGTTGTCAGCCTACAACAGGGTTTAAGACAGTGGCGGCTGGTGCTCAATTTTCTTTGGGGGGGCGGCCCCCACTCAGCCAGCCAACTACCCCCCAGCCAGCTAACACCCCCCCCCCCAGTCGCTCGAATGTCACTTCGCTCAGCAGTCGCCTGCCAGGCCCCCCACCATCCCCGCACTTAGCTCATCCAGGTCGTGGCTTCTGAAGCTTCCCCCCCGTGTCTCCTCCTGGCCAATCAGGGCTTAGGACTCGCAGCCAATTGGGTCTTAGGACTCCCTGCCAATTGGGTCTCAGGACACGCTTCCTGATTGGCCGGGTGGAGAAACAGAAATACATTAGCGAATATTAATTTGCTAATGTCACACAACTGGGTAGGCTCAGGACGCGCCCTGCATGTAAATTAGGGGCTGGGCGCATCAATTAGGGGGCGGCGACCATTGATTTAAGAGCTGAGTACATGGTGCATGTATTACAAATTTTTACTGTATGGTTTTGTTTTTTTTTAATTTTGCACTGACATACATTTTAAAGTTTATCTCCAGGGAAAAAGATAAAGCCAATGGTTAAATGCTTGTTTATGTCTAGGGTAACAGAAAAAGCAGTTTTACTGACCTGATCCATGCTGCTCCATCAGTTATCGCCCTCCTCTTATTCCCCATGCCCTGGCTTTTGGAATACCTCTTTGTGTCCTCACATTAAATGTAGGGCTATGGGCCCTGCATTGTACTCGATGATGTTAGAAAGCATACGACCACTGGAGCGCAAGGGAGAAGAAGCTGCAGGCGAGGATTTTACAGTAAGGAGGGCGCCAAAAGCATTTAACCCTTGCAGTGGGAGGGCAGCCCCCTCATTCAGCTTAGGTCCTTTTCACACGGGCGTTCATTATAGATCCATTTGCCAGTTTTTTAGATGGATCCAGACTGAGTCTTAAAGTATGTCTATGAGTGGGCGGATGTAAACATGATCACTCGTTTACATCAGCCTACATCCGTTTTTTTAAATGGAACAAGGCTGCATCCGTTTCCATTTAGACGGATCTGAACAGATGTAAATGGATGCAATCAGTTTCAATCCATTCTGTTTATGTCCATTTTAGGCAAGAAACATTTTTTTGTTTATACTTTTGTCACTTCTGATTGGTCTCTGCAACAACTAAGAAGAAACAGAAACAAAAAGCGGACTCTGTCAAGTGGATCTGTTCCCCATCCGCCTAGCGGATCAGATGACAGTCAGATGGAAATGGACAGGCGATCTGTTTCCATCCGACCGCCCCATAGCTAAGAGCAGACGGGACCCGTTATCAGCCTGCTCAGCGGGGATCAGTCAACAAACTCCCCGCTGAGCAGGCTAATAACGGGTCCTGCCTGCTCTTATCTATGGGGTGGTCAGATGGAAACGGATCGCCTGCCCTTTTCCATTCAATTGTCATCTGATCCGATCCGCTAGGCAAATGGGGAACAGGTCCCCATCCGTCTGTTTTTGGCAGCCTGGATCAAATCAGATGCTGGCGGGTGTCAGCGGCCACTCCATAAAAATCTATGGATGGTCCCATCAGGTCTGCTTGAAAAATTGACCGATCGGTCCGTCAATGTCAAAGGGGCTTTAAACTAAACTGAGCTGAAAATGGATTTGCAAACGGTTTAAACTAAATCTGTTTTTTATTTTGAAAAATATGACTGTACGGATGGTGCATGTGTGAAAGGGGACTTAAAGCGGTAGTAAACCGCTGCAATACAAAAAAAAAAAAAACATACGGTATGCCGGACCTTCAGAGCGCATGAGCTGGTGAGGTCACCGACTGCATCCAGGGTGAATATCTCCTAAACATTGCACATTTAGGAGATATTCATTTTACCTACAGATAAGCCTTATTATAGGGCTTACCTGTAGGTAAAAATCACAAAGCGGAGTTATATAAGAAAGACTGCTGACAGATCCCACAACTGGGATTAGATTGTAGGGCAAATGTGTTTTATATATCTGTGGTAATGCATAATCTTGCTATTATTGTTTCATTCTCCTTTTTATATTAGTTCTAAAATATGTTTTATAGCAGCTGCAAATCTTTAAAGCCCAACGCCAGCCCAAACTTTTTCTTATTTTTCCTTTAGGCCGAGTGAAGAATGAACAGAACCTCTGCCAAATTTTTGTTTGCAGTCTTTGCCCAATGATTGGAAAGTGGGTCTTGCACAGCAAAGAAAACTTGACAGGAGTAATCATACTTACTATGGCTTCACAGGGGCAATTGCATGCATATAGCAGATTCCAGCAGAATGAATCATTGGATGCTTGTGGCTTGGATCACAAGTATTTGCCAACAACTGGGACTGCTCAGCCTATACAAAACAATGACGGGCTGAGAGAAGCGGTCCCTGTTTGCATGTATCTGCACAACCAGAGGTTTTGGGACAGATGAGCTACCGTTGACAGATGCATCCATGGTTGAAAATCCATCCCTAAATGCAGGTACAATGCCTTGAAAAGTATTCATACCCCTTGAAATTTTCCACATTTTGTCATGTTACAACCAAAAACATAAATGTATTTTATTGGGATTTTATGTGATAGACCAACACAAAGTGGCACATAATTGTGAAGTGGAAGAAAAATGATAAATGGTTTTCAAAATTCTTTACAAATAAATATGTGAAAAGTGTGGCGTGCATTTGTATTCAGCCCCCCTGAGTCAATACTTTGTAGAACCACCTTTCACTGCAATTACAGCTGCAAGTCTTTTTGGGGATGTCTCTACCAGCTTTGCACATCTAGAGAGTGAAATTTTTGCCCATTCATATTTGCAAAATAGCTCAAGCTCTTTAAGATTGGATGAAGAGCATCTGTGAATAGCAATTTTCAAGTCTTGCCACAGATTCTCAATTGGATTTAGGTCTGGGCTTTGACTGGGCCATTCTAACACATGAATATGCTTTGATCTAAACCATTCCATTGTAGCTCTTACTGTATGTTTAGAGTCGTTATCCTGCTGAAAGGTGAACCTCCGCCCCAGTCTCAAGTCTTTTGCAGACTTTTGCAAACTTTTTTTCAAAGCTTGCCCTGTATTTGGCTCCATCCTCATGTTTCACGATTGGGATGGTGTGTTCAGGGTGATGTGCAGTGTTAGTTTTCCACAACACGTTAGCTTTTTGCTTTTAGGCCAAAAAGTTCAAATTTGGTCTCATCTGACCAGAGCACCTTCTTCCACGTGTTTGCTGTGTCCCCCACATGGCTTCTCGAAAAACTGCAAATGGGACTTCTTATGGCTTTCTTTCAACAATGGCTTTCCTCTTGACACTCTTCCATAAAGGCCAGATTTGTGGAGTGTACAACTAATAGTTGGTGGGGGACAGATTCTCCAACCTGAGCTGTGGAGCTCTTTGCAGCTCCTCTAGAGTTACCACGGGCCTCTTGGCTGCTTCTCTGATTAATGCTCTCCTTGCCCGGCCTGTCAGATTAGGTGAACGGCCATGTCCTGGTAGGTTTGCAGTTGTGCCATACTCTTTCCATTTTTGGATGGTGGATTGAACAGTGCTCCGTGAGATGTACAAAGCGTGGGATATTTTTTTTTTTATAACCTAACATTGCTTTTAACTTCTCTACAACTTTATCCCTGACCTGTCTGGTGTGTTTCTTGGCCTTCATGATGCTGTTTGTTCACTGAGGTTCTCTAACAATCCAATTCTGAAGGCAATTGTGTCCACTAGACTTTAGTTAGGGGTATCAGAGTAAAGGGGGCCGAATACAAATGCACGCCACATGTTTCACATATTTATGTGTAAAAAATTTTGAAAACCATTTATCATTTTCTTTCCTCTTCACTCACAATTATGTGCCACTTTGTGTTGGTCTATCACATAAAATCCCAATAAAATACATTTATGTTTTTGGTTGTAACATGACAAAATGTGGAAAATTTCAAGGGGTATGAATACTTTTTTAAGGCACTGTAACTGCTGATTGTGCACATAAATGCAAACAGCCTTGTCCAGGATACACCCATGAACTCAGCCGCAGGAATTCACTTGCCACTCAAATCCACTCTATGCACATAATCACCTATGGGAAGAAAGCCTAAGCAATGTCAATACTAAAAAAGAAAAATTTTGGCTGGAGTTGGCCTAAAGCTCTGAATCTAGGATGCCCAAGGAACAGATATGCTCTGCCCTGACTACAAAACAATGTGCTTTTAGTTTGGATGAACAGTGTGCTGTGCTTAGAAACATCATACGTCCATCAATTACTCCTCTTTTGCATTTTCCCATAGGAAGAGACTGTCAGCACACAGCAGATAAAAGAGGAACATGTCCTGCCACTTTTGTGCCACTAGTGTGAAGCCAGACATCAGTAAAATTGGCATCTATATGCAACCTTTCCATTTGGCGCCTCAGATTGGAGGAGGAAACTGTGTTTTGTGTTATATCCTGTGCAAATGTTTATCTAACTTCTCCAACTTGCCAATATGCCTTTTGTGTCACTGTGAGTTATATCTTTCACTGGAAGCAGATATATTTACAATGCAAGCTCAGAGGAATTCAGTCTAAAATAGGTCTTTGGATGACAATCACGTCAAGCATATGGTGGGAACGAAGAGTCATTCACAGAGCAGAGAGTCAGTGACAAAAATATGAGCTTAGAATGTGTTTTATAGTCTGAAAATTCTTTATATAAAAGGTGATTACTGAGTGTAATTACTTTGTATGGTTAGATTATCTCTTTTCTGCAAGTTCCAGGTAGTACAGTTCAGAGCATGAAGAAGAGATTCTTGTCTGACAGTGTGTCTTCACAAATCCCAATTGTCCATAATTGGGAATAGGCTGAACAAAAATGCTCTGTATTCCTAATAAGGAAAATGTTAGGATATGGCTATCATTTATAATGGTCTATTAAGGCCCTTTGTACACTAGGTGCTTGGCCCCAGTGCATGGGGCTCCAGCATTTACTTATAGATGGAGGGCACAGGTTCACCTTCCAGCCCCGCCGCCAACAGCCCATCAAACTCTATGAGACGCTGACAGCTGCTGTGGCTGGATGGTTCTCTCAGCAGTACTGGTGTTTAGGGCGGTATGAGCCCAGAGATGAATGCCTAGAACGCAGATTGCTTGCATTCTGGGCATTCATCCCTGTGTGCATACTGTCCCAAGCAGAACTACCACTGAGTGCAGCACCCAGACCTGTCCAACAATGTGCATGTAGACTATAAGGGAAAAGTGAATAGTGGGGGCTCAGTCTTTTTTTTTTTACATATGTACAATCTGTGTTTCACAAACAAACATTTCATACATGACACAGAATTCCGGGCAAACTATAGGTTTTCTCAAGAGATAGCACAACAGTACTTTCTCTTTTCAGACATGCTTTCTCTGATTATAACCTCAAATCTATTCAATGAGAGGGGGATGAGTCAGTCCTTTGATTCATTTATTTGTGTAAAAGTCTCAGCTTGAGCGATTGAGCTCTATAAACAAAAATGTTTTCTTACAACAGAGGGCAATGATAAACTGGAAACTGTAATGGGGCGTACACACGGTCGGACTTTTCGTCTACAAAAGTCCAACGGACGCCGACAGACTAAAGCTGGCTGGTAATCCGATCGTGTGTGGGCTTCTCCGGACTTTCAGCAGACTTTTTCAGCCTCAAATCCGACGGACTTTAGATTTGAAACATGCTTCAAATCTTTACGTCGTAACTACGACGGACCCCGAAATCCGCTCGTCTGTGTGCTAGTGCGACGGACAAAAACCCACGCTAGGGCAGCTATTGGCTACTGGCTATCAACTTCCTTATTTTAGTCCGGTGTACGTCATCACGTACGAATCCGTCGGACTTTTGTGTGGTCGTGTGTAGGCAAGTCCGTTCGTTAGAAAGTCTGCTGCAAGTCCGCCGAAAGTCCGCCGGAAGTCTGTCGGACAGGCTGTCGGACTTTTGTAGACGAAAAGTCCGACCGTGTGTACGCCCCATAATACTAATGTTCTATCTGCTGGAGAAGCTTTGGTTTCTCTATGAAATGTTTAAGTTTTTTTTTATCTGTATGTGATATTCATTTTATTCATGTTTTTGTAATCTTATAATAGTTATACAGTCTTATATTTTTTTTTTTTTTTAACAGTAAAGTTTTTTATTTTATTAAACATTTAAGACAGTACAAACAATGTCAGCATTTGTTAAGGATCCGACATGAATCAACAGACTACAAACTTATAGCAGTACATGTGTAAAACATAAACTCCTCCATTCCATCTGCTAATACAATAAGCATAAGCTTGATCAAAGAAGCAACCGGGGGGCCCAAGCCTGTACAGGATGAGAGATGTGTTATCGTCATATAACTTTTCCTTGATGGGATAATTTGGGAAAATCTTTACATACACCATTAGTGTGCTATTGATCACTCATCCTCGCCACCTCCCGGACTAGGGAGGAGGGGGGGAGGGGAAAAGAAACATAGGCGCCCGCGGTCCCCCCCAGCCCCTGGGGTCAACCACCCGCACCCATCCAGCTCGACCACACCCTGTCGAATTTCTGAGGACAGTTCCTGCTCTCGTAGGTTAAGCGGTATAGCGGCAGTGCATTGTTTACCGCCGCCTCCCATGCCCCTTTAGTAGGGGCCTCTTTGTTCTTCCAATTAAGGAGAATTTCTCTCCTGGCGTAGAATATGGAGTATGTTAGGCATTGTTTAATATATCGGTCACCCTCTATGTCCTCCAAATGACTGAGTAATAGGACCGATGGGTCCTCTGGTACCTCGGCTCCACACACCACCCCCAGCTTGTTTGCCACCGCGCTCCAATATGGGCGGAGCTTGGGACAGGACCAGACCATGTGAAAGAACGTTCCCACTTCTAGTTCGCATCTAGTACAGGTGGGGGGCTTTTCAGGATATATTTGTGCTAGTCGCTGAGGCGTATAGTAGGCTCTATGGATAAATTTTAGTTGAATAAATCTGTCTTTGGCTGCAATCATGGAGGGGATAAACGTGGACAGGCACTCTTCCCATTCCTCCTCCCCCAGCGAGGGAATATCTGTCTGCCATTTGATTCTGGTTCTGTCGGTTTTAACATCGTGGGCCACTGTTAAATACAAGTAAAGAGAAGACAGGGGTTTCTCCAGCATCCCGGAGATCAAGAGACGCTCGATTGAATCTGGCTCTAGCGTCACCTGATCAGGAAACTGGGCCCTGAGGGCGTGCTGCAACTGTATATATCTGAAAAGGAAGGAGCTTGGTAGATTATGGGCCTGTTGCATCTCTCTAAATGACAGAACTCTCCCCCGTGACATCACCTGTTTTAATTTGGTGATGCCTCGCCTTGCCCATATTGCCGGGTCTGGGACAGTGAAGAGGTGTGGGAGCATAGGATTGGCCCACAGTGGGGTATGTGGGGACACAGTGGCTGGTTGTAATAGAGCTGCCCTAGCGGACCTCCATACCTGAATGGTGGTCTTCATGGGGCCTGTAACTGCAGGGGTGGCCTTCATTCCTCTGTACGGGAGGTTGGAGAGTGCCGCGTAAGAGCCCATAACCGCCGCCTCCAATGTGACAGCCGGATTTTGGCGGGGCTGCGAGAACCACCACCTCACCGTTACTAGGACAGCCGCCCAGTAATAAATTAGAAAATTCGGCAGAGCTAATCCACCCCCCGAAAGAGGAAGATACAATATGGCCTTAGCAACCCTTGGCGCTCTCCCAGCCCAGATGAAAGCAGTCACAGCACTCTCCAGCCTGCGGAAAAAGGATTTGGGTATTAAAACTGGGGTTTGCCTAAAGTAATATAGAAATTTTGGTAAATAGATCATTTTCAATAGGTTCCCCCTTCCCACCGGGGACAGAGGTAGAGATCTCCAAGTGGAGCATTTTTGTTGCAATTGAGGCAGTAATGGGTAAACATTCCTGTCCAGGTACTCCTTTAACTCACCCCCCACACTTACTCCCAGGTATGTGAATTCTCTCACCCATTTCAGTGGAGTATTTGTGTCTATAGGTGGTAGGGAACTGCTAAGGGGAAAAAGCACCGATTTGTTCCAATTAATGCGGATGCCCGAAAACCGACCGAATGTGTCGAAGAGGGCCAGGGCTGCCCTCAGGGAGTTCGAGGCATCCGCTAGATACAGGAGGGAGTCATCCGCATACAGCGAGATTTTCTCGGTGACAGCTCCTACCTGTATCCCCTTGACCATTTCATCTGCTCTAAGTAGGATGGCTAGCGGTTCGAGTGCCATAGCAAAGAGGGCTGGGGAGAGCGGGCACCCCTGCCTCGTGCCCCTCTCCAGGGGGAATCCCTCCGAGAGGGTGCCATTTGTGCGGATACGGGCCGTGGGCCTGGCGTACAGCAGTCGGAGCCATGTCAAGAATTTAGGCCCAAAGCCAAACCTAGAGAGCACCGCCCATAGGTAGCCCCACTCGACGGAGTCAAACGCTTTCTCCGCGTCGAGTGAGGCCACCACTCCCGAACCCCTCGACTCAGCCAGAGCTATATGCGTGTGCAGTCTACGAATGTTTATGTCTGTTCCCCTGCCCGGCATAAAGCCTGTCTGGTCTGGATGAATTAGGGCCGTAATCACCATATTTAGTCTATTGGCAAGGACCTTTGAAAGGATCTTAGTATCTACATTAAGTAAGGAGATGGGGCGGTAGGATGAGCATAAGGTCGGGTCCTTTCCTGCCTTGGGAATGACGACAATCACCGCCTCATACATAGAGTCAGGAATAGATTCCGCGGCCAAGGATTTTGAGAGTAGGGATTGGATTTTGGGGGCCAACTGTTCTGCATACATTTTATAAAGTTCGACTGGAATGCCGTCCGGGCCAGGGGTTTTGCCCGTCTGCATCATTTTTAATGCTTTTAGAATTTCCTCGACACTAATGGGAGCGTCTAGTTTATTAGCATAGGTAGAGGTAAGAGTTGGTATATCAATATTGTCCAAGTAAGCGGTCAGCTCCGCAGGGTGGTAATCCACCCTGGAGCGGTATAAGTTCTTATAGTAGGAGGCAAATTCCTTGTTGATGTCATCTGGGGAGGTGAGCATAGATCCCCCATCATCGCATATTTGTCCTATTGACATCCCCCCCGAGTGTTCTCTAGAGAGCCACGCCAGGAGGCGACCCGTCCTCTCCCCCTGCTCAAATATCCTCTGTTTTTGGTGCAAAAGTCTCTTTTGGGTTAGCGACGTTCGCACCATGAGGGTCTCTCTCAGAAGCTCCTGCAGTCTCCCGTATGTCTGGGGGTCAGGGGAGCTAACGTAGAGAGCCTCCTGCCTTCCTGCCTCCTCTTCCAGGCGTGTAAGTTCCTTTCTCCTATCCCTGCGAACCCCTGGGATGATGGTCTGGAACTGTCCCCTGGTGAACGCCTTAAAAGCATCCCAGACCGAGGCCGCCGAAGCAGACCCCTCGTTCTCCACCCAGTATGTCTCCAACTGCTGTCTATACAGCGGCTCCACCTCCACATCCGAGATCCAATACCTCGACAGGCGCCAGAGTCCGTCAGATGGGGCCGCCGAGGCATCTAGATCCAGGAGGAGCGGGGCATGGTCCGAGATTCCCCGGGGAAGAATTTTGATTTCACGAACTCTAGGTAGGACAGAACCCCCCGCGTAGACTAAATCAATTCTCGAGAAGGTTCTGTGCGACGCAGAGTGACAGGTATACGCCTTTTCATGTGGGTGCTTCCATCTCCATAAGTCAAACATACCATAGGTGGCCGCCCACTCTGCGAGCCCCTGCGAGGTCGCACCAGTGGGGGTCAGTCTGTCCAGACCTGCATCCGGCACCAGATTAAAGTCTCCCAAGATTACTACGTTTTCTGTGGCAAATTCCGCTATTTTCGCAGTTATTTGATTCAGTATTTGAAGGGAGGCCGGGGGCGGGAGGTATAGGCCCACAATAACCCATGGAACATTGTAAAGCAGGGCGTGCAACACCACATATCTACCCCCTGGGTCCAGAGCCAGGCCAAGGAGCTTGAAGGGGAGTGCCTTGAGAATTAATATGCTTACTCCTCTTGAATAGGAGGAGTATGTCGCATGATAATGATACCCCACCCACGGTTTTTTAAGACTAAAGGTCCTTTTCCCCATCAAATGTGTCTCCTGAAACACACACACATGGGGTTGGTAGGTCTTGACAAACTGAAAGACCAATGAGCGCTTCACCGGAGAGTTCAGGCCCCGTGTGTTCCAGGAGAGCAGTCTAAGGGAGGTCATCTATGTTGTAGAGAAGTATATTAGGATCAATGGGAGGTATCAGCTCCTTGGCCAAAGGTCCGAGTCCAGGTGGGCTAAACCAGGACTTTAAGCAGCATGGAATGATTTGTAGGTAATCTGCCTGTAGCACTGTCAAAAGCAAAAAACTTATAAAAACAAAAAAAGCAAAACAACACAAGTGGGTCTGCAACTGCAGGCCATTTAAACCAAACATCCCCCCCCCACCCCGCCCCTCCCCCCAACATGGCAAGAGGGGCCTCATTCCCATCCAACAAAAAAGGGGAAGGCTTAAAGCCATCATGAGGGCAGTGTGCAAACGGCGCTCAGCCTGTCACCGGCAAGTCAGCTTCTTGTTATCCGGCACGGATAGTTTAGTGTGAATCACCCGGGACCCCGGGGGCGCTTACTTAAACTTTCAAAAGTTGCGTATCATATGCCTGCCCCAGTCAGTATCGAATTACAACTTGGGTCCACACCATGCCCCCCCCATTCCCAACAGGAGGTGCCATGCATAGGAAGTCTCGGGCCGGCAAGTCCAAAGACAGGGTCCGTAACCCCTCCGCCCCCACCCCTCCTAAGGCATCAATGAAGGAGAGTCCCCTCCGTAGAAGAGGAAAGACAAGAGAGGGGAGGGGGGCACGCCCTGGGAGCCATCTTCGGCAAGGGAGATCACATGGGCAAACCAAGACCGGGTCAGTTAACAAGTTCCAGGATCACCATTACATGGCCTCTCCCGAGTGGTACGATGAGACAAGGTGAACCCTGGGAGGCCAAGTTAACCTCCCTGGGGAGTTGCTGCATTAAGTTTGGTCCTCTCAGACTTTATATGGTGCACATGCACCTGTATGAAAAGGTCTCAAAAAGGGATCAGTCACGCATTTCATCAGGCACATGTGTGGGGGGGGGGCCCAACCCAGGATTCAATCAGAGGGGCAGCACATGAATAGAGCAGGGTGAGCGGGATTTAGGGGCGAAGAGTCTCAGCCCACGCTGCCGCATCCCTGGGCGATGTGAAAAATTGTACCCTCTCACCATCCTGTACCCGTAGCTTAGCAGGGAAGAGCATGCTGTACTTCACGCCCTTTTGTCTCAGCATAGCTCTGACTTGGTCGAAGGATTTGCGGCGGCGTTGGGTCTCCACTGAGTAGTCCGGGAATATAAGCAGGGTTGCATCACCCACCTTTAGGTCTCCTTGCACCCTGGCTGCGCGGAGGATCGTGTCCCGATCTCTGTAATGCAGGAGCTTGAATATAAAGGTGCGCGGTGGGGCTCCCGGAGGTCCCCTAGACGCTGGCATCCTATGGGCTCTCTCTATAGAGAAGTGGGGAGAAAAGGCGGCCCTGGGGAGCAGCTTAGGCAGGAGGTCCTCCATGAATGCGACCGGATCGGCCCCTTCAGCCCCCTCAGGAAGGCCAAGGATCCTCAGGTTGCTCCTCCGATTGCGGTTCTCCGCGTCTTCAGCTCTATTTTCGAGGTATTTGACTTTCAGTTTCAAGGCCTGAATGTCCGCATGCTGCTCCCTCTGAGTATCTTCCACATCTGATACCCGTCTTTCCGCCTCGGTCACCCGGTCTCTGAATTTATCCATGTCCCTGCGGATGAGGGCAGTCTCCGCCTGTACATGGTCAATTTTGGTGGTTAAGGTTGCCTGGCAAGTAGTTATGGCCAGCATTAGGGCATCAAAAGCCGCAGAGCCCGCCTGTATAGCTCCGTCAGGAGAGGAGGCCGACGGCGACGCCATCTTGGACGCCTCGTGTGCGGCGGATCTCGGGGCAGAGCGGGTCTTCACCGGGGTGTTAGTGTACCTGTGCTGGCTCGATTTCCTCCCCGCGGGCATCGCCCAGTCCACACACCAGAGCCTCCGGGAGCGATAAGGTTCAATTCTGCGATCCTTCACACTAGGATAGCTGTAGGATTGATGGCCGGAGACGGGAGCTCAGCTAACACACGTCTGCTCCCAGCGCCATCTTGGACACGCCCCGTCTTATATTTTTTACAATCAGGTTCACCAGACTGACAAATTTTCTGTTCCAAAAAAAAACTGTTAAAGTGACACTAAACAGCATTCTTGTTCTCCTAGATTAAGTCACACACATCCACTAAAAAGGAAAGGTCTGCACTAAGTGTAAGTCCCTAACAATTCAATAAATTCAATAATAGCGACAGCCACACCCACAGTAGTGCACAATTCAATACTAAATTGATATGTAAAAAATGAAGGTTTTGCGCTGTCATAACACAGAAATATAAATGCAAATCAAACAAGCAATCATAAAGTGCATATAGTGCAAAAACAATGTAAATCAATATAAATCAATTCATCACATATCAATAAAAAAAAATATCAAATCAGTAAAGTGATTTCAAAATAATAAAGTTCATATGATCATGCCAGAAAAAAAGATGTGCATAATCAAAGACAATTATGCAGATGATAAATAGCCCCATTTAGGTTGATAGGGTTAAAACCGTGCTCCACACGCGGACTTCATAGTTTTCTAGTGCTGTAAGTGACCATCAAGCAGTGCTCCACTCCAACACTGTGCAAGTTGGCTTCTTACCAGAATTATAGATCTTGTACGGGTCTAGCCTCACTTTAGTGAGAAAACCCCACACTACAGGTATTTTTCATAACTCCCATCAAGAGGCCCATACAATATTCGATTGCTTATTATGGCTCTCCAGATCTCTCCACAGAGTGTTTGTCCCACAGGATTATATGAAACAAGATGTGTGCAAGAAGAGGGTAGACATATTCATTGCGCAACGTCCTCCAGTTAATTAAAAAATGTTTAAAACGTTAATACTCACAAAAGTATAAAACAACAGGCATACATTACTGTTTCTCATCCTGACGTCACTGCTTTGTCCCCTGCCCAAAATATGCTTCGGTGTAAGACGTCGTCACTGGGGCAATGGAGACCTGGTCCAACAGAGACCTGACCCAAATAATTTGGTGGAGGGGGGATTATGGCATGGGGTTGTTTTTCAGGGTTTTTGCCTGGCCCCTAGTTCCAGTGAAGGGAACTCTTAAGGCATCAGCATACATTTTGGACAATTTCATGCTCCCAACTTTGTGGGAACAGTTTGGGGATGGCCCCTCCTATTCCAACATGACTACTCACCAGTGCACAAAGCAAGGTCCATAAAGACATGGATGAGCGAGTTTGGGGTGGAGTAACTTGACTGGACTGCACAGAGTCCTGACCTCAACCCAATAGAACACCTTTGGGATGAATTGGAGCAGAGACTGAGTGCCAGGTCTTCTCGTCCACATCAGTGCCTGACCTCACAAATGTGCTTCTAGAAGAAAGGATGGTCAAACATTCCCATAGACATAGTCCTAAATCTTGTGGACAGCCTTCCCAGAAGAGTTGAAGCTGTTATAGCTGCAAAGGGTGGGCAAACGCAATATTGAACCCTATGGACTAAGACTGGGATGCCATTAAAGTTCATGTGTATGTAAAGGCAGGTGTCCAATACCTTTGACAATCTAGTGTATATATATATATATATATATATATATATATATATATTTATATATATATATTACAAAACTGTCACCAGTCAGTGCCCCTGATCACCGCCGCCACACCAGTTATATGATGATGATTTACTGCACTGGTGACAGTATGTATAAAAAAAATTGTAAAAAAAAACCAAATGTTTTTAATTTCTTCATTTTCCAAAAGATTGTGACAAAAAATGACAACTTCAAAAAACTTGGCATGCCTCTTACTAAATACCTTGAACTGTCTACTAAAAAGGATCATATGGGGGGGTATTTGTGCTGTCCTTTTCAAATACATATGCCATAGTTTGTAGACGCTATAAATTTCACACAAATTAATACACACTGATTTGGGTTACTTTTACCAAAAAATGTAGCAGAAAACATTTTGGCCAAACTTTATGAAGAAATATTATTTATTTGCAAATTTTATAACAGAAACCAAGAAAAACGTGTGTTTTTTTTCAACATTTTCGGTCTCTTTTCGTGTATTTAGCAAAAATGAAAAAACCCAGTGATGATTCAATACCACCAAAAGAAAACTCTGTCTAAAAAGAAAGCTAAAAATGTAACTTGCATACAGTGTCGCATCACTAAGTAATTGCCATTGAAAATGCAACAGCGCTGAAAGCTGAAAATAGGCCTGGGGCGAAAGGGGGTTAATGTGTCCGGTATTAAAGTGGTTAAGAAAAAAGCAATGTGCATCATATGGAGCACAGCCTGCATATGAAATAGGCAAATTTGGTTTGTACAAATATGATTACAAAATATACAAGTAATTTATTCTCACAACCATACATTCAATTAAAATGAATATAAAACATTTACTGTATTTATTGGCGTATAACTAGGGCTGTAACTAACGATTATTTTCATAATCGATTAGTTGGTCGATTATTGTTTCGATTAATCGATTAATCGGTTAATAACCTTAAAAAAAAGTGTGGTGTATAATTTAGTTAATATGTAAAGTTTTTTAAAAAAAAAGCAATTTATTCTTAAATATCTCTGTGCAGTGGTAAATATAAACAAACAACTATATGGTTAGGGAGCAAAATATTGAATCCACCCTGAGAATAACAGGCAGAAGAGATATATACTGTATATACACTATTAGAAGAGAAATACAGTTTTTTGTCCAATTTGTTGTTGGGCAGATTAAAAAATACAAAATGCTGCAAAAAACGCATTACATGCTTTTCTGCAGCTTCTCCATTGAAGTATATTGAACCAAAAAAGCACCGTTTTGCGTTAAAAAAAAAAAAAAAAAAGTCCTTGACCCTTTCCAAATACGCAGCGGCTGAAAAAAAGCATAGACATGAACGTGTCCCATAGAAAACCATGTTAAATGAGCTGTAGTGTGTTTCTGCAAAAAGCACCAAAAAACACATAGATGTGAACCAGGTCTAAGACGTTTAGTAACATAATGGGGTTAAAAAAAAACTAAAATGAGCCCTTTATAGTACAAAAAAAGCAAATAATCGCTACTGTAAGGGGTTCATTTTTTAACTGTAGAACTGTGAAAGTAATATTTACAGTAGCAATTATTTGCTCTTTTTGTACTATAAAGGGCTAATTTTATAATTTTTAACCCCATTGTTACTGGCCGATTAATCGATTATGAAAATAGTAATCGATTAATTTCATAATCGATTAGTTGTTTCAGCCCTACGTATAACACTCACTTTTTCACCATGAAAATCAGGTGCAAATATCGTGTGCGTGTTATACGCCAATACTTCAATTTTAGCTGCCTCAGAGGGGACAGGGAGGGGGGCAGGACGAGCGCCGTCAGACTACATACAGTGAGAATCTCCTGTTTACTTGGTGGCCTCTATAATAGGAAGTCCCGTCTCTTGGGCCGCCTTTGGACCACTGTCTATCATAGGAGATTCTCACTGTATGTAATATGTCGGCGCTCGTCCCGCTCCCCTCTAGGCTGCAGATGGGCATCGATCAGGCTGCATTGTTGGCAATGGTGAGGCTGTTGCACTGATGGCAATGGTGAGGCTGTTGCATTGATGGTAATGGTAAGGCTGCTGCATTGATGGCATTGGCGAGGCTGCAGATGGGCATTGATCAGGCTGCATTGATGGCAATGGCGAGGCTGCTGCTTTGATGGCAATGGCTAGGCTGCAGATGGGCATTGATCAGGCTGCATTGATGGCAATGGTGAGGCTGCAGATGGGCACTGACCCTTATTTTGCTTCAAAGTTCCTTATTTCAAATTTTATTTCAAGTTTTTTTCCTGAAAACTTCCCTCTGAAAATGAATGTGCGTGTTATACGCCTGTGCGTGTTATACGCCGATAAATACGGTATATGTAAAAAAGACAAAAAATTTCCTTTAAAAATTTACAAGAACAAAAAAAAAAAAAGTTCCACAAAGGAAGTGGTTGCTGAAACAACTAGGTCACTCTGAGCGCAGAGGCTTATGCTGGCCATACACTATACGAAAAATCGGCCGAACCCACTTTCGAAAAACGAACATTCGGCCATGGGAGCAAACGATAGTGTCATCATGTATTGATCAATAAATCGTTCAGTGGACATAAATGTATCCATTTTTTTGTTTGTTTTTTTACATATACCTAGTGCAAACAGTTCGGATGGGAAACACATTACCCTTTAAATTTATCGTTCGTTCGGCAGAAAATTTCCAAAATTGTCCTTCATTTTTTCGTCTCAAAGACATTGCGATTATCGATTTTGTGGCCATTAACTGGCCGAAAAACGAACAAACTGTCTAAACGTCCGAATTGCAGCTGATTTTTCATATAGTGTATGGCCAGCATTAGTTAGAAAAAAAGATAAAAAGACAAATCAACCTTACTTTAACTATGTAAGTATTTTGATGTTTATTGGTTAAAATAGGCAGGAAATCTAAAATTAGTAAAAAAAAAAACCCAGACCGATAACAAAAGCCACAGCCATCTAATCAAAGCCATAGATGTTTGATGTAGGTATAGATATAAAAAATACTGATGTCTCATCTTGGAAATAAAATCCCATGGCCATACATGCAACACATGAAATGCTTTTAGCAAATACAAGGCAAAATATGGTGCCAGACAGTACATTATAGTATAATAAAGGCATTTTTTTTTTGTTTTAGTTTTGGACAAACTGCAGTGGGATTAGAATACCTGTTTTTATTGCTGACCTTGATGACAATCAGGGACTCAATTATTTTGGAGGGATTTCCTCAAACAAACTGTTTCCTCTGCAATACTACTAAAAGTGAGCCGTCGGTCAAAAATGGAACAGAATGTGGATGCAGTGAGGTCTGTTCTCAACTGTGACCGACAGCTCACTATCAGAATGATTGCAAAGGAAATGGAAATCACCAGGTCAATTGTTCATGAAATTGTGACTCAGGATTTGAACATGAGAAAGGATACCATTTTGGTAGTGTGGATAACGTCCAAAGAGACACTACGAAGGCTCTGAGCGCCATTCAACCTGAAGACTTCCAGGAATGCTATGAAGAATGGAAAAATTGCTGGGAGTGTTGTGTACAGTGCCGAGAATAATTATTTGATCTCCTGCAGATTTTGTAAGTTTGCCCACTTACAAAGAAATGAAGGGTCTATAATTCTTATTATAGTTGTATTTTCAAAAATCGAGACAGAATATCAACCAAAAATCTAGAAAAAAACATGATAAAAATGTTATAAATTGAGTTGCAGTTCAGTGAGTAAAATAAGTATTTGATCCCCTATCAACCAACAATAATCCTGGCTCCTACAGACTGGCTACAATATGTGCTCATGATTAGTCCTGTCAGTTTAAGAAGGCGCTTCTAACGACAACTCGTTTTGGTATAAAAGACACCTGTCCACAGAATCTCTTTCTTCCATTCAAACCTCACCACCATGGGCAAGAACAAAGAACTGTCAAAGGATGTCAGGGACAAGATTGTAGACCTGCACAATGCTGGATTGGGCTACAAGACCATCGGCAAAAAGCTTGGTGAGAAGGAGACAACTGTTGGAGAGATTATTCGCAAATGGAAGAAATACAAAATACCCATCAATCGCCCTCGGTCTGGAGCTCCATGCAGGATTTCGCCTTATGGGGTAAGGATTATCATGAGAAAAGTGAGGGATTAGCCCAGGACTACACGGAAGGAGCTTGTGAATGATCTCAAGACAGTTGGGTCCCAACAGCCACCAAACAGACCATTGATAACACAATACACCTCCATGGATTGAAATCCTGCAGTGCCCACAAGGTCCCCCTCCTCAAGAAGGCACATGTACAGGCTGGTCGGAAGTTTGCCAATGTAGCGCTGGGCTCTTTACATATTTCTCCCCAGCAGCGTTGACAAAACAAACACAGAAAGGACTTTTTTTTTCTTCTCTCCTGTGATGGACAGCTACAGGGAGAGAGGGGACTGGACTGTGCCCTGAATGGCTGTTGCTACAGCTGAAGAGGACCCAGCCCCTAGCAACCCTGGAGAAAGAGGACTCCTGATTAGCTGCCTAAGCCAGGCTGGTTCCCAATTGGCCGTGGGACGTTTTTCAGCCTCTCACCATGGAGAGAATCAGGAAATCCGTATGGGATCTGATGAAAGGGCTCTGGGACCCATTTTAGAGAGCCCGGGAACAACTTGTGGTGACACCCTTGAATGGTGTCACTTAACAAGGTTATATTGTAAATTGTCGTTATTTAACCCATTCCTTTCTAGGGCTTTGCCATTAAAGCCCATTTAAACCTTCGAGGTGTGTCAGTATTCTCGGGTCCAGGAAAGGGATGAGTCATCACAGGTGCAGGGCAGAAGGGACCCAATAAAAAAATACCAGCGACTCCTTCAGGGGTGGCGCTTCACCAATGAACATCTAAATGATTCAGAGAAAGTCCTGTGGTCAGATGAGACCAAAATTAACTCTCTTTGACATTAACTCGACTCGCCGTGTTTGGAGGAAGAAAAATGCTCACTATGACTCTAAGAACACCATCCCTACAGTCAAGCACGGAGGTGGAAACATTATGCTTTGGGGCTTTTTCTCTGCTAAAGATACAGGTCAACTTTGCCTCATTGAGGGGCCAATGGACGGGGCCATATATTGTAAAATCCTGAATGAGAACCTTTTTCCCTCAGCCAGAACACTGAAAATGGGTCATGGATGGGTCTTTCAGCATGACAATGACCCAAAACATAACGCCAAGGCGACAAAGGAGTGACTCAAGAAGAAGCACATTAAGGTCATGGAGGGGCCTTGTTGTTTTCACTGTGGATAGTAGAATAGATACTGCATTTCACTATATTATCTGAGTTTACTTTTAAAAATAACTGTGAAAGGCAAGGCTGTATAAAGATGTCCGCTTGCCGACTTCTAACTCTAGGCTTACTGCGGACGAGTGCGGGTGTATCAAAATGGGCGTGAGGCAACGTCACTGCGGCTGCGCATCGCGCCTGCGCAGTAGGTCGGGTAGCGGCTTTCTGATCGGTAATGGCTATCTGATAGAACACAGGCTCTGTGAAATGTGTGACACAGCAGTGCCTACTCACAGGAAAAAGTGAATACGTGTCACAGTAAATGTGTGTGGATCTTCACAAAATAAGTTTACAAATTTTAAGATCACTCAGATTAATATGAGAAGGCTAGAAATAATTGAAATACAATATGCAAATGAACATATGATTTTACATTTTACCCATAGATGCATGTTAGGGCAGAAACACTTAGAAATAAGTATTAAAAATTGTTGGTGCCCTCTGTCTGTGCATGCTCTGTTTGTGCTCTATCCAACATAGGATCAAATGGTCAGCTCTTGGGCTGAATTTGCTGGGTTTGCATTGACAGTCCTTTGAAATCTATACCACTTGCAAATTCTTTTCCTTACAGTAAAATGATTGATTATAAATAATTCAGTGATACTTTTAAATCTCTTCGCCAGACCCATAGCCATCCATAACTTTCTTTGTGAGGTTTTGAGAGTTGTTCTGATCTTGCCACAATGACAACACACACGTCAAAAGCAAAGAGAAGACCCTGAATCTAGATGTCTGCGGTGTCACTACACCTTTCCACACCTACTGTAATTCTAATTACAGTGCCTTGAAAAAGTATTCATACCCCTTGAAATTTTCCACATTTTGCAACCAAAAACAAAAATGTATTTTATTGGGATTTTATGTGATAGACCAACACAAAGTGGCACATAATTGTGAAGTGGAAGGAAAATGATAAATGGTTTTCAAAATTCTTTACAAATAAATATCTGAAAAGTGTGGCGTGCATTTGTATTCAGCCCCCCTGAGTCAATACTTTGTAGAACCACCTTTCACTGCAATTACACCTGCAAGTCTTTTGGGGGATGTCTCTACCAGCTTTGCACATCTAGAGAGTGACATTTTTGCCCATTCTTTGCAAAATAGCTCAAGCTCTGTCAGATTGGATGGGGAGCATCATAAAAACAGCAGTTTTCATGTGTTGTCACAGATTCTCAATTGGATTTAGGTCTGGACTTTGACTGGGCCATTCTAACACCTGAATATGCTTTGATCTAAACCATTCCTGTGTAGCTCTGGCTGTATGTTTTGGGCTGTTGTCCTGTTGGAAGGTGAACCTCCGCCCCAGTCTAAAGTCTTTTGCAGACTCTATCAGGCTTTCTTCTAAAACTATGTGCGCTCATAATCTGTGTACAGATCTAATCATATTGAGAAAATACAAATAAAATTCATAGAACATGCATCGATCAAAGTGCCATGAATGAAATATCTTAAATGGGGTGTGCACTGGTGCAAAAAAAACATATGAATGAACAACTTAAAAATATCCAGCACTGAATGCGTAATCACATAAACATATCCTTAAATACAACAAAGCTTATCAGCAGTGAAAAAAAAAAAAAAAGTGCAAATAGTGAGGGTAGTCCATAAGCTGAACGACAGAAGAAAAAGTTCCATGAGTGTAAGTCCAATTCATGAAAATAGGGGAAGGCATCCACGATCCATCAGGTCATAACTCACATAGATAAATGGAGAAGGGAGGAGTGTATAAATGAGACTCTCACTTAATCCAAAGTTATTTAAAGATGGACCCTTACCCTAAATGATGGACCTCCCCGTTGGCAAGGTCTTACGTGCGAGCAGATTTAGCCCTCTGCGGGGACTGTGGAGTGATGGTATCTGAAACAGCTGATGTGTCCCATGTCACCGACCTGGCGTAATCCAACTCGTCCACCTGAGGAGGGGTGAAAAGCCCACTTGACCCAAAGGGAGGTGGGTAACAAGTAGAAAAGGGCTCCAATGGTGTAGTATGTATTGGTAATTTATTGTTAAAAAATACAACAGACCTGGAGGGAACAAACTCCGTTAAACAAATTTTAAAAACTAGTCAAAAATAGCCGGCATTAAAAACAAACGAACACCCGTGCATGTCATAGGGCGGACTGAGTGATGGCTTACAATGCGTAGCCACGCCCTACATGTTTCGTCACAACTGACGTCTTCAAAGGGGCACGGGCGACGCATTGAGCCATCACCTTTGTAGTGCTGAGCGTAAACCAAGCCTCGTTTCCGACTCGGTATCGTACAGCGCTTAACAATCATCAGAGAAATAGAAAGGGAAACCAAGCCTCTATCTGGTGCTCTCCCCGGGATGAATGCTACCATGGTAACCTCCCGTAAGCGGAAATGCCAACAAGGGGAAATTAACCCTATATAAGAAAAATCGTAGGTCCGCTCTGCCAGACAGCTCTAGGAAGCGAATAGTAAAAAAAACAAGTAAGCTCCTGTCTAGCACATGACGCTAATGTTTCCCATAAAAAGCCATAGAGTGTATTCACACATATCCCAATAATAAACTGTGTATAAAAAGGCTGAAAATACCCAAAAAGATTTTCAACTCTTTAGAGGGACAAAAAAAATTAAAATAAAAATTATAAAAATGTATACGAATTAACCCATATTCTCCCCTATATACAGTATTATAGTAGCCTCCCTGGCGGTTTTCCCGAGTGTGGCTCGGGGTTAAAATTCAGTCCCATTAGCGGTAACCCCGAGCCACACTCGGGATCGCATTGCAGGATCCTGGGGCGGCGTTACTTACCTTGTCCCCGGGATCCTGCGATGTCACCCGCAGTGTCCGAGGGCTCCGTCCTCCTCCGAAGCCTCTCTGTGCCAGGCTCCGTTCCCTGCGAGCGGCGCGACGCACGGGGGCGGAGCCTGGCGGCAAATTAAAAAAAAAGTAAAAATCATAACACATACAGTACTGTAATCTTACAGATTACAGTACTGTATGAAATGATTTCACATCCCTTTTGTCCCCAGTGCTTTGTCCTATGCCCTGCATGCAGTTTTACATGATATACACTGTTCTTTCTGCCTGGAAACTGGAGATTGTCCATAGCAACCAAAAAGTGTCCCTTTACGTCAAAAGTGGCTTTAGACCAGCTAGAAAACAGCAATAGTAAATTAGAACACTTGCAGAATTGAGCGATAGTGAATTGTGGGGAAATTTATTTTATTACTATTTTTTTTAATTTTTTTTATTATTTATTTTTATTTATTATATTATAATTTATGTTTTTGTGTTTCAAACTTTATCATACCCGGGATATCTACTAGACTCTGGTTTGGACAGATTTAAGTGTGTTACTGTTAAGATTTACAGACCTACAATATAAAACGCCAAATTTCCATGCAAAATAATTGTACCGCTTTCAGCACCTAAAATCCGAAATAATCATACCGCCAGGGAGGTTAAAAGGCGCATTCATTGACGTGAAGAGCACCAAATACCATATAATTCAAATTAGTGATTAGGGGATACACTACCATAACAAACATATAATCGGTGTCCTACGACTTCTAGACATTCCAAATACATATAAATGCATATACATGGTTGCGATATGGGAAATGAACATTAAAACTATTGTGGATGTATAATCATATACAAACTTTCAATGACATTAGCTGCCCAATACTCTTTATAAATTAATCGCCCAGAAAGCCTGTTTAGGAATTATCGATAAATGCATTTAGCTCAATGTCAACGTTTAGTCCTAGGGGTCTGAGAGAACGGATTTTGGGATATGTGTGAATACACTCTATGGCTTTTTATGGGAAACATTAGCGTCATGTGCTAGACAGGAGCTTACTTGGTTTTTTTACTATTCACTTCCTAGAGCTGTCTGGCAGAGCGGACCTACGATTTTTCTTATATAGGGTTAATTTCCCCTTGTTGGCATTTCTGCTTACGGGAGATTACCATGGTAGCATTCATCCCTGGGAGAGCACCAGATAGAGGCTTGGTTTCCCTTTCTATTTCTCTGATGATTGTTAAGCGCTGTACGATACCGAGTCGGAAACGAGGCTTGGTTTACGCTCAGCACTACAAAGGTGATGGCTCAATGCGTCGCCCGTGCCCCTTTGAAGACGTCAGTTGTGACGAAACATGTAGGGCGTGGCTACGCATTGTAAGCCATCACTCAGTCCGCCCTATGACATGCACGGGTGTTCGTTTGTTTTTAATGCCGGCTATTTTTGACTAGTTTTTAAAATTTATTTTACAGAGTTTGGTACCTCCGGCTCTGTTGTATTTTTTAACAATAAATTACCAATACATACTACACTATTGGAGCCCTTTTCTACTTTTTACCCACCTCCCTTTGGGTCAAGTGGGCTTTTCACCCCTCCTCAGGTGGACGAGTTGGATTACGCCAGGTCGGTGACACATCAGCTGTTTCAGATACCATCACTCCACAGTCCCCGCAGAGAGCTAAATCTGCTCGCACGTAAGACCTTGCCAACGGGGAGGTCCATCATTTATGGTAAGGGTCCATCTTTAAATAACTTTGGATTAAGTGAGAGTCTCATTTATACACTCCTCCCTTCTCCATTTATCTATGTGAGTTATGACCTGATGGATCGTGGATGCCTTCCCCTACTTTCATGAATTGGACATACACTCATGGAACTTTTTCTTCTGTCGTTCAGCTTATGGACTACCCTCACTATTTTCACGTTTTTTTTTTTTCACTGCTGATAAGCTTTGTTGTATTTAGGATATATTTATGGGATTACGCATTCAGTGCTGGATATTTTTAAGTTGTTCATTCATATGTTTTTTTTGCACCAGTGCACACCCCATTTAAGATCTTTCGTTCATGGCACTTTGATCGATGCATGTTCTATGAATTTTATTTGTATTTTCTCAATATGATTAGATCTGTACACAGATTATGAGCGCACGTATTTTTGATTTATTTGCTTACTTTACACAGATATTGGTGTTTTATTCGTGCAGCTATAGTCTTGGGTTAATATTTGATTCTTTAGCGCGGTTTTTAACTTTTTATTTTTTTCTTCTAAAACTGCCCTGTATTTGGCTCCATCCATCTTCCCATCAACTCTGACCAGCTTCCCTGTCCTTGCTGAAGAAAAGCATCTCCACATGATGCTGCCACCACGTTTCACAGTGCGAATGGTGTGTTCAGGGTGATGTGAAGTTTCAGTTTTCCGCCACACATAGCATTTTGCTTATAGGCCAAAAAGTTAAATTTTGGTCTCATCTGACCAGAGAACCTTCTTCCACGTGTTTACTGTGTCCCCCACATGGCTTCTCGCAAACTGCAATGGGACTTCTTATGGCTTTCTTTCAACAATGGCTTTCTTCTCGTCACTCTTCCATAAAAGCCAGATTTGTGGAGATCATGCCTAATAGTTGTCCTGTGGACAGATTCTCCCCCCTGAGCTGTGGATCTTTTTAGCTCCTCCAGAGTTACCATTGGCTCTTTGCTGCTTCTCTGATTAATGCTCTCTGTGCAGTGGTTTTGCACAAAGCAGCCTAGGTTCTTCTCTTTTCGGGTCCCATGCCAGTGCTCGGGTTCCTCCCTCCTGCCCCCACAGCAAGCAGCTTGCTGTGGGGGCACCCAAGCAGGCACGTCCCCAACCCCTGGCTCTGTGTGTCTATTCACACAAGGAGAAGCAGCTCGGCCCTGCCCCCTCTGTCTTCTGATTGGCTCACTGACTGTGATTGCAAAAAGCCGATCAGGAGTGCGAGTCCCCGGAGAGGCAAGGCTCTTTTTGGACATCGCTGGATCGAGAGGGGGCTCAGGTAAGTATTAGGGGGGACTGCTGCACACAGGTTTTTTACCTTCATGCATTAAATGCATGAAGGTAAAAAACCTTGTGCCTTTACAACCACTTTAAAGTGATACTAAAGTCTCGTTTTTTTCTTTTAAAAATAACAAACATGTTCTATTTACCCAGATCCTCCTCTTTTTGGGTTCCTCTTTGGCTCTCCTGGCCCCTTCCTCCATAGCAAGCAGCTTGCTATGAGGGCACCTGAGTTGAGCCGCTGCTCTGTGTCCATTCAGACACGAGTCATGGCTCGGCCCTGCCCCCTCTCTCCTCATTGGCTCACTGACTTTGATCGACAGTAAGGATGATCTCAGGCGTGTTCGCACAGTCCATGTGCAGAGCCCGCCAGGAAGTCGGTACTGCACTGCGCTAATCACAGGCGGTGAGACATTGTCCTGATGTGCGGCTGCAGAGATCGGGAAATGTCTCACCGCCTGTGATTAGCGCAGCGCAGTGCCGACTTCCTGGCGGGCTCTGCACGTGGGCTGAGCTCATCCTTAATCGACAGCAGTGGGAGCTGCTGTCTCAGCCAATGAGGGAGAGTCCCGGACAGCCGAGTCTCTCCTGCAACATCGCTGGATCAAAAGGGGGATCAGGGACGTATTGGGGGGGCTGCTGCACACAGGTTTTTTTTATCATAATGCGTAGAAGGCATTAAGAAGAAAAAAAACCTGCTGACTTTAGAACCACTTTATTTACCACTTTCCGCTCGCTATATAGCAATATATATATATATATATATATATATATATATATATATATATATATATATATATATATATATAGAGCGCAATATGACAGCCGCAAAGTGGTTTCATTATCCTGACTAGATGTCATATGACATCCAGCAGGATAAGCCATGCAGTGATGTGGTGTGTCAGTCTGACACACCACATCACCGATCTCAGTAAAGAGCCTATGATGTAGGCTCTTTACCATATGATCAGCTGTGTCCAATCACAGCTGATCACATTGTAACCAGGAAGTGCAGTTTATCAGCTTTTTCTCTATTTGCACTGACAAGGCGCAGGTAGAGAGCCGATAGGCTGCTCTCTTGACGGGGGGGGGGGGGATCTGCACTGATAATCAGTGCATTGATTATCAGTGCAGACCCACCAATGACCACCAGGAATGCCAATCGGTGGCCATCAGTAATGCCTGCCAGTGCCTCCTCATCAGTGATGCCTATCAGTGCAGGTACAGTGTTGCATGACCGCGCAAATGCAAAATGCGACAGCGCTGAATGCTGAAAATTGGCCTGGGCAGGAAGGGGGGAAAGTGCCCGGTATTGAAGTGGTTAAACAAGCTGAAGTTAGAAGCGGATTGGCTGCACCAGATTTTGCACTCTCCAGTTTTAGTAAATCAACCCGTGTGCCAAAAAACAAGCTGATAAAACCCACTGAGCCCGATCGGCTGCGCTCTACCCCTTTACATTACATTCCCATAACTGAATGCCTCTCAGCGAACCATACAGGCAATGTGCTTACCTTGACACACACACACTGTTTGAAGAACAAATCCTGAAAGTGTAAAGACCAATATTTACTACCCAAACAAAAAAAAAAATTCACGATCAGCAAGTCTAAGGAGCAAATGAAAAAATAACGGATTCCACTGTGACTTTTATTCGCCCCTAGATGCTGAATTATTAAGCCTATTTATATATATAAAAAAAAAAGAAATAAATGATTCTGAATAGAAACAAAGTGATCTTGTTGTGAAGTATGCAGATGTGTGTGGATGCAGGCTTCACACTACATAGCCGGCCAGCTTCTTCTCCACACTGTAGTGAAGCAGGTTGATGATAAACTGTTGTATTATTAATAACAATGAGATGTTAGTCTATAGAGTGTGAAGGTGGGACAGATCTCTGGCGGAGATCCCAGCATCCGTGTACATAGTGCAGTCAGTGAAGTGTGATAATACAGAAACACCGGACTAGCAGGAACTTCTCTCATCACCCCACGTGGCTCAGTCTGAGTCTCTTTACACCGGGACCGGATGTGCCCTCTCCTCCTCACACCTCCACCAATCACAGGCCGCTCGGCCAGCTCTTCTGACGCCAGTTCCTTTGTGTCTAGCCGGCAGGCTTGAAGAACAATTCTGACACAAGCTGACTGAGCTCCAGAGGCGGCCCCTTTAAATCAGCGCTGAGTGTCTGTGGGAGGCGGTACACCATGCCCTTTGACTTCAGGAGGTGAGTGATTGGGGGGCCCCAGAGATATGGGTGCCTCGGTGTTACAATACACACTATCAATGAATGAGGGAGCTGATGGTGGGCGATGATGGATGGCATGCACGGTGCAGAGAAGAGTGCAGAGCTCCTAAACCTGCAGCAGCTGTGCATGGCAACCAATAAGCTTCTAGCTTTCATTTTTTAAAGCTTAACTCAACAAGCTGACGATAAAAGCTGATTGGTTACTCCACATTCTGTCTGCTCCAGTTTTAATATCCCCCCCCTCTCACTGTGTATCCTTCTATGTAATGTGCATTACATCTGATGACTGAACATATAGCATTGGTGTATGATCCAGCTGCTGGCTTCTCCATATTGCAGCAGATAGGTGCATAGATTTGCATGCTCTGATTGAAGCATGTATGTACAGTTCCCCTGATCTCAGGCAACAAGAGTGATCTTCTGTCAAAATTCAATCTGGCCATTGTATACTGTATTACAGGCATTTATACAGCACTGACAAGTCATGCTGCATGTTACATACTGTACATTCACATCAGTCCCTGCCCTCATGAAGCGAACGCCCTGCTCTCACATGTATACATATACTAGAGCTGATTTAAACTGCAGCTAATTATCTTTCCTGGAGCGTGAGGAAACCTGTGCAATCACGGGGAGAGCATGCAAACTCCATGCAGATAGTGTCCTGGTTTGGATTCAAATCAATGCAAGGCAGGAGTTCTGTATTGCCAAGTGTAGAATGTGCAGCCACAGGTGTCAGCTATGACCTGCTGTTGCCCAGAGGATAGCGGACCAATACTAAAAATATCATCTATTGCGGCTTTCCAGTCCTTAACCACTTCAATACAGGGCACTTCCTGCCCAGACCAATTTTCAGCTTTCAGCGCTGTCGCAGTTTGAATGACAATTGCGCGGTCATCCATCACTGTACCCAAACTGAATTTTTATCATTTTGTTCCCACAATTAGAGCTTTCTTTTGGTGGTATTTGATCACCTCTGCGGTTTTTATTTTTTGCTAAACAAATAAAAAAAGACAGAAAATTTGGAAAAAAATAAGTTTTGCTTTTGTTTCTGTTAAAAAAAAAAAATTGTAAATAAGTAAGTTTTCTCTTTCACTGATAAGGCGGCACTGATATGCGTCACTGAAACGCGACACTGATATGAGGCACTAATAGGCATCCCTGGTGGCACTGGCAGTGGTAGGCATTGGAGTGGGCACTGATTGGCAGCTGTCTGGGCACATATTGGTTTTTCCCTGGGGGTCTAGGGGGCATACCTGGTGGTCCAGTGTGGTGGCCATCCTGGTGGTCCTGGGCGGGATCCGAGGAGGGGCTGTGCTGATAAACAATCAGCACAGACCCCCCCCCCCCCGTCAGGAGAGCAGCCGATCGGCTTTCCTCTACTCGCGTCTGTCAGATGCGAGTGAGGAAAAGCCGCTCACCGGCTCTTCCTATTTACATCTTGATCAGCCGTGATTGGACACGGCTGATCACGTGGTAAAGAGTCTCCGTCAGAGACTCTTTACCTAGATCGGTGTTGCGGGGTGTCAGACTGACACCCCGCAACAACGATCGCCGTGATGCGTGCCCCCGGGGGCACGCAGCGGCACGACATCCTGATCACATCATATGACGTCCGGTCATGAATAGCAAATCACTTTGCCACCGTCATTTTGTAATGGGGCGGGCGGCAAGTGGTTAAAATTATTTAAAGAAAACATTTTTTTTTTTTTTTCATAAAGATTTTATTCAATATAAAGAAATAAACATACAGATCAAAAATATAATCACATGGCAGCATATAACCAGGACAGTATATTAGTACCATTTAGGAAATCTAAAAGAAAATATTTTTATAAAATAAATAAACTTGTTACACTTTTTTACACTGTGCAGTGGTTTTCCACAGAGCAGCCCTGATCCTCCTCTTCTCGGGTCCCCCACCAGCGCTCTGGGCCCCTTGCCAAGTGCCCCGATAGCCAGCTGCTTGCTGTGGAAACACTTGTGCATGCTCGCTCCAGAAGACCCACAGGGGTTCATTTACTAAAACTGGAGCGTGCAAAATCTGGTGCAGCTCTGCATAGAAACCAATCAGCTTCCAGTTTTTTTTGTCAAACGTAATTGAACAAGCTGAAGTTAGAAGATGATTGGCTACCATGCACATCTGCACCTGATTTTGCACTCTCTAATTTTGGTAAATCAACCCCAGAGAGTGCAGCTCAGCCCCACTCCTGCCTCACTGGCTGTAATTGACAGCAGTGGGAGCCAATTGTATCTCAGGCAATCAGGAGGGAGAGACCCAGGAGAGCCTTGGGTCTCATGCACATCACTGGATTGAGAGTGGGCTTAGGCAAGTATGGGGTGGGTGAGGGTAAGAGCCCTTTCACACTGCCAGCACCCAAAAAACGCTGGTAAAGCGCTGCTTAAACTAGCGGCGCTTTACCAGCGTTTTTCGAGCGCTAGCGAGGTGCTTTTAACCCCTGATAGTGGCCGATGCCAAGGCGCTTTTCAGGCGCTTCCCATTGATTTCAATGGGAAGGGGCGCTTTAGGAGCGGTTTATTCACAGCTCCTAAAGTACTGCAAAGAAGCTGCTTGCAGGACTTTTTTTTTTTTTATCCCCTGCCAGCGCAGCGCCTCAGTGTGAAAGCACTCGGGCTTTCACATTGGGATTGCATATGAGGTTTCTTTCATGTCCTTTTTTTAATGCTAAAGCGCCTGAAAAACGCCCCAGTGTGAAAGGGGTCTAAAGCTGCACACTGAAGTTTTTTACCTTCATGCATAGAATGCATTAAGATAAAACGCCTTCAGCCTTTCCAACCACTTTAAGCAACCCATAAGTAATGCAATTTTCTTTCCTTCCACCACAGGTGGAAGGAAGCATTTCTAGATCCCCCCCCCCCATCCACACAGACCGTTTTGATGGGGGAATCCCTCCTGTAGCGCTGTTTTGATGGGGGGAATCCCTCTCGCAGCACTTTTGTGTACTGCTGGCGGGGAGCCTTCCCTGCCAGCAGAGCACAATGATCATTGCTGGCAGCTATAGCCGCTGACAGTGTTCACATGAAAAAAAAATCAGGCAGGCTGGTTGTACTGAAGACAATCGATGGATCAACTTTCCTACAACCAGCCTGCCCATTTTTGAATCAAATTTTGGCCAGTCCCTGTTGAACTGGCCAAGATTTGATCCATCAATGGTCGGCTTTAAGTGTGTTGGCTTTATACTTTTTTTTTTTTTTTTTTCCCACCTGCTGCTCCTTCCAGAAACACACTTCTGGTCCTAGGGTGACAATAATTTACTGGATCTATTGATGAGCAGTGTTGTCACCTTGGGACAGGAAGTGTATACAGACTACAGTAAAAGGATAAAAAGTCACCCAGCACTTAATTGAAGATTAACCCCTTAGTGCTACCTCCAGTGACCCTTTAAAGCAGAACTAAACCCCCATAGATATTCCATTCCACCTTCCAGTGTTGCCGTGGTAACCTACCTTGTGGGGGAAGCGAGCTCTCAAACTCGGATCTCAGAGCTGCTGTGCACGTGAGAGGGTATCGGGGGAGCCACTAACCTAGTACACAGTGATTGGCTTTGGCTGGGAGAAGAGAGGGTCCTTCAGACCTTGAACGAGAGTGTCTTGCCCCATCAGAGGTTTTGCAGCCCTGGCGATCAGGGAGGTATTTCCTGTTCTGGAGAGGACCAGTGCATCCTTAACACTTTTTTGTGTGTTCACATGCTTTTTTTTTTTTTTTTTTTTTTTTTTTTTTTGATTCACACGATTAGTTTTTGTACACCACACCGCAGGCTTGAAGAAAAAGTGAAAACTACAAATCTCAAACTCCATAGTCCCTAGTTCAGGAGCAACCAAGAGAGTGTGGCTAAATTCCTTCATACCGTGGGACCCCAGAGATTGAATGTAGCCACCTCTAAGAGAAAGTTGGATCATGATAGCAAAAAATGGATTTTGGAGGTAGCTGAGAGAAAGAAAATGTACTTTTTTAGGTTAAGAATATATGGTTGTACTGTTTAGCGTGAATATATATTACTATAATTTTTTTGTCTGGGAAGATTACTGCATTTTTATTTTTTGGTCTGGGAGATGCATTGTACACTGGTACTGTTGAATAGTAGTGCTGAATGCTTAAGGTTTATAACTTTTTATGTGGAAAAACCTTTTAATGAAAAAAAAAAAAACAAAAACAAAAAAAAATGAATATATAGTTGGAGGTACTATCAATGGTCTACGAGTGCAGTCACCACACTGGGAAGTATGAGTTCCTATGCCACAGTGATCGTTGGAACTTGTAGTCTTCCATTCACAGATCCCCATGCCAGGATGATGTGGCTGGTGAGTGCAGTCATGCACAGCTGTGCCAAATTCAAAATGAACAGAAGCCTGTAGGGAGAAACCTCCATGGTTCAGGTAAGTGCAGGAGGGGGAAACAGGTCGAATTGGCCCTCAATATTAGCGGCTAATGCGCCACAATCCAATCACAGGGTCCTGCAGCCCTGCTCTGAGGTTCCTGTGCTCAAAGCCTTGGTTCTGCCTCCGGCACAGGTTGGCACAAACTCTTCTTCAACACTTCACAGGAGTTTCTGCGCTTACACCTTTTAAAGGCTTGTGTAGATGGGTGTTGCTGTCAAACTCTCCCTTTTTAAAGCGGAGCTCCACCTTAAACAAAAATATTAAAAGCCAGCAGCAACAAATACTGCAGCTGCTGACTTTTAATAAATGGACACTTACCTGTCCTAGGGTCCAGCGATGCCGAAGCCGATCGATTGCTCGTCTCTCGGCTGCCCCACTGCCATCCTCGGTCAGGGAATCAGGAAGTGAAGCGTTGCGGCTTCACTGCCCGGTTCCCTACTGCGCATGCGCGAGTCGCTCTGCGCGTCTACACTGGTCCCCGTTGTGTTGTGGGAACTGTGTGTTTCCCACAACAAAACCGGGGGGGGGGGGGGGCATTTGCGGCTAGCTATTCCCGGAAGTGGGTGCAGATACCTGTATTATGCAGGTATCTGCACCCCCCTCCCCCCTGAAAGGTGCCAATTAAGGCACCGGAGGGGGAGGAATCCGATGAGCGGAAGTTCCACTTTAGGGTGGAACTCCGCTTTAAATTCCAAAACAGAGCTGTGTAAACACATACTGTATATTAGAATGTAAATTGCTGCAAGGCTGTGTTTTACCTTCTCTGCCTGTAAAGATGGCCATAGACAGATGAAAATTCCATTGGTTCTGGCAGGGCTGGCTGAAAATGTGTTGACTTCCCTGTTCGACAAATGTCAGTCGGTAGATCGACTTCTGTCAAACAAATTAATTTGGCACATTCTTCACCACTTTTAGAATGCATGAGATACACTTTTGCAAAATCTGCCTGCACCAGTGTTTGAATTCCAGGGATTATGTTTCAGTTCCTAATTTGAGCCCCTTCCAGGTGCATTTAGGCATTTACCTCCATCCACCAGGGAGTAGAACCTTTTCCTGTAGACCTACAAGACCACATACACTACATATAATGGAGAGAGATGAAGCTGCAGACTGCTGTGTCCGATAATTACAATTCTGAAGATGTTCAAAAGGGCTTTTGGTGGTATAGGGACACGCATGTAACTGATTTTTTCTAATACACGTTGACTAACCTACCAACATGTCCAAACTGAATACTGGCACTGACCAAACTTTTCGCATATAACCTAGATCTGACCTACAGTGTCCATATTTGTAGAGTTTGTGTTTATCTGCATTTCATTAAAGCAAACTTGTTTAGCTTGCCTAATATATAATTGGTGACAAACAAATTCAACAATAAGAACCCATGGTATCTAGTGAGCTGATTCCTGTTAAAAATAGTGGAGGGCTTCAGGGAACAACTGTGGCCTGAGGTACTATTTTCCTTTGTCTTCTTGGGTTACGTTAGTGTGGGAAGTCTGAGGTTGTAGTATTGTCCAAATATTTTGGTTGTGTTTATAAAAAGATGTGTATTCCCAAAACCAGTAAAATAGGCATGCAGAACCTGTGGGCTTACTGGAAGTAACCATTTAAAGAGCAGCATGGGGGTTGTGGCAAAGAGCTGAGCAGATGGAATGTTTCAGAGTCAGAATTTGCAGAATGACAAAAATGCCAAATCATTTTATAAAGCTATTTGTTAATTGAATGAGTTATTGATGGAGAAATATGAGTCCCATCAGAGTCTTGGTGGAAATGGTAATTCAGGAATTGGATTTCACTTGTACACAGCCACTGCAAAAATACTGCTGTTTTCAAATATGTCTAATGTGTTTTATGAAAAATGTCTTTAAGGCCTCTTACACACTGCAGCTTAAAGCTCAGTACAACTTTTTTTCTTTTACTAATCTAACATGCAGCCCATAGTTTACAATGTGCCTGTACACACAGGCGTGTAAACAAGTGCTGCGTATTTTTGAGTAAAAAGAGTAGAAAAATCTGCATTTGTGGTCAGTATTTTGCACCAGTATATGCATATGAGCATAACTATTGATGTTCCCTAGGAATGTATTTTGTAAACGAATGTGTGTATATGTGCAAAGCAAACACCTGAAATTACATCCAAAAAAGCAGATGCTCAAACATCAGAACCGTGAGCAAGAGGCCTTATGGGGTTTGGTCTTGTCTTAGATGGGTTGTATACTGTAATCAGTATGTTAGAATTTTGGTTAATGGTTCAGCTTGTCAAGTTTCTGGGGGAAAAAAAGCAGTATATTTCTAAAATACATGCACATTTCCCAATAATCTTTTAATTAGAAAAAAAAAATCTGCAAATACCAAGAAATACCTGTTGAGCCTGACAAAAAATCCAGCGAGCTTTTAACTTTCTGTAGTGGCCTGCTTCTGCTGCACTAAAAGTGTCTTTTCTTTATTCTGAGATAATAATAATATCTTAATAATAATAATAATAATAATAATATTTTTTTTTTAACCAGTTGGTTAAGAGGAGTTCCAGTCCTTCTTCCTCTTCTTGTGTGTGTTTTTTTTTTTTTTTTTTTTTTTTTTTTTTTTTTTTTTAAAAAAAAAAAAAGGTCAGCAGCTACAAATACTACAGCTGCTGACTTTAAGGGCCGGATCCCACTGGTGCGATGTCCGACATCGGATATGATTGGCACTGCAGTGCAAATTGCTTGCAATCTTGGTGCAATGCGATTTCAGCCATACAGATTTGCATCGCATTCAGACCAAACTAGCACAGGACCCCTTTTTTTTTTTTTTTTTTTTTTTCGGTCCGCAGCAGAATCGGATCGCATGGGTGTTCACACCCATGCGATTCAATTCCTGTCCGAATTTGCAGTTCGCACTGCGATTTGCAAACTGATTTAACTTTTGACACTCCCAGCAGTTCGCATAGGGTAGTGTGAACTGCCGCTGGGAGACATGCGATGCAGGGTTTCCGCATCACTGCAGTGTGAACTGAGCTTAAGGCCTCTTGCACACAGGACATTTTGCAAACTCTCTCTAGAAACCTTTCCTCCTGGCAGCAGCATTTTGTCAGAAGAAAAGCCTGACGCTTGTATAAGTGTCAAGCTCTTGGGCGTTAATTCATTTCAGTGGCCAGAATAAATTTATTCTGACCATGGAAATGAATTAATGCTGCTCAAGCATTAGCTTTTAGGAGCTTTTAGCAGCTTTTAATAGCTTCAAGTGTTTTTTCTGCCCAAGCTCTGCTGCTCCTGAACGCACTGGCAGTGTTTTTTTTTTTCCTGCCACTAAAAGCTTCTTTTAAAAGCCATAGTGTGCATGGACACAGAATAACATGGAGAGGCATTTTTAAGCTTTAAAAAAAAAAAAGCCAGACGCTGATAAAAGCGGCAGAAAAAACACCCTGTGTGCATGAGGCGTTAATATAAGGTCACTTGCGCATACTTTCTTTCCTTCTTTAAAATCCTTTCAAGCAAAGGGCCATTCAGAAAACATACCCTCAGGGTATTTCCAGCATATTTACCCACATTTTGGGTTAAGTGGAATTATGCTGTAAAATATAAACCTGTGCTTAATTTTTTTAATTACCATTTTGTTTTTTAAGAACCTCTGAGAAATCTGGATCATTATAGTGAAAATGTAGACCAGGCGTTGCTTCCTTTTTAGAACAGAAAAGCCAGTAGCAATCAATCTATGGCTAAATGCCGGAAATAGTTAATCTATTTTAAATGAGAAAAAAATTCCAGCTACTGTTGAAACAGTGAAATGTGTTTTTGAGAAAAGCATATTGAAAAGTCAATTATTCTAGAAGGCGTTGATAATGCTTGCCAAGTAGATAAACGACCCCGTGAACAAAAAGGGCATAGGGCACACCAGCAGGCATTAACTTTGGGTAAAAGTTCATTCAGTAATGCAGCATTTGATTGAATGCATTCCTGTATTCTAATTCTATTTTAAAATTCTGGTGTTTCTAGTGCTTTACACTGTGAAAAAAAAAAAAAAAAAAAATATATATATATATATATATATATATATATATATATATATATATACATACAGTGGGGACGGAAAGTGTTCAGACCCCCTTAAATTTTTCACTTTGTTGTATTGCAGCCATTTGCTAAAACAATTTTGAGTTCATATTTTTCCTCATTAAGGTGTCCTTTTATGAAACTGAGATCAGCTGCGATCCCGAGTCTCACCGCTGATCTCAGCTCATTACCAGTTTATGAAACTGAGATAATCGGTGGAGAACATGTTCTCCGCTCATTATCTCAGCACAGTGAGAATCTGTAACTGACTGTCACAGAAACGGGCAGATTATGAAGGTGCGATGTGTGACAGAAGTCTCACTTTCTGATTCACCATTCCAGAGATGGAGAATCAGAGTGAGAAGCCTGAAACTGGCTGATATTCTGGAGAAAGCAAGAAGTCTTTTGACTTCTGTCTTTCACCAAACAGTCAGAGCACATCTTCCCCACCATTACACACCCCAAAACCAGCAGGATAGGAATTTATAGTGTGTGTGTGTGTGTGTATATATATATATATATATATATATATATATATATATATATATATATATATATATATATATATATAATATTACACATACACAGGGGCGTAACTAGAAATAGCAGGGCCCCATAGCAAAATGTTGTATGGGGCCCCCCTGCAAACAGCCCCCCCCCCCCCCCCCCCACAGCTGCCCTAGTGTCAATGCAGCGTGACCTGTGCCCAATACAGCCTGGTCTGCCTGTGCCCAATACAGCCCCACCTATGCAGAGGAAGAGGCAAGCCAGCCGGATCAGCAGAGAGCGGGATTGCCCACTTTAATAGCTTTCATTTGAATTTCCTGTCTTCCCGGGGCTCATCGTCACAGCCCCACCTCTTGGCCCGATGCCTTTGATGACGTCACATGTCCCGTATATATATATATATATATATATATATATATATATATATATATATATATATATATATATATATATATATATATATATATATATATATATTATATATAATATATATATAATTTTCTCTATCTCCAAAGTATGTGTGGTGTTCTCTCCATCCTTGTTCCTGGAACTGCATCCTGAATGCCTTACCTTGTTGGCATCCTTCTTTCTGATTTAAGAAATAAACAAACATGCCACATCCTTGAGCGAGTTGGCTGAAGAGTACAGTATTCAGTTGAAACAATACCCTCACAAACAATAACACTCTATTTGTAATCTATATATATATAATAAAAAGTGAGTACACCTCTCTTATCTTTTCATGTAACAACACTGAAGAAATGACACTTTGCTACAGTGTAAAGTAGTGAGTGTACAGCTTGTATAACAGTGTAAATTTGCTGTCCCCTCAAAATAACTCAACACACAGCCATTAATGTCTAAACCCCTGGCAACAAAGGTGAGTACACCCCTAAGTGAAAATGTCCAAATTAGACCTAATTAGCCATTTTCCCTCCCCAGTGTCTTGTGACTCGTTAGTGTTACAAGGTCTCAGGTGTGAATGGTGAGCAGGTGTGTTAAATTTGGTATTATCGCTCTCACTCTGTCATATTGGTCACTGGAAGTTAAACATGGCACCTCATGGCAAAGAACTCTGAGGATCTGAAAAAAATTGTTGCTCTACATAAAATTGGCCTAGGCCAGTGATGGCGAAGCTTGGAACCCCAGATGTTTTGTAACTACATTTTCCATGATGCTTATGCACTCTGCAGTGTAGTTGTGCATTATGGGAAATGTAGTTCCAAAACATCTGGGGTGTCAAGGTTCACCATCACTGGCCTAGAAGATTGCAAAGACCCTCAGTTTGCTGAAGACAAGCAGGGTAAGGACATGGATTACTGGAACTATGTCTTGTGGTCTGATGAGACCAAGATAAACTTATTCGGTTCAGATGGTGTCAAATGTACGTGGCGGTAACCAGTTGAGGAGTACAAAGACAAGTGTGTCTTGCCTACAGTCAAGCATGGTGGTGGGAGTGTCATGGTCTGGGGGCTGCATGAGTGCTGCCAGCCCTGGGGAGCTACAGTTCATTGAGGGAACTATGAATGTCAACAAGTACTATGACATACTGAAGCAAAGCATGACCCCCTCCCTTCGGAGACTGGGCCACAGGAACGTATTCCAACATAACGACCCCAAACACACCTCCCAAGACGACCATTGCCTTGCTAAAGAAGCGGAGGGTAAAGGTGATGCACTGGCCAAGCATGTCTCCAGACTTAAACCCTATTGATCAGGGGTAGTCAACCTGGGGCCCTCCAGCTGTTGTGGAACTACATTTCCCATGATGCATTGCAAGGCTGGCAGTTACAACTGCTCCCAGAGGCATGATGGGTCTTGTAGTTCTGCAACAGCTGGAGGGCCCCAGCTTGCCTACCCCTGCTATTGAGCATCTGTGGGGCATCCTCAAAGGGAAGGTGGAGGAGCGCAAGGTCTCTAACATCCACCAGCTCTGTGATTATCATCATGGAGGAATGGAAGAGGACTCCAGTGGCAACCTGTGAAGCTCTGGTGAACTCCATGCCCAAGAGGGTTAAGGCAGTGCTGGAAAATAATAGTTGCCACATTGGGCTAAATTTGGACATTTCCACTTCGGGGTGTACTCGCTTTTGTTGCCAACGGCTTAGACATTAATGACTGTGTGAGTTATTTTGAGGGGACAGCAAATTTACACTGTTGGACTGCTTTCGCACTGAGGCACTTTACAAGCGCTACATCGCTAAAAATAGTGCCTATAAAGAGCCTCTCCAGTGTGAAAGCCCGAGTGCTTTTACACTGGAGCGGTGTGCTTGCAGGACGGTAAAAAGTCTTGCAAGCAGCATCTTTGCAGAGCTGTAGGAGCGGTGTATACACCGCTCCTAAAGCGCCCCTGCCCATTGAAATCAATGGAGCAGCGCCACGGGTGGTTTCAACTCTTTTTCGGCTGCTACCTTGTAGCAAAGTGTTATTACTTCAGTGTTGTCACATGAAAATATATAATAAAATATTTACTAAAATATGAGGGGTGTACTCTTTTTTGTGTGTGTGTGTGTGTGTGTGTGTGTGTGTGTGTGTGTGTGTTATATATGTTACGCTCATAAGTTTACATACCCTGGCAGAATTTATGATTTCCTGGCCATTTTTCAGAGAATATGAATGATAACACAAACTTTTCTTTCACTCATTGTTAGTGTTTGTTTGGCTGAAGCAATTTATTATCAATCAACTGTGTTTACACTTTATGATTTAAAAACAAAAAAAAAAATATATATATATATATATATATATATATATATATATATATATATATATATATATATATATATATATATATATATATATATATATATATATATATATATATATATATATATATATATGTGTGTGTGGGCCAATATGTAGATACATATTGGTCTAAACTGATGAAATATTTATTATTATTATTTTTTTTTTTTCAAAATTGTCGCTATTGTTTATAGCGCAAAAAAAGGTAGCATGACCACACAATTGTCAGTTAAAGCAATGCAGTGCCGCATTGCAAAAAAAAAAACAACCTGGTCATTAAAGGGGCACATCCTTCCGGTCCTTAAGTGGTTAAAAAAAATAAAGGGATTGTAAAGCCTCAGTTTTTCACCTTTTTATCCATTAAGATGAAAAACCTTTTGTAGTGCAGCAGCCCCCCAGAGCCCCCCTTTTACTTACCTGAACCAGATCGTGATGGGGACGAGCAGAGCAGCTCCAGCCGCTGTCTTGGGTCCTCATTGGCTGGATTGATAGCAGCAGGAGCATTGGCTCCCGGTGCTGTCTATCAAAGCCAGTGACACGGGGACGAGTCCTGCTGTCTGTGTCAATGGACGCAGCAGCAGGACTCGGGAGAGCTCCCGCACAAGTGCCCCCAGGGAATGCCAGTCCCACAGGCGTGCAAACATTCTTTTGTAATAGAAACATGGCATGATCGGTCCTCTTTACAGTGAGATATGGGGTCAATAAGACCCCACATCTCACCTCTTAGCTGGAAAGCCTGAAATAAAAAAAAAAAAAAAAAAAGACCTCTGCTTCCCAGCCGAGGCGGCGCCGTTTGTTGTAATGCAGAGGCCGGACGTGACATCATAACATTGCACCCGGCCTCTGAACGAACATAGAGACTCCAGCGACCATCTGGTCCGCTGGAAATCTCTATGGTAAACGTACGGGGCCGGCGGATCCTATCTCTGACTCACCGATGGAAGCAGTGAGTCGGTAGAAGCATCGGCGGGAGGGGGGAGGACGTCCCCTCTCGCTGCCTGTAAGAACGATCAAGCAGTGGAACAGCTGCTATGAGCGTTCTTATGGTGTAGGGAATCGCCGGCTGAAAAAGCAGATATCTGTAGCTGCAGGTATCATTCAGCTATACTTGCACAAAGTCAAGGACGTCATATGACGGCGGGCGGGTGGGAAGTGGTTGAAGTAATTTTTAGGACTCCAGGAACCTCCTAAAGGCAGTCCCCAGAGTTGCATACATCCCACTTGAATACAACTTATACTTACAAACTGAGGGAGGCAACAGGAAGTGAGATGAAATCTACCTCTAGGAAGGGAAGTTCACTCCTGTAAGAGTTATCATGGGGAAAAAGGTGTCTCCACTGAAGCTTTATCTCCAATCCTTGTTTCCACAACAACCCAAAATTTTTGAAATTGAATTGTCACAGGGACAGAAAGTGAGGTGAAATCTTCTAAACAGTGGCACAGACAGCAAAACAAACAATACAACCCTTCCCTATGCTATCCAAAAAGCTTAAAAATATTTTTTTTCTTGGTAGAGTTGAACTTAAAAAATGTACCTTTTACAATAGCGGAATATAATGGCCACAGAGCGGGGAGATGTTAAAATATTACAAAGTCTTTATTATACAACTATCAAAATTATATGCGAGAGAGTCCCCCTCCCAAAGATGGGGGGGGGGATACAATACAAACAATAAAACACTGTCTATGATTTGGCACAATGCACTAATTTGGAACCAGTTGGTCTGGTATTATCTGTACTTTTGACGTTTTGCCAAAAGAACAGGCTTCCTCAGGACCCAGGCTTGAATATACCTAGAACAACATGGTATTAGAACCAAATACATACAGTACAAAATATCATATACTTTTCAGCCAAAGCATTCCAGTCAAACCAAGTGATCGGCAAGCCAGCCCAAAATGCCTGGGGTGGGCATAGGAGCACAGCAGGTTGGATCCAACTGCACCACAGATGCTGGATCTCGGCAATAGTCCTATATAGAATGCAAAGAAGTGCACCATGTAATTAACCGTGTGTGTATGTGCACATATGCCAGAACTGCATATAACCACAAATTTACAATATAGTTTAACCAGAATGCACTTAGTTACAACAGCAAAATTGGAACATATAGCAATGGGCAAAAAGGCCGGGGATTGGGGCCACAAAATTCATAATTTCCAAGATCATTTCTTGAGACATAGAAAAAATAGAGAGCATGGATAAGGGGGTCTAAAAGGTTATATACCAAAAGTCCAATGTAAAGGTAGCATGAGTTTGTTACGAGTATATAACAATCGGTGAAGAAGAGGGATACACAATATTACAGGGTGGACCATCCAACCATGGATCAATTTTGGCCATTCAGACCTTCATCTTAACACCGTTTAGTTAGAGTACACAGCCCATCTCAAATAGACAGCAGGTAGATGGACCTATAAGGTAAAAAGCAGCCATAAGCCCCACTAATGTACGTGATGGTAACTACAGAGGATAATTGTGCTCACCCCATCAAATCACCCGGTACATCTGCCCACAACTAAACAGTCTGTGTGGCCTGCAGCAAAGCCCCCCCTTATGTGCGCTAGTCGCAAGCAGCAATGACGTCCTGACGCACTGCCGAGGTTGCGCATGTGCAGAAGCGCACGCACTCGACCACGTCTGTGGCAACCAACCTCCCCAAGTGAATGGGAAGAGGGCAGGTGCAGGGCACGGTGGAACACCACCATCAGGAGGTGGGCCACGGAAGCATATGCCCACTCATACAGGAACAAAGCCCGGGCCCGAGCAGAAAGGAACATACAAAGCGAGGCTGTGAAGTATCACCAGGAATATATACATAGTGTTAAAACATACAAAGAATATATACATGATGTTAAAAATACAATAACCATAACGATTGCACAATAATATACCCCAAAAACAAAGTTTGGTATCTAAATGTCACTGTTTGAACAGTTACATGTGAATACTTAAATGCAAAAAGACAGATATACTGGGCAGTATATGGGTTTAGTATTTAGTTTCATGGGTTAAGTTGTAATAAACCTCACAAGAGTATCCCCTATAGAAAGGATTTGAAGCTGAAAGCCTCGTTTAGGCCGGGTGTTTTGAGAATCTGAGATTCACCTCGCCTCATGGTGGAGGATGATTTTATCTTAGTCTCCTCCTCCGAGTTTTCACGGATATTCTCAAGGGCTGTGAATTTAATGACACTAGTATTGTGTCGGTTTAAGAGCAATAGTTCTCCCAGTGGGGAGTGATCGGTTGTTTTTAGCGTAATAAATGTGTTCCTTCTTATCCTCCGCCAAAATTGGCGTATGTTGTGTGTGTGGTTTTTTTTTTTTTTTTTTTTTTTTCCTATATAGTAAGCTCCGCACTAACAGAGCATGATGTATACAATCCCTGGGGTTTTTGCAATCTATATAGTGTTTTTAACCTGATGGAGTTTGCCATTAGGAAGATAAAAGGCCTGATTAGCAAGGATCCATGTATGGAAGTCACATGAATCACATTGCCATGTGCCTCTGAGATTGCGTTCAACAGAAGGAGAGGAGACAAAATTACTAGATATAACCCGATCCCTAAGAGATTTAGCTTTTTTAGAAGTAATCTCAGGTGAATCTGAGGTATTTACTGTAGATAGGATCTCGTTAATTTTAAGTAGAGAGAGAGAGAGATCTCTAAGAAGGGTTGAATGCTGACGATTGTATGTAGTGATGAGGCATACTCTTTCCCTGATGTTTACCTAATTTTTTTCACTGTATCCTATTGGATGAGGCCCAAGTCCCAGTATACTTTTTTTTTTTTTTTTGATAATAAATAAAAAATTTATCTGTTCCAACTTGCATACAAATTCAACTTAAGAACAAATCTACAGAACCTTGTAGAATCTTGTTTGAAACCAGGAGACTGCCTGTACTGAAAGATTGTACTTGCAGGTCTTACGTTGGTGGGATCCATAGGCTGCAGAAATTTTAAAGAAAACAAACAATCTCGACTATGGATATTATCTGACTTCCACAGAAGATCATTTATTAACACTCTACTGCTCTATACCCCCAAACTTGTATTCACTAACAATCATAAAGTATGTTGCAAAGAATATTGATCTTAAGATAAATACAAGTTTCCTTCCTCTTGTGCAGCAAAAAAAAAAATTTCCCCCTTACATTGGACGTCAATAGAAAATTCCCTTGTTACGGAAAAATACCCTCCAACATTGGTAACCAGTAGTGGAGGAGCCCCTTACATTGGTGGTCAGTGGTGATGTTCTTCCAATAATTGGGGCCAGTGGAAAAGTGTCTTTTATATTAGTCATTGTAGAAGTGCCCCTACCATTGGAAGTCGGTGGAAAATTCTGCACCTAATATCGATGATGGGTTTCAGTCGGTGATCAATCTACCCCGTTTAAGAAACCCCTAAAAACCTTTGGAGGAACCCTGGTTAAGAGAGGCTGCCCCTGTTGTGTATCTCTTATTAGGGTTTTGTTAATTGCCACATATCCTTTTACCCATTTTTAGTTTTTGATATAGAATTACTGTTTGTGTTCCTTTTTGCTAGTGATCTAAATAGCACTAAAGTTGTTAGAGGGTGGCAATCCATTTGATTTGGTGGTAATTAAACAGCAGAAATAAGGCATTGGTAAAATATTTGATAGCATTATATCCTGTATGATAATTCATTATTAATTTAACAGATATATGTTATTAGTGTTTTCCGCTTTAGCCTTAGGTTTTTATAAGGACAGTGAATGCATTGTAGTGTTGCCTGTGACACAGCGTCATCCTTGTCTCAGACATCAAAGCAACAGCATGTGCTTCCTGTCTCTTAGTATATTCTTGATCTAATTGTTTCTGATTAACTTACGGAAAACTTAAGAAACTGCAACCCGACTTCATAATGTTCTGCCTTTTTAATACGCATCCTCCTAATTTTCCCTTTTATTTGTGCAGGCATAATGATGTTACCAGTCATAGGACATCCTCATGATCCTTGCTTTCGTCAGTTTGCTGTGGAGTGAATAATGGCTTAATAATTCTAACAGACCTTGAGGAGCATATGTGTTTTCTTTGCTTGAAACAATGTCGTCAGAAGAACTAGAAAGTTTGAAACAAGTGCTCTGCTTAATGTATGATTGCTTTTATGTTCTAAAATGAGGATAGTTTTATGTTATTTTACAGGTATCTATCTGAAGATTGTAGGGAACTTGAGCGGGTTGTGTTTACTTTTACTACAGTGCATTTACGCCAAAAGTGAAATTTAAGCCTAATACTAACTATTCCTACAAATGCTCCCTCAACCTCATCCTACCTATCCTGCTTAACCCAGTGTGTTTTTTTTTTTTTTTTTTTTTTTTGAAACCGCTCCAGTCCAGTCACATGATCCTGCAGCTTTGGCTCCCCTGTGTCGGTGTGCGGGCGACAGCTGCATGGAAGAGGAGGGAGCTCTAACAGTGACTAGGCAATGGAAAACATCACAACACCTGGAATTCCCAGCTGTTGTCGAGCCAGAGCTGCAGGATCATATGACCAGAATAAAAAAAAGGTATTTTTTGCAAAGGGTAGGCAGGATAAGTAATAGGAGGGAGAGGGATATTTTCAGGAACAGTTAGTATAAGGCCTGAATTCCACTTTGAAGGTACATTCTAGTCACCAGTGAAAATTAAAAACTAAAATGCATTCTGGATGTACAGCCTAAATGAAAAGTGAATCAGTTTTTCATCCAGGCATTGCTATAGTTCAACACTCCCCCTAATTCCCCTGATGTAAATAGTTTTGGTACTAAGAACAGGGAAAAAGGGCAGGGGGTTGACTTTTGGGCAGTATGTGCAGGAAAGGAGAGCAGAGGCTATAATCACTTGCAGTATGGGTAGGAGTGTGTAGTCTGACAGTGTGCACAGGGCTGGATTAAGAATATCATGGGCCTGGTGCTGAGGATTTTGGTGGGGCTTTTTATAAAAAAATAAATAAAAATGCAAACAAATTTTTTTTTTTTTTTTCGGTCATAACAAATTTAAATAGGGAGGATGAGAGAGGAGTAAGGGAGAGAGGATGCGTGAGGGTGACAGCAACACAGCCCGGCAAAGGCAAGTGATCGAAGGCACAGAACCAGGTGAAGATGGAAGAGCCCACGACCCATATTTCTGGAACCATAGATCCTAGGCGCCCCACATTTTGACCAGTGGTGGGGTCTATACGACCCCCGCAGCTCGAATGTGTTTATTTTTTGGCAAAAGGGTCTATCTTAAGGTAAGGGGCCTAGAGCTGCAGCTCTAATAGCCCCTATGTTAATCTGGCCCTGGGTGTGCATTGTGTGCAAGGGAGGTCTATAGTGGGTATCCTGGCACACAGTGGGGATGATTTACTAAAACTGGAGAGTGCAAAATCTGGTGCAGCTCTGTAATAGAAATCAATCCGCTTCCAGGTTTTTCTTTTTTGTCAAAGCTTAATTGAACAAGATGACTTTTAGAATCTGGTTACCATGCATGGCTGCACCAGTTTTGCATTCTCCAGTTTTAATAAATCAACCCCAGTATGTGAAGGGAATAGAAGAGGGTATAATAAAAACTATTAAAAAAATGTAGCGCATATAAATTAGGTATATGTTGCTCCTAGAGACAACAAACCTATCAACAAGGTGTGGTAAATGGAGCAAATAAAAATATCAATCCGTGAGTCAAAAAAATGGTTGTAAATAAAGACCAGAGTCTCTAAATATGTACATAAGAAAAGTCTCTGAGCAGTAGTGGATGTTCTGAATGTTGAAAGGAGACTTGGAAGCGACTTGGAAGATCACTACATGGGTACCTCCTCAACTCACAATGGCATCAAAACAGAAAATGGTAGGCGTAAACTCTTACCGAATCCAGTGGACTCCCCTGTCTTAGACATGGAGTCATGAAGGCACGGTGCCACCCAGGGCATGCGGAGCGATATCCGGACCGTCAAAGTTGGCAGGTAAGTGGTTCACTGGTGTTGACCTGGTCATCGGATGGATGTTCCCGGTAGATGCAGGTTGGGTGATGCCAGGTGGGATGCACAACGTGTGATGGAGATCCCAGCTGGCATCACCCAACCTGCATCTACCGGGAACATCCATCCGATTACCAGGTCAATACCGGTGAACCACTTACCTGCCAACTTTGACGGTCCGGATATCACTCCGCATGCCCTGGGTGGCACCGTGCCTTCATGACTCCATGTCTAAGACAGGGGAGTCCACTGGATTCGGTAAGAGTTTACGCCTACCATTTTCTGTTTTGATGCCATTGTGAGTTGAGGAGGTACCCATGTAGTGATCTTCCAAGTCGCTTCCAAGTCTCCTTTCAACATTCAGAACATCCACTACTGCTCAGAGACTTTTCTTATATACATATTTAGAGACTCTGGTCTGTATTTACAACCATTTTTTTGACTCACGGATTGATATTTTTATTTGCTCCATTTACCACACCTTGTTGATAGGTTTGTTGTCTCTAGGAGCAACACATACCTAATTTATATGCGCTACATTTTTTTTATAGTTTTTATTGTTTGCTTGTCACATTGAATGTAGCTGCTTTTTTCTTTTGTCACCAGTTAGCGCAGTGTTTTCTCTTGTTATTTCCACGATAGAAGAGGGTATGAAAGTGAGTATTATGTGCAGGAGAGGAGTGCTTTGGGTATGTTGGGAAACAGTACGCTAGAGTAGAGTTGATGGCTGATTAGTTTCTCTGAAATAAGACCAAGGTCAGCAGTAGAGGTTAATCCACATTTCATCTTGATGCATGCTCTTCCAGTGTAATCATGCATGTTTATGCCACAGTCCTTTACACATTGTAGTTGCCAGATTTCCCCAGCCACCATTCATGCCTGTGGCTAGCCCAACGTTAATGCTACTGGACTTTATTATTCCCCATTAGAAATCACAGCTGTGTTCCTTTTTTACCCTGTGGCATGATCACATATGTAGCATTGTTTCATTCTAGCCATAATTTATACAATGTGTTTGTAAAACTCGTGTTAATGCTAAAGTTTTATAGTGTCCAAATACTTGGAGCACTGTGAGTAATCCGGAGTAGCATGGAGTACTGCAAGTAATTTGCAGTAACTTAAAGTATAGGTAGTAATTTGGGACAAGTTACTGGGAATACTGTGAGTAATTTTGGAGTACTGTGCATAATTTGAAGTATCTGGGAGTATTGTAAGTAGCTTGTGAGTAACTTGAAGCATTGAGATTGACTGGTGAATGTGATACTAAGCAGGAGGAGAGGATTCCATGTGACCAGTGAGCAAGAACAGGAAGAAAGGCCACGTGGTCTCTGTGACCAGTGAGCTGAAGCAGGAGGAGAGGACGATGAGGGTTGGGTGATCAGTGGAACGGAACAGGGATAGAGGACAACGTGGATCAGATGATCAGTGTGTGGTAGCAGGAGGAGAAGATAACCGGAGCCTAATGATCAGTAAGCAGGAGCAGGAAAAAAAAGGACACTCGCCGCGCTCTTGCAGCCACTGTCTCACTACCAGTGGCCCTTGAGCTGGAGCTGTAAGTGAGGCCTTCTTTATCATGTCAGGCTCTATAAACTAGGTACATGATAATGGCATTAGCCAGTGTAGCCCATTGGGCAACACATCTAAAAAGACTAAGGCTAAACCTGGGTGGCTAAATTGCAGTGTAAAAGGGCACTTTGAAAAGGAAATAACTGTCCTTTAAAAAAAACTCTAATGCCGCGTACACACGATCGGAATTTCCATCAGAAAAAACTTGGATGGTTTTTCCGACGGAATTCCACTCAAGCTTGACTTGCATACACACGGTCACACAAAAGTTCTCTGAACTTTCAACCGTCAAGAACGCGGTGATGTACAACACTACGACAAGCCGAGAAAATTAAGTTCAATGCTTCCGAGCATGCTTAAAATTGTTTCTGAGAATGCGTGATTTTTTTTGCGCGTCTGAATTGCATACAGACTAAGCATTTTCCGATAGGAACTTTTCCCGACTGAAAAATAGAGAACATGCTCGCAATCTTTTGCTGGCTGGAATTCTGCCAGCAAAAGACTGATGGAGAATACACACGGTCGCATTTCCGACAAAAAGCTCTCATCTGAGTTTTGCTGGCGGCATTCCGATCTTGTGTTTGCGGCATAAGGCTGAGGGGACACCGTCAACATTCCAAAACTACAAAAAATGTGATACAAAATGTAAAAGTGCAATAGGGCAGCAAAAATAGACCAGGAGAGGAACAAGAATTCTAAAAAAATGTCAGAACATATTGGCTCCATAAAGGATGATCAAAGAGAAGGCAACTGTATTAAATACATTCTTCTCCTCAGTTTTTACTATGGAAAAGGAGGGGTATAATAAACCAGAGGGTATTGTTTGCAACACAGCAAGGAGCCTGCCCTTGTGGCGAACAGAAGCCAGTGTTCTAAAAAAAACAATAAAAAACAAAAGTGAACAAATCACCAGGGCCAGATGGCTTTCACCTGAGAATCCTCAAAGAACTTAGCCAGGTCATTGCTAGACTGTTATTCCTAATCTTTAAGGTAAGCTTACTGACTGGAATGGTAAAGCTAATGTAGCGCACGACCCCCGTAGGAGCTGCAATTTGTGCGTTCTATCCATAAATCACATTTACCAACTAGCCCATCACAGCCCATAGAATTAGAAACAGTCCATATTGTACTTTTCTCTTGCTTTTTATTTGTATAACATGAACTGGGATAGGAAAAGGGTTTTCTGAGATGCTCTTTTGTTGCTTCATAATCTTTCCTTTGCCTCTCATGCAAAGACTTAGAACATTGCGGCTAATGAAAAGTCACTCTGAAATAACTTCTCATTGGGAAGATGGGAGTAGTCTGGTCAATGAAAGTGAATAGCAAAGAGCCACTCTGAATAACTCTTTGCATATAGACTTGGGTAGATTTACTAGAGAATACATAGGCTATTGTAGTAAAGAGTCACTCTGAATAACTTCTTCACCCGTAGACCTTTTTTAGAACGATCTGTATCTCTATTTGTGCTCAGAGCTCTACCGCCACCTTTTGACCACTACTTCCCGTCTGTACAGTACTTCCAAATTGAGCTAAGGAAGAGATTACTCTGAATAATTCCTCCCGCCTGACTGATTGGAATCCCGGGGTATGGTTGAACCCTAAGTCACAGGCCATCACCACCTGTCTCAGTGACTTGCGTACCAACATCCCTCAGCCTCTGGTAATACCGTTCCCCTGGGCTTTCACTCACTTGATCAACAGTCCATGTGCCACTCACAAATGATCGATCGCCCAGTTTTCTTCCGCTTAGTTGCTACTTCTTCCGAATGGTTTCTCCATCCCTTCTCTCCAGTCTGGCACGCTCCCCTCCCCGCAGGGGGCATCCAGCGACACCAGCAACTACATGCTAGTAGGCACTAACTCCTTTCCTCCGCGTGGCCTGGTCCCCCCCCCCCCCTCCTTCCCCGTAGGGAGGGGGGCTCTGCTTGGCTCCCCGCAGGGGGCCATCTCTCTGAGCTCTCCCTTTTTGGAACTCCCCAGCAGCATGTGACCCCAGCTCATATGGGAGTCCCACCTCCTGCCAAACAAATTAATGATTAGCCAGAACTCCACACATGAGCTGCCTGTCACTCAGATCCCAAGTCCAACCTCTCTTCCAGAACCATTTCCACTGAAAGCAAGAGGAGGCATCTCTGGGTCCAAGCACAGGTGGCCACACCCTGCACTACACTGACACTCCCAGTTCTCAAAATAAACAACCAGGCCTGGAATCACAATGCAAGCCTGCCTAAATTTACCTGAAACCGTAATTTGTCATTTAAACTCAAAAAGCACACCTACTTGAAAGTAGGTGACCGCTACACTAACGTGGTACCAGTTTTCAAGAATGGGCCAAGATACATATCTGGAAACTACGGCCAATCAGCCTAACATCCAATAGTTTGTAAACTATTGAAGGGGATGATGAGGGACCATATCCAATAATTTGCAGATAAAAATAGTTTAGTAGTAACCAGCATGGTTTTTTGAAAGATCGTTTCTGCCAGACCAACCTATTAACATTCTCTAATGAAATTACTGTAATCTGGATAAAGGTGGATGTAGTGTACCTAGACTTCGCCAAAGCATTTGACATGGACCCCATAAATACCTAATCCATAAATTGAGGTTGGTTGGCGTTTGATAGTGTATGTACCTGAATAGAAAACTGGTTACAGGGGCTCATCCAGGGGGTGGTGATAAATTGCGCATCTTCTGAATGGTCTGCAGCTATAAGAGGTACCAAACCTATTTAACTTGTTCATAAACAATATAGAGGTTGAGATAAATAGTTCAATCTCAATGTTTGCTGATGATACAAAGCTAAGCAGGGCAATAACTTGTGGTGAACACAATATAGCAACTCTACACGAGGACCACGATAAAATAGAAGGGTGGGCAAACGCATGACAAATGAGGTTCCATGTAGGAAAATATAATGCTCTTAGGGGCTAAAAATATGAAAGCAAGCTACACACTAGGGGAAGAACGAACCCCTGGGGAAATCAAAGATGGAAAAGGATCTGAGGGTCCTAGTTGATGACAGACTCGGCAATAGCATGCAATGCTAAGCTGCAGCAAGCAAGGCCTGTAGAATGTTAGCATTCATTAAAAAGGACATTTACTCGAGATAAAACTAGCATTCTGCCACTTTTCAAAACTCTGGTTTGGCCACACCTTGAGTATGCTGTCCAGTTCTGGTCACCAGTCCTCATTTATTTATTTTTTTAAAATAACAAACATGTCATACTTACCGCCTCTTTGCAGTTTGTTTTGCATAGAGTGGCCCCGATCATCCTCTACTGGGGTGCCCCAGCATCTCTATCAGCTCCTCCCCCGCATCGTATAACCCCCTAGGAGAAGCACTCTCCCGGGGGGGGGTTTCTTGAGGGCGCGCTGCCGAGTCTAGCATTTACGTCCATAGATGCAAAATGTAGGACTGGGCCCCGACGCCCGCGTCATTGGATTTGATTGACAGCAGCGGGAGCTAATGGCTGCGCTGCTATCAATCTATCCAGTCAAGAGCTGAGAACCCCAGGCAGAGGGGTCCAGCGCGTCTCCGCTGAGGGAACGAAGGGGGTCAGGTGAGTAAAATGGGGGCTTAGGGGGCCGGTCACTGTCAGAAGTTTTTTCACCTTCATGCATAGGATGCATGAAGGTGAAAAAAAACAGGAGGTTTTGCAACCCTTTTAAGAGTGGATATGATGGCAATATACAAATATCTTTAGTGGTGATTCCAGCATTTGGAGGAAACTATTCAGTCTTGGGTCACGCAATAAGACATGTGGCCATTTAATGAAGTTGGACAAGAATCGGTTCAACCTTTAAAATGCCTAAGCCCGGGTTCACACCTATGCGAATTAGATGCGGCTTACACCGCATCTAATTCGCAGGACATTTTAAAATACATTCATATGAATGTATCTGGTTCACATATGTGCGTTGCATTCGCACTGCGCATTGCAGAAAAAACGTGTGCGTTTTTTGGGCATTGCGGTGCGAACTACAAGCCTATTATCTCCTATGGGAACGCATCTGATTCGCAGATGCATTGCGTTCTGAACAAGGATTTTCTCTTTCTCCTCACTACTACCCCCCTCCCCCTCTCCCTGCTCTCTAATCCTGAGCAAAAACGCAATGAATCCGTTGAACAGGAGATTGTTATCTCCCCAGTGAAACCTGAGCTTCAATTCGCACCGCACATGTGTGAAACCAGGCTAAGGGTTTTTTTTTTACTGTTCGAGGGCTAACGATGTGGAACTTCCTTCCACAATCGGTGATCTCAGCGGGAAATGGCGCTGAAAACAAAAAAACAAAACTGTTAGATGGGCATCTTATTGAACACATTATATAGGGGAAGTGGTAGAGACATAACAAGCACACGCGTACGTACGTTGAACTGGATAGACCGGTGTCTTTTATTCAACCTTACAAACTATAACTAATCTTCTCTTCCTTAAAGGAATGATGCAATGCTCTTGATGTAGAGAAGTTTTTTACCCATATGCCGCGTACACATGACCAGACTTTATGGCATACTTTGCCCGGCGGACTTTTCGACGGACTTTTCGACGGACTTTACGACGGACTGTCCGAATGAGCGGACTTGCCTACACACGATCAACCAAAGTCCGACAGATTCGTATGTGATGACGTACGAACGGACTAAAACAAGGAAGTTCGTAGCCAGTAGCCAATAGCTGCCCTAGCGTCGGTTTTTGTCCGTCGGACTAGCATACAGACAAGTGGATTTTTCGACCGGACTCGAGTCCGTCGGATAGATTTGAAACATGTTTCAAATCTAAGTCTGTCAAACTTTTGAGAAAACAAAGTCCGCTGGAGCCCACACACGATCGAATTGTCCAAAGAAATCCGGTACGCTGGACCAAGTATGCCGTAAAGTCCGATCGTGTGTACGCGGCATAAGGCACCCTTACCAGTAACCTACCTTGTAGCTTAGTTCTTGCTCTAACTATAATGCTAACCCTTTTTTGTACTCGCCAGTCCATTTTTGTCATCTTCTGCCCACAACCTGGTATCACAAACCCCCAAAGACCTAATTGGTTATTGGTATATTCTATGTTTTAAAAACGTGGGGACTGGGTAACGCAGTTTAAATAGCAGATACCACCTAGGTGTTGAAGCTGCAATTGAACACTACTATGAATTGTCCGTATTGCTGGACAGTACAGAAGGTAGTGCTATAATACCATTTTTTTTTTTTTTTTTTTTTTTTTTTTTTTTTTTTTTTGGTACTATAATGCAGTAAATGGAATAGTTTTGTTTTTAATTCTGAACTTCATAATAGAACATCCTAACGTGTGTGTGTAAAAGGGTTGCTCTTAGGCAATGAGATGAAATGCCTGTAGCGTTATGCCTGGTATGCACTATTAGCTTTTTTTCCATTCAACCCAGTGGGTTGAACGAAAAAAAAGCATGTCCGCTCCACTCGGAGCCGCTGTACTAACGATCTGACGTTAATACAGCAATCTTCCCCGCTGAGCTGTTGTGTTCTGACAGGGGGACGCCCCCCCCCCCGTCAGAATACTCCAATCAGTGCTCTCTGCCTTTGGCTGAGAGCGCTGATTGGGGGCCTGCTGCTGGTTTTCCAGCATGCTTAGCCGGCTTCTGTCGGACCAGCTGGCATACACACGGGCCATTTTTTATTGAACTGGCTGATGTCGGCCAGCATTCGGCCCGTGTGTACGGGGTTTTAGTTTGTGTTTGTTGAAGGCGTTTCCAAACTCCTGTTTCTAGGGGTGAACACAAAAAAGAGCTTGGACATACTGCTCCATAAGCATGCGCCAAATGGATCATTTAGAGCTTGTTTGTGACTAGGGCTGAAACAACTAATCGATTAATCGACAACTAATCGATTATGAAAATAATCGATTATGAAAATAGTAATCGATTAATCGGCCAGTAACATAATGGGGTTAAAAAAATTAAATTGAGCCTTTTATAGTACAAAAAAGAGCAAATAATCGCTACTGTTACTATCACCGTTCTACAGTAAAAAAAAATGAACCCCTTACAATAGAGATTATTTGCTTTTTTTGTACTATAAAGGGCTAATTTTAGGTTTTTTTTTAACCCCATTATGTTACTAAACGTCTTAGACCTGGTTCACGTCTATGTGTTTTTTGGTGCTTTTTGCAGAAACGGACTGCAGTTCATTTACATGGTTTCCTATGGGACACATTCACATCTATGCTTTTTTTCAGCCGCTGCGTATTTGGAAAGGGTCAGGGACTTTTTTTTATGCAAAACAGTGCTTTCTTGGTTCAATACACTTCAATGGAAAAGCTGCAGAAAAGCATGTAATGCGTTTTTGTAGGAATTTGTGTTTTTTAATCTGCCCAACAACAAATTGGCCATAAAATGCAAAAAAAATGCAAATTGCAGCAAAATCACGTGAGCAAAAATCAAAATGCACAGCAAAAAGCACTACAGAAACATATCAAAAGCAAACTGCATAGGTGTGTAGCGAGCCTTATGCTGGCCACAGGGATCAATTTTCAGACAAGAATATTCAGACGAAAAATCTTTGTACATTTGCTGAATGAAAGAATGTTTGAAATTTTTACTTGTTTTTAACATTGTTTTTAAAATGAATGAAAACCACATACACCGTCTGAAAATTCCTTTGACCAAGAAGTTTTCTAACATTTCCAAATTGTCACTGTGGTTGAAAATGAACGTCAATTTGACCCCACTAACGATTAGAAAATCGAACAAACGTTCTTAAAATGCCATTTTTTTTTGAAGGAAGATATTGTTTAAAAAAAAAAAAAAAAAAAATTGATCTCTGAGTCTGATGATATTTACCAGATTCACCCCTTTTTTAATAGTATATATCCTCTAATAGCATATACAGTATATCTCTCCTCTAATAGTATATACAGTATATCTCTTCTGTTATTCTCAGAGTGGATTAGATATGTTGCTCCCTAACCATATAGTTATTTATATTTACCACTGCAAAGAGATATTTAAGAATACATTGCCTTTTTTTTAAAACTTTACAAATTAACTAAATTATGCACAACACTTTTTTTTTTTTAAGCTTATCAACCGATTAATCGATTAATCGAAACAATAATCGGCCAACTAATCGATTATGAAAATAATCGTTATTTGCAGCCCTATTTGTGACATGTTTACTTGAATGGACGCATGGCTTGTGGGCAACATCAAAATCAAATGTGAATTGTCGCAAACACAATGCGCCTAGACCATTTACTGAGCAGGCATTTTGCTTTACAGGTCGTTTGGAAAGCATTATTAACACAAAGCAAACACCTGTTCTTTTTACACCAATGTAAATGAGGACTTGGGGCCTACAAGACAAAATATTTAATTATGCCTACTTTAAGACTTGGTTCCCCACATCCAATTCTCAATAGCGGGAGATTGTGACCGGCTCCCTATGGAGACGGTTGACATATCTCTGCAGCGGCTCTGGTGCGATGTGCATCTTTTGGTCCGTTCCAGGTCCAAATTTGGATTGAAATCAGACCTGAAACGGTGAAGGAGGACGCACCTGAATCCTGCTGTGAACCGCTGCCTGCTTATGTGTGAACCCAGCCTTAAGTGATGCATTGTTGCTAGCTTACCCAGTAAATTGACATGTGTTTATTTTTACATGTACATGTTATTAAAAGTTAGAAAATGAGGAAGTAATGCAGAAACGGTCATTCCTGACCAATTAGCTAGCCATCTAGTTAGTAATGCTTGTATTCATAATGACATGTACCTGCTGTCATGTAGAAGGAATTTCCTAGTGATCAGCTAACTTCTTCCTTGTAGTATAAGCCCAGGAAACGTTCCGTGAAATGCATTCCTTCAACCCATCCTGTTCTCACCTTCTCTGCTCATTTGTTTGTCTGGAGGAATGGCTCGGAGCCACAGTTCGGCGTCAGTGCTCTGTATGCAGGAAGCCCATTGCTTTCCTCTGAGCACAGCCATGATGTCATGCTTTGGCTGTAATGTAAAAAGTGTGTGATGGAGCATAGGAAGCTGTCAGTTTTTTTCAGGATTTAGATGTGAGAAGTGTCCTTTGGGTTAAAGAGTCTAATTAACAACAGGTTGGATCTTTAGCAACATATCTGCTTGGTGAGCTATTTATCACGGGAATAACACTTCATAAAGAAAGAAGACGTATCCAGCTGGCCTAACAACATTGAATCAGGAGTGAAGAGATATAAAGCCTTTTTCAGAGGCCCTCTCCAAATCCAGGGTCAGATTTTTGTGTGCTTTTAGTAAATATCCAGTTTCATAAAGCTGCTTTAACCACTTACCCACTGGGCACTTTTTTTCACGCAAATAGAGCTTTCTTTTGGTGGTATCTAATCACCACTGGGTTTATTTTTTTTGTGCTATAAAAGACTGAAAATTTGTTTTTGTTATAAAATTTTGCAAATTAGTCATTTTTATACTGCTACATATCTTTGGTAAAAATAACCCAAATCGGTGTATATTATTTGATCTTTGTGAAAGTTTATAGAGTCCACAAGCTATGGTGCCAGTCTCTGAAAATTGATCACACCTGATGTACTGACGGCCTATCTCATTTCTTGAGACACTAACAAGCCAGGAAAGTACAAATACCCCCCAAATGACCCCTTTTTGGAAAGTAGACATTTCAAGGTATTTAGTAAGAGGCATGGTGAGTTTTTTGAAGTTTGTAATTTTTTCCCACAATTCTTTGCAAAATCAAGAATTTTTTTTTTTTTTTTCACAAAATTGGCATATTAGCAGGTTATTACTCGCACACAGCATATGCATACCACAAATTACACCCCAAAACACATTCTGCTACTCCTGAATATGGCGATACCACATGTGTGAAACTTTTACACAGCATGGCCACATACAGAGGCCCAACATTGAGGGAGCACCATCAGGCGTTCTAGGAGCATAAATTACACATATCATTTCTTAACTACCTCTTACACTTCTGAAGGCCCTGGAGCACCAGGACAATGAAAACGCCCCAAAAATTATCCCATTTTGAAAAGCAAACACCCCAACGTATAATATGAGGCATAATGTGTCTTTTGAACATGTCATTTTTATTTATTTTTTTTTTAGTTTTTGGAAAATGTGGAAAGAAAATTTAAACTTTTTTTTTTTTTTCCCACAAAGTTGTCAATTGATACATTATTTCTAACACAAAGCATGTACATACCAAAAATTACACCCCAAAATAGAATCTCCTACTCCTTCCTGAGTACGGCGATACCACATGTGGGAGACTTTTTTTCCACAGCCAGGTCACATACAGAGGCCCAACATGCAGGGAGCACCGTCAGGTGTTCTAGGGGCATACATTTCAAATCTAATTTGACTACCTATTACACTTTTGTGAGGCACCGTAGTGGCATTGCTGAGCATGGATGGGATGACTGAGCATGGCTGGGTACAGCTGAGTATTGCTGAGTATGGATGGATGAGTATGACAGAGGGATGGCTGGGCACTACAGATCCAGCCCACATCGCTGCTGCACCTGATCTCTCCCTTCTCCACTCACTGTACCAATTGGTACAGAAAGGGGAGAGCGGAACCGGACATGACGCCGGTTTGTTTACATGTGATCGCTCCGTCGTTTTGACGGAGCGATCACGTGGTAAACAGCCGCTGTAAGCGGCCATTTGCCCTGATCCGTGATGTGCCGGCTCCTCAGGACTCGGCGGTCATGGATACTCCCGTATGCGGGATTCTGGGAGAATGTCAATGTATGCGCTCCCAGAGTTATCGAGCCGAGCTGTAGCCGTCATTCAGCTATAGCGTGGTTAAGTGGCTAAAGCTGCACTCTAGCCACAGATAAAAATATAGTGTAATTCATCACTGCCCTCCCATAGCCGAAATCTTCAAGTTTTTCTGGTTCAGCTGGACTAGTAGCCTGTGAGCATATTTGTAAATACTCCTAAACAAGGTGTTTATTTTTTGTAGAGAGACCAGTTACCCCAGACAGCAAATTGTGCCCTAGGTGACCGGTCATCTCAACACGTCCCACGTCTGAAGAAAATGATGTGCTGTGCCCTATGGATTCCCGTCTCCTGTTGCTACAGGATTTTTTTAAAGCCCCTGTGATGTCAAAGGGGCTAAAAAGAAAATAAGTAATTCCATGGGATTGCAGACCCCATAAGCACCAATTTAATGCACATGAATATATTTCTTTTTTTTTTTTTAATTCCATATGTTTATTAATTTTCCAAAGGAAATACAGTGTACAATTAGAATTGCACGTCGTGTAATGACTTCAAAGTGCATTAACAAGATATGAATAGTATTTCCTCACAGTATTCATATGTAACAAGTTATTAACAAGTTGTAAGTTTTCTAAAAGTATTATGTTACTACCACTATCAGCCCTCTTCACTGATGTGGCACCCCATATGGGAACTTTAGTGCCACACCAGCGAAGAACGCCTTGGTGTACAAAGCATATGTAACTGGGTGTATGTAGTACTAATTATGCAGATCCTTTAACAAATAACATTAGGAGAGTAACTAATATTGCTCGGTCAAGAAATATAGGATTGTCTAACCATGTGGTTATGGGAGAGAGAATATATTTCTTAAACTTCCTTTTTTTTTTTTTTTTTTTTTTTTTTCTTTTTTTTTTTAATATTGGGCCATAAACAAACCAAGAATATTTTGAAATAAATAATATTTGAAATGAATAACAAACACCAAAGCTCAGTCAACAAGACTCGAGCTGAACTTAACAGTCCTGAATCGCACTGTCCAACCACAGTCGTTGGCAACAATACCCTCAACATAGGATAGCCACGACAAGGGGAAGGGTGCGTGGGACAACTGGTCTTGATTGAAGATCTAACTACTGAGAATCGCTCCAGGAGTAGATATTTAAAGGTAGGTGAGAGTCCCAGTTCGATGCAGGTTTTCCCTCCATAAATTCCTAGCCAATCCGATAGTGATGGACAGCTAGATCGACTAAAGCCCAAATTGCCTAGGTGTGAATGGAGCCTTGGGCGAAAATTTTACTACAACTGGTAAAAAAAAAATTAACAAAGAATACAGTAGTAGCCAATCCGCTTCTAGGTTTTATTGTCAAAGCTTAAAGCGGAGTTCCACCCAAAAATTGAACTTCCGCTTTTCCGCCCCCCCCCCCCCCCCCCCGTTGTCACATTTGGCGCCTCTTAGGGGGGAGCAAATACCTGTCTAACACAGGTATTTTGCTCCCACTTCCGGTCATAGATAGCCGAGCCACCCGCGAGTATCTACGCCACTTCCCCACCCTCCGCTGTATTCTGGGAGACACACGGGTCCCAGAAAACAGCAGGGACCAGTGGGATAGCACAGCGCGAGTCGCGCATGCGCAGTAGGGAACCAGGAAGTAAAGCCGCAAGGCTTCACTTCCTGATAACCTTACCGAGGATGGGGACGACAGCACCTGACAGCTGAGGGATAGATAGGCTTCGGGTGCCTACATCACGGGTGCCCTGGACAGGTAAGTGTCCATATTTTAAAAGTCAGCAGTATTTGTAGCTGCTGACTTAAAAAAACAAAAAACGGCGGATCTCCGCTTTAATTGTACAAGCTGAAGTTAGAAGCCTTTGGTTACTATGCACAGCTGCTCCATATTCTGTGTGCACCAGTTTTAGTAAATCTCGCCCAAAGTGCTCTTAATTATGACAAGTGCACACTATAGAGGGAATATGCTTTGTTCACATTTCAAGTCTGTGACTTAGGCTCGATTCACACCTATGCATGTTGCTTTTGAGTGTTTCTGCAGTGTTTTTTGTGGTGCTTGCCGCATTTTTGAGCAGCGTTTTTACAGCGTTTTTGCCGCGTTTTGCGTTTGTATACAGTCTAAAATAAAAGATGACAAAAACGCGTCAAACGCTGTACTTGCGTTTTTGATGCTGGTCCATTGAATTCTATTACATGCAAAACGCTGCATTTTGCATGAAAAAAGTCCCTGACCCTTTCCAAAAACGCAGAGGTACAAAAATGCATTGATGTGAACATGTTCCATAGCAACTCATGTTAAAAAATTCCCATGCATAAATGCAAAATGCATCAAAAAACGCGTCAGTGTGAATGGAGCCTTACAACTACTTTAATTTTGCTCTAAGAGCCCTTGCACACTGAGCGTCGGCGGTAAAACGCCGCTATTATTAGCGGCGTTTTACCGTCGGTATGCGGCCGCTAGCGGGGCGGTTTTACCCCCCGCTAGCGGCCGAGAAAGGGTTAAATACCACCGCAAAGCGCCTCTGCAGAGGCGCTTTGCCGGCGGTATAGCCGCGCCGTCCCATTGATTTCAATGGCCAGGAGTGGTAAGGGAGCGGTATACACACCGCTCCTTCACCGCTCCGAAGATGCTGCTGGCAGGACTTTTTTTACCGTCCTGCCAGCGCATCGCTCCAGTGTGCAAGCCCTCGGGGCTTTCACACTGGAATGAAAGCAGCGGCACTTTCGGGGCGGTTTGCAGGCGCTATTATTAGCGCAATAGCGCCTGCAAACCGCCCCAGTGTGCAAGGGCTCTTACAAGGGGTGCCAAGGCTCACAATCGCATGGGGCCATTTCATAATGTTTGTTGCCCTAAAAGGACAAGGTAAAAAAACAACCTTCCAGGACGACCGTATACAGGAAGCGAGGGAGGTTGGGGAAGCACTCGGGCTTCCACACTGGGGAGGCATGGGGTGCTTTTACAGGCGCTATTGTATTGTGATTATGTTATGTTAATTTTATAATGAAGCATTCAGTATATGATATTTTATTTATATAATTTTCTGTGTATTTTTTTTTTTTTTCCCCAACCTTTTTATACCCCATTTTTTTTTATTCAGGTGAGCTTTTCCAATACAGTGAATTACCTGGCTGAATTTCCCCAGCCAAGTGTTAACACCATCCTGGGTGCAAGATCTCTGTACAGCTCCTGATGCTTTGAGGGCTCTAGAAGTTGCTGAGTAACTGACCTAAGAAATGCAATGCATGTTGTGTGCACACAAAGCACAAGGTGCCCAGTGCCAATATCATCATGTATGACTGGGCCAATCAAACAGGTTAGCTTTTCTGATATTGGTGGATCACTTAGGAGGGGCGTTTATTTCTCTTTTGGACTGAATTTTGATAAGAGAATGGTCTTAAATCTCTTTGGCCAGCTTCTTCCAGGAATAACCTCAAGATTTTGGTGATAAACAAAGCATGTACATGTGGGTCACTAAAGTGTTTTTCCAGGGGCGCAAACTAGAATTGTAGCTTTGTGTGTGTTGTTGTGTTTTTTTTTTTTTTTTTATTAGTAGAAGCTGATACAATTAAAGAGATTGTAAAGCTTTGGATTTTTTAAATTAAAATAATAATTGTCAAGCCACTGCACAGAGCAGCCCCGATCCTTTTCTTTTGAGGTCCCAGGACAGCGCTCCTGGCTCCCCTCTTGAGCAAGTGCCCACCATAGAAAGCAGCTTTCTATGGGGGCACTTGTGTGGGCTTGATCCCGACCGTACCTGGCTGCGCCTATAGACACATAGGTGTGTGGCAAGGGCTTGATCCCGACCGTACCTGGCTGCGCCTATAGACACATAGGTGTGTGACAAGGCTCAGCCCAGCCCCCTGCTCCCTCATCACAGAATTTGATTGAGGAGCTAAAGGCTCCCACAGCCATCAATTTGCCTTTGTGAGGGGGAGAAAGCAGAGAGTCGCTACTCTCATGCACATCACTGGATACAAATTTGTCTCAGGAACAGTTGTGCTCAAAATTTTGCATTCCCTCGCAGAAATCGTGAAATTTTGGCATTTATACTGATGATGCAAAAAAACTGTGTTTGAGCCCAGGTTCACACTGAGCGGCGGGAATTAAGCCGATTTTCACTCCCGCATGTCGGTCCCGATTTCGGCCACGATTTAAGAGACCTCTGTGCAGTTTTCTGCACAGATGTCAATTTAAATTTGCAGCCCGAAATCTCAAAGTAGTACAGAAATGACTTTTTGAAATCGGTGCAGCGCCGCATATGTGGCGTCGTAACGATTAGGACGGTGCCATTGGCGGTAATTGCCGCCGATTTGACATGTCAAAAATGCTCCAGTGTGAACCAGGGCTTAAGGCTAGTGATCATATGAAGCCATTTATTATGACATAGTTGTTTTGGCTCCTTATTAAATTTATAATGATAACAGAAATTGCCCAAATGGCCCTGATGAAAAGTTTACATACCCTGGAATGTTTGGCCTTGGTACAGACACGCAAGGTGACATACAGGTTAAAATGGCAATTAAAGGTTAATTTCCCACATCTGTGACTTTTTAAATAGCAATTAATGTCTGAATAGTCAATGAGTTTGTTGGCTCTCACATGGATGTACAAAGCAGGCTAGATACTGAGCCATGAGGAGCAGGAAAGAACTGTCAAAAGACCTGCGTAACAAGGTGAAGGAACTTTCTAAAGATGGAAAAGGATATAGAAAGATATCCAAAGCCTTGAATATGTCAGTCAGTACTGTTCAATCACATTATAAAGAAGTGGAAAATTCAGGGATCTCTTGCTACCAAGCCAAGAAAGATTGCAGGCACAACTGCCAGAAGAATTGTTCGGGATACAAAGAAACTCACAGGTAACCTTAGGAGAAATACAGGCTGCTCTGGAAAAAGATGGTGTGGTTGTTTCAAGGAGCACAATACGTCGATACTTGAACAAAGATTAGTGAGTTGCCAGAAAGAAGCCTTTACTACGCCAATGCCACAAAAAAGCCTGATTACAATATGCCCAACAGCTTGACTTGCCACACAGCTTCTGCCACACTGTAATCTGAAGTGACAAGACCAAAATAGAGCTTTATGGTCACAACCATAGACGCTATGTTTGGAGAGGGGTCAACAAGGCCTATAGCGACAAGAATACTATACCCACTGTGAAGCATGGTGGTGGCTTGCAGATGTTTTGTGGAATGTGTGAGCTCTAAAGGCACGGGGAATCTTATGAAAATTGATGGCAAGATGAATGCTGTATGTTTTAAGAAAATGCTGGCAGACCATTTGCTTTCTTCTGCACGAAAGCTGCGCATGGAACGTTCTTGGACTTTCCAGCATAATAATGACCCTAAGCACAAGGCCAAGCTAACTCTATAGTGGTTACAACAGAAACAGGTGAAGGTTGTGGAGTGGCCATTAGGCTCCTAACCTTAACCGCTTGCCCACTGGGCACTTGAACCCCCCTTCTAAACCAGACCAATTTTCAGCTTTCGGTGCTCTCACATTTTGAATGACAATTACTCAGTCATGCAACACTGTACCCATATGAAATTTTTTTTGTTTTTTTCACACAAATGGAGCTTACTTTTGTTTGGTATTTAATCGCCACCGGGTTTTTCATTTTTTGAGCTATAGATGAAAATAGACCGAAAAATTTTGTTAAAAAAAAATGCTTTTTTTTTTTTTTTTTCAATTTGTTATAAAATTTTGCAACTTAGTAATTTTTCTTCATAAGTTTTGGACAAAATTTATACTCCTACATATCTTTGGTAAAAATAACCCAAAACAGTGTATATTATTTGGTCTTTGTGAAAGTTATAGTCTACAGGCTATGGTACCAATCATTGAAAATTGATCACACCTGATGTACTAACAAGCCAGGAAAGTACAAATACCCCCCCAAGTGACCCCTTTTTGGAAAGTAGACATCCCAAAGTATTTAGTAAGAGACATGGTGATTTTTTTGAAGTTGTAATTTTTTTTCCACAAGTTTTTGGAAAATGTATAAATGTCCATTTTATATGATATTTCTAACACCTAGTATGTACATACCAAAAATTACACCCCAAAATGCATTCTGCTGCTTGTCCCAAGTATGGCGATACCACATGTGTGAGACTTTTCCACTGCTAGGCCACATACAGAGGCCCAACATTCAGGGAGCACCGTCAGGTGTTCTAGGGACATAAATTTCAAATTTAATTTGACTACCTATTTTACACTTTTGTGAGGCATGAATGAGCCATGGATAGGGGTGGATGAGCCGTAAATGGGGATGGATCAGCACTGTGGCCACTTCAGATTCAGTCCACAAGCGCTGCCGCAACTGCTCCCTCCTCTCCTCACACACTGTACCGATTGGTGAGAGGGGAGGAGCTGTACTGTGAACCCGGCGTGCATGAACAGTCCCATGTGCATGCCCGATTCTGGAAGGACATCATATGACGCCCTCCCAGAGTTATCTGACCGTGCTGTAGCCGTCGTTCAGCTATGGCCCGGTCAGTAAGTGGTTAATATCATCAAGCCACTTTGGGGAGATCTCAAACGTGCGGTTCATGCAAGTCTTTGCTTGGCCCGGAGGCAATCTGCCAAGATAAATGGGCAGCTATACCACCTGCAAGAGTTCAGGGCCTCATAGACAACTATAACGCTGTCATTGATGCTAATGGGGGCAATACATAGTATTAAGAACTAAGAGTATATAGACTTTTGAACAGGGGTCATTTCATTTACTTGTTGTTGGTGTTTTGTTTTATGATTGTGCCATTCTGTTACCGAATATGAATCCCATAAGGAATAAAAGAAATGTGTGTGTGTGTGTTCCAGCTCACCATGTTTTCTTTAACAATGGTACATACTGTATAATACATCTTCAGGGGTATGCAAACTTTACTGTATATAACATCTTCAGCCTGGGTTCACGCTTGTGCAATGCAGGCACCGCATGTGATTCACACAAGAATTGCACCACATTCCTGTGCACATCACATGCGATGTCTATGGTGCGATTTGAGCCACACATTTTGTATGGCTCAAATCGCATCCGCACCAAAATGGTGCAGGGCACTTTTTTTTTCCTTTTCTGCACGTGCATCGCATGGGTGTAAACACCCATGTGATTTCTGGCAATGGCACTTGTAATCTGTTTTGGGGTGTCATTAATTTAACCTTGACACCCACAGCAGATCGCATGGATGCCGTGCAATTGCAATGCGGTGGGGGATACACACACGATTCGGTATTTTGGGAGTGTGGATAACAAAAGAATGGCCACGCCAAGTGAGCAACCTTTGGTGTTCACTAAGCAGCAGGACAGTTGCTTAGCATGGCGAAGCTAGCTAAAATCTCTGTAGAAGCGGTGCCTACTACAGTGATTTCCACCTTCTACATGGATCGCCCGGTATGGTATATGCATACTTGCATCGGTCCAAGCTGGACCCACGGAACTATGCAAAAATATCCATACCTGGTTCCAATCCCAACCACAGTACTACCTGCCTGGAGTTTGCATGTTCTCCCTGTGCCTGTGTGGGTTTCCTCCGGGTACTCCAGTTTCCTCCCACACTCCAAAGGCTGGTAGGTTAATTGGCTCCTGTCTAAATTGGCCCTGGAATGTGTGTTAGATTGTAAGCTCCTTGAGGGCAGGGACTGATTTGAATATAATCTAAAGCGCTATGTAAATTAGTACCAATAATAAATGAATAAAATGAAATGCATCTTTCAGTCTGAATGCAGACTAATAGAAGTTAGTTTTTGATTGGCTTCACTTAGGAATTGGCACCTAAAAATAAGAACTCAACTACTGAATGTGGTGGATGGTGTCATTTTATAATTGCCAATTACCATAGAATTACCATTTCATCATCCAGGGATTGGAGGTGACTTTTGTAGTCTATTTTTATAATCACCCACTCCATTAAACCCACACAATTTTCAGCATACACATCCTCTCTTCATGCAGTCATTTCAGTCCTCCCACACACACATCCTCTGCCTGGGATTGTACCAGCCAGCCACGCTTCAGTAACAGATACATGTGGTATTTGTGTCTGCTTAAATCCACTCATCGCGTTTTTGTTTTGTTTGTACAAAATTGTGAATTCTATTCTTTCTGCTAGATATTGTAAGAAAAAGGAGTTTATGGAAACGTGTTTTTTTTTTTTTTTTTTGTGTTAATATGAGAGCAGCATTGAAGTAAAAATTTTAAAAATCGCAAAAAATTGTGTGGCAGCGCTAAGTTGGTCAATCTGTGGCAGCGTGCAATACGTGTAGATATACAGACACTATAAAGGTGTAAATGGATGCATAAATAAATGCGGCACTCAAATTTAAAATGTATCCCTTTTATGTATAAATAATCAAGTGAATAATCAATGATGTAGTGTTACAACATATATCTAGTGCAAGAAAAAAAATTGTCCTTTTTAAAACGTCGACAGATAATAAAGTTCATAAGGCCCCTTTCACACATGCGGACCATATGTCCGTATTTCATCCATCCGTTTTCGGATGAAATACGGACATACATGCATCCCTATGGGATAGTGGGTGTCAGCGGATGTACATCCGCTAACACCCGATGTCATCCGGCTCCGCTCTCGTCCGATTCTGCAGACGGAAGAAAATCCTATTTTTCTATCCGTCTGCAGAGCGGATCGGATGAACACGGACAGACGGTCCGTGTTCCTCCGATCCCCCATAGGGGAGAGCGGAGATCTGACAGGGCGGTCCCTGCACAGTGTGCGGGTCCCGCCCTGTCATCTGCCGGCTCAGCTGGGGAAAACGGAGCGATCCCCGCTGAGCAGCGGATGTTCACGGGTCGGATCAACACGGATCCGTCCCGTGTGAAAGGGGCCTAAGAAAACAAAGGTGATCAGTAGTGTTCTTGCCTCCACCAAACATAAAAAGTACAAACTCACCAGAACCAATTACTGTCTGGCATATAGAACAGCAAAACCTGTTCATTACTTTCTGTTACTCCTCTCAAGGGGTATATGCAGCATTCACTGGATATATCTATTCTTCTGACTTTAGACATGGACATCAGAGGAAAAACGAATTCGTATCTACCCGGACAGTGAATCGCCAATACCAAAGAGAAAAGGCTTATAGTGTAGTATTTATTTCCAACAAGAGCTTAAAAGTATATAAGATCCTAAACCCGTGGTCCGCAAAAATAAAATGCTATGACCTTCTGCTGCTGGGTCATGCCAACTTACATCTGATGCCGCCAAACTACAGAAACAATGGCGACTGGACCTCAGGTGTGTCACATTTGTTCATAACATCCTCACATGTACAGTCCAGAATAAATTATTATTATTATTATTATTATTATTCAGGCTTTATATAGCACCAGCAGTTTGCGCAGCGCTTCACAACATGAGGGCAGACGGTACAGGTACAATACAATTCAAAACAGGAGGAAACAGATGGCCATGCTTGTTAGTGCTTACAATCTAGGAGGGAGGGTCAAATGATGCAAAAGGTAATGGCTGTGGGGGATGAGCTGATGGAGAAAATCAAAGTACAGTTGTTAGGTGTGGGCAGAATAAGCTTCGCTGATAAGATGGGTTTTCAGGGGTCATCTAAAAGCAAACGGAGTAGGAGATAATCAGACAGATTGGGGTAGGGAGTTCCATAGAATGGGAGAGGCTCTGGTAAAGTCCTGAATGATAAGAGAATAATTAGGTTGGTATTTTGAGACTAGGCTAGTGATGTAGGTAGGAGCTAAGTTGTGGATGGCTTTGTAAGTTGTTGTTAGTATTTTGAATTTAATTTGTTGGGTAAGCGGAAGTCAGTGGAGGGATTGGCAGAGAGGAGTAGCAGACACGGAGCGGTTGGTAAGGTGGATGAGCCTGGCATAAATGCTGGTAGCTAACAACTTGCATCAGGTGCCACCATACTGAGACAGAATAGTGGCTGAACCTCAGGCATTTAAAGTGTTAATCCTATTTGTTAAAAACTGCCAGCCGCTCTATTAGAGGCTGGCATATCAAACTATATAAATCCTTTCTAAAAATAAGCATTCTACATTAGCTATTTTACAGCTGTCTTCAGGCCGGTCACGTGACTCATGGCCGCTTTTCAGCTCCGATACATGGCTACTGCAGGAGGGACCATGATCTCCCTCTGACGTCAGCCAGAGACGTCCCGCAGAAGCCCTGTCTCGGAGCTGTAAAGCGTCCGTGAATCATGTGACCGGCCTGAAGACAGCTGTAAATGGCTATTTAGAACGCTCGTTTTTTGGAAAGGATGTACAGTGTGCTATGCCAGCCTCTAATATAGGGGCTGGCAGTGACAATTGTAGGTTTTTATTTTTTTGTGGCAGGGGGTGGAGCGGTGATAGACACAGAGAGTGCGCTGACAGGCAGGAAGAAGGGGGTGAGGGGGGGGGGTGAGAGCAGAGCAGGGCAGCGTATGACGGAGGGACGCACTCTGACCACGGTGGTCAGGAGAAAGTAGCCCTGGTTATTGTGGTCAGTGAAGAGAGCGCATACAGGAAGTGCCAGGCTCAGGGAGGTTGTTTTTTACAGTTTAGAGGGGGGCAAGCACTGTGCTGTGTAATCTACTTTAAAGGACCGGGATGTATATTATTTTTTTTTTTTTTTTGGGGTGAACAAACACTTTAAGATAGAGTTTAGTGGCTGTTTTGCGCCATGCGCACAAATCGCAGCATTCATAACATGTTACACCCATATTCGGGATGTACCATGTTCTGAAAGGTGAACTTATCCTTTAACATGCTAGTTGCCTGGCTGTTTCTGGTTTCTATACTTTAGGAGCTGTTGAGTTAGCATGTAGCTGAAAATAGCCCATTGGACCTCTGTACCACACATCAGTGATTCGGACAGATTCATGTATCTGTTGAACAGGTACATGAATTTGTCATAGGAAGCTGCTGACATTAGGGCCAGAGTGTCCATAAGCACGTTTCATTCACACCTTTAGTGAAGTTTAGTGGAAACGTGTTCCTGCTCACGGTTTTCCTCCTGCGTTTTTCATGCAAAAATGCGCAAGGTGTGGGTTAAAAAAAAATAAAAACCAATCTCAAAGTTGCATAGGAAAAGCTTCTTATCTAATGCGAGTTCTGTGAGTTAACAGAAGTTTATGGGGCTGAAATTGCACTTGAGTTGCACCAGAGTAGTGTAAGAACCTTTTGCAAAATTGCACTGTGCTGAGGTGCATAGATTAGGATGGGCACAATTGAAAACAATGTGATTTTCCTTATGTGATTCTGTCTGACTCCAGTTGCATCAGAAGTCATACTAATGTGAACCAGGGCTTATCGAATTTCCCCCAGTGTGGTTGCATCACAACCAGGCAACTAGCTTTTCTAGAAGCAAAGATATATATTTGTAAGGACCCTACTAAAGATTCGGCTGCCTGTCCCGATACCCATAGGGTACACCTTTGCTGCTTTTACTCCTCTTCCACCTAGTGCGATCATTTTGTCTGATGCTTTTATTTATACACTACTTATTGGCCATGTAATCTGTTTTTCATGAAATTGTTTCCTACTCTAGTTCTGCCACCTCCTTGTTTTCAACATTAGTTGTGGTCGTGTGTACTGCTCTATCCACACTACAAATACCATAGTCCCCACATCTTGGGAGTGAGCAAAAGGAGGCGACCTGCCTACATACTGTAGGACCCGGTAGTCTGATCACAGCAACAAAAAAAACTTTTTTGAGATTTGGAGGAGGCTGAGAGCAATAGAAGGTACTTTTTAGGTTGAGTTGAGAATACATACTGTGTGTGTGTGTGTGTGTGTGTGTGTGTGTTTTTTTTTTTTTTTTTTTTTTTTTTTTTTTTTTTTATTTATTTTCTGTGCTTCTTTTAATTACTAAACAGTACTTGCTCTTTTGTCTGATGTAGCTGAGCTGACCAAGCATGCTGGGAGTCTTGGTCCTAAAGAATGTTCTCCTAAGTTGTGTGGTTTTTCACTCTATTCAGGCATATTTTGTCACCTGTGTTCTAAAATCAACTGAAGTCCATATTGTAATTTTGTCATTGACTGAAAAGATTTTAGGCATTATTACTGTAGGGAGGGACCATTTAAGGATGTGGATCACTCGAGTCAGCACTCATTTCAAACCTAAAAATAGCGTCAGGAAGCTGGCGCTCGCATCCCCTGGCAGAGAAGCTCCTTTTGTCCTTTTCCTGGCGGCAGAGCAGGGGCTGTGCCTGAAGCAATGATTTTCCTCTCCCATGTAAACAGTACTAAAACCCAGGCTCTACCGTATTATGACGTGCAGGAGCTAAAGGGTACATCATGTCTCAAAGCCAATGCATCCTACACCGCCAGACAAGTGTTATTGAATTACCGCCATGTACTTTGATGTGCTACAAAGATGTGCTGTCTTTGGGTCTGACTCATTAAAACCGGAGAAAAGAAAATAAGCCTAATATTACAGTTGTTGCCACGAGTAACCAGTAAAGTTACTTATTTTAACTTTATGGAAAAACAAAAACAAAAAAAAACTGCTAATTGGTTGATAGCAGCTTTTAACCCTTCCCAAACTAAAAAGAAAAAGTTTGGCCTAGAGCTACACTTTAAAATAAACCCCTATCCAATGATCTAAAAGTGGACCCAAACTTTGCTGTGTTATAGGAGACATCTAAAAATGTTTGTTGTGCCTAAGTAGCACTTTACATTTTATTTCTTAAATACCTCCTCAATAATTTGAGTGTGCCTAGACATCCCTGTGCCTACCGCCTCTTCGCTTTAAACCTGTAGCTTGAAATCTCAGGCACTGTAGCCTCTGACTGTTAGAGCCAGTTCACACTAGGACGACTTGTCAGGCGAGTTAGCCGCCTGACAAGTAGCGTCCCGTTCTGTACAATGGAACCGTTCTAATCGGAGCGACGCAAGTCGCTCTGACTTAGAAAAAGGTTCCTGTACTACTTTGGGGGCGACTTGCATTGACTTCTATATAGAAGTCGTTTTTGCAAGTCGCCGCTGCAGTCGTGTTCAAGTCGTCTGAGGCAGTCGCGCTGCAAGTCGTGCTGCCTCAGTGTGAACCGACTCTAAGTGGAACTTTAGTCAGGCTGGTCCCTTTTGCAGGTATAGCTATGGAATACATTTAAAGTGCATATCCTCTTTAAAATCCAGTAGGGCATTGTTTTTTTTTTTCCAGCTCTGTACAGCCTCAGTTGCTCTTTATTTTCAGAACTGTGCCGATAGTGATTTGCTAGAGGCTGATCTGCTGACAGCCTAAAGATTTAGGCCTTGTTCACACCGATGTGATTTCAGATGCGATTTGTGTTGCACTGAATCGTACCATAGGGGAAATATTGTTTCCTATGGTGCTTGTTCACATCAATGCACCACAGCTGTGATGCAAAACGGCATTGGGGAAGGGTCCTGCACTATTTTGGTGCAATGCAGTGTGATTTTGTGGTCTATAGATTTTCTCATAGCCCCCAAGTTGATGATCTTCCCCACCACCCTGGCCCAGTGTTTGAGATGTAAATCTATCATCAGTAAAAGAAAAAAAAAAAAAAAAAAAAAAAAAAAAGCCTGCCAATACCACTGCCCTGTCACTTGACATTCGCTGAATGGCAGCACTGCTTTCCCCTGCCACGAAGTAAACAAAGTTGTGACCTCCATAGGGGGCAGGTCTACTTAGCAGTAGGGGGAACCAGCCATATTCAGGCGGCAGTTTTTTTTTGGTTTTTTTTTTCACCAAAAATATGTTGAAGAATACATATCTGCCTAAATTAAGGAAGAAATTCTTTTTTTTGTTTTGTTTTGTTTTTGTTTTTTATATATTTTTTGGGGATATTTATTATAGCAGAAAACTTTAAAATAAAAATTTTTCAAAATTATCCTTTATATTTTGCGCTATAAAAAAAAACGCAGAGGTGATCAAATACCACCAAAAGAAAGCTCTATTTGTGGGAAAAAAAGGATGCAAATTTCGTTTGGGTACAGCGTCGCACGACCTCGAATTTATCAGTTAAAGCAAGGCAGTGCCAAATTGTAAAAAGTGCTCTGGTCAGGAAGGGAGTAAAATATTCCAGGGCTGAAGTGGCTGAAGCACAAGTGTAGCAGGCATAGAGATCAGGAGAGAACAAGGATAGGCCCTCTGCTGGCAGATTACTGGATCTACACTGGAAAGTGAATCTAGGTAGGATGCATGATGTATTTTAGGGACTTTTTCTGTGGTGTGATTTGAACTTGTGGCTGTTATCTGTTAGCTACAACGCAAGTCAGTCATTTCTAGTGTCTGGGTGGTGTCAGCAATTTAAAATTGGTAGATGATTGGGTGACTAATTGTCTGAATTATGTACCGCACAAATGTGCTTCCCCTAGTTTTCAATGGTCTCGTCAGAATGGATGCCAAAAACTAGGACATGCATGGCTGAGGAATGATTTCACGCCTTTATATGATGAGGCTGGAATTCCATATTTTGAATTCTAAACCATACATGAAATAGAATAACTCTCTGTGAGCATGCAATTAGGAGAAGCAGATCAGGCATCGATTTATAAACAGTTTTTTAAAAAGCGTTTCCTTGAAAATGAATTTGTTCCTGTTTACTAAGACTTCAAATGAGGGGATTCTGCAATTCTAAGGATTTTCTGGGTTGTAGCGCCTCACCCTGCTAATGAAATCCTGGTATTGCTTCATGACTATTAAAGAGATCCTGTCCCCAACTCAAAAAATTGCAGGTAAAAGCACAGAACCATTAACTGCTTCCTGCCTGGTTCATTGTAAAATGACGTTCGGGCGGGAACCCTATTCTTCTGGGAGGACATCATATGATGCCCTCCCGAGAACGCGCCTTCCGGCCTGCTCTCCAGCACAATCTGTCTCTTGCATTAAGGTAAAAAATCTTCTGTATGCAGCTCCCTCCTTATACATACTTGAGCCCGATTTTGATCCAGCATTGTGCACAAGAGCAGCAGCTCTCTCAGCCCTCTTTCCTCATTGGACAGGAAGGTGGCAGCAGGGGAGCCATTGGCTCCTGCTGCTGTCAATCAGTAGGCAGAGCGGGGGGGGCAGAGCCAAGCCATGCTGTGTGTGTTAATGGACGCACAGAGCGCAGCTCAGGATTGTGCCCCCATAGCAAGTGGTTTGCTATAGTGGGGGAAAACCAGGAGCATCGACAGGGGACCCAAGAGGAGGATCGGGGCTGCTCTATGCAAAACCACTGCATAGAGCAGGTAATTATTCAGGGGGTTGTTTTTGTTTTTTAACTTTTTTACTTCTACTTAAAGTGGGGGTCCGCCCACCCCTGCAAAAAATTAAAAATTAAGACCGCAGCTACACATACGGCAGCTGCTGACTTTTAATAACAGGACACTTACCTGTCCTGGAGTCCAGCGATGTTGGCACTGCTGCTGATGTTTCCATCAGCTGTCAGGTGCTGCCATTGCTGGTAAGGGAACCTGGTAGTGAAGCATTTATGGCTTTGCGCCGGGTCCCTACTGCGTATGCGAGAGGCCCCGCTGCGCTCTCCTACTGGCCCAATGGCGGGTGGAAGAGGGAGGCGAGCTGCTGACGTAATACACCGCAGCCTGGACTCCCAGAAATGGGGACAGGATACCTATCAAAGATCCGAAAGATGCCAAATGTGGCAATGGGGGGGGGGGGGTGGGGTGGGGGGGGGTTCTGGGGGAGACAAATAAGCGAAGGTTTCACTTTTGGGTGGAACTCGACTTTAATGCCTTTTTTGAATGTGCTAGCAAATTTGATTTCTTTATGTAGCCATTTTCTCTAGCACGGCCAGTTCCCCCTTACCTCTGCAATGTCATAGCCCTCTCATTCTTCTGTGAGTGTCTAATTACTGTCTGTGCTGGCCCAACTCCACCATGCTACATAAACATTTACGTAGCTGCCAGGGGAGGAGTGAAGGGCTATACTCAGGCATGTTTTCTATCCTAGTCCAAACAAAGCCTGATAGGAAACTGTCACCTGTAGTGGGCCAATCCTCTGCAGCTGGGGCATTCCCCACCCCGCAGCCACACCTAAACAAGTGACATGTATATGTGCCACTGTGAAGCAGGGAATTCCTTGGCTGCTTATGATTGGCCCGGTACACTGATGGACTCGCTCAGGAACTAGGATCTGAACACACCCAAGCGTACTATGAGTGACCGCTGCGAGGAATGCTGACCTCATCACATCCAAGATTGTGGCAGTCTCCAGGCTTTTTAAATGTCTACACAAGAGACTTTTACAGGTAAATGACATGCATTAAATGTACATATCCAATGGGAAGCTTGCTGTCAAAATGAATGTACTTTTGACTGGGCCTCTTTAAATCTAGTGGTCCTTTTGTGAGCACCATTCTTTTTCACTGATTGGACAGTTTGCCAAGTATGGTAACAGTATGGCAAGGATCTTCTGTTGTTTGCAAGGGATCCATAGGAGATCAGAAACCCTTTTGTGTTACTTCAAAAAAGGGTCCCAATTAAACATCATTTGCCAATACTTTTTGATCCTAGCTACTTTACAAAAAGATTTCTATAGACTTGTTGACTGGGCATTTGGTCTGCATTCATCTACTAGTGGTCATCCCCCTATCTATCTTCAACATGCATTTTCTCACCCTACACAATTCTAGACTATGCTTCTCGTGTATGTGTATGTGTGTGTGTGTATATGTATATATGTATATGTATATATATATATATATATATATATATATATTATTTAATATGGACTTGTACTGCCAAAGATTGATGCTGATTTCAAGCCTGGCAGGTTACCTTGTTGACTACTGGTAAGTAAATGGAATCAATCTTTTGACGACTGGCGATCCTTTGTGGGCAGAAGGTAACGGCTTGGTTCATTAAAACCCTAAAACCACCTTTTTAAGAGTGTTTATTCTATAGCGGATTATCCCAAGAAGTTTAACCTCATGCCCCACTCATTGCATCCCCTAGATTAAGGTTCTTTTAACAAGCTCCAATTGTACACTGTTCTTCATTTGTGAAACACATGAGCTTAACCTTAGGATAAACTGCTTTAGCAATGGCATGTCAAAACCTTTTATTAAAGTCCCTGCAGATCTGTGCCAAATCAGTGAGCTGTCAGGTTGCTTGGCTCCTGGCCCGTGAAGTCATTTCTGTGGACCTTTCTAATTCAGTTTACGTGGAGGGAATTGGATGGCTTGTTGATTTTGGAAAGGGAAGTGGAAAAAGAAAGCTGATGTGTCTTATTTTTTTTTTTTTTTTTTTTTTCTGGGCCATAAGGGATTTGAATGGCGTAATCTTGACACTGTCATAAATAGATTAAAGTGGCCTATGAGGGAGTTGGTCTGACCCTCCTGACTTGGCTCACACTGCGTCAGCGCATTATATGCCAAGCGAGGCATTAGCTGTCTTACCTGCCAATAAGTAGGCATATAGCAGAACAATGAAGCTGTGTGTATTATTTCAAAATTACGCAGATTTTTATAATTTGTTAAGATTTGTTACACATTCTTTCAAATCTGCATGATGTTTTTGCTTTCAACCTTCTAAAAGCTACTTTTTATTTTCCTTAATCCTATTTTCTTTCTTTTTTCTTTTTTTTATTTATTTATTAAACCCCCCCCCCCACACACACACACACACACACATTATGTAGCTGCAAGTTCTTGGATCTCCCTCCCTGAACAAGCCGCATATTTGCTGTACTCTGTAGGGTTCTTGGTCAAATTTTGACTGCAATGTACTTTTTTTTTTTGGCAATTATTTTTATTATATGTACTATTTGTCTGCGAGCACCTTAGGACTTGGTTTTCCTTTTTTTTTTTTTTTTTTTTTAACAATATAATGTCAATTAATGTGAAGTTTTAGCTTGTATAAATTGTCCTGCCTTTGTCCTTTTTGATCCCAGTAGGTTGCATCCAAGTGGCATACAGAGGTAGGCATCTTACTGCTACTGAGAGATCAGTACTTTTTTTTTGCTTGATGGAATTTTCCACTTGCCGTCTGTGGAGATTAGTCGATGTTTTGTGTTTAAGGCAGTGATTACCTAGTGTTGATGAAGAATAACCTTGATGGCTACTTAAAAGCATTTGGACCCTGATGGTGTTGCCTACTTATTTAAAGCTGAACTCCAGGTATGGTCTTTATTGCATACCAACATTGGTTCAGATTGGATCAATGTAAGTATTCATATCGCTGGAGAAGCTGTCAATCATTGTAGTAATCGATGCGACTACAGTAATGACCATGCTCTTTCAGGTTCTGTGCCAAACTATCTCCCCTCTGCACACTGCTCACAGAGGGTCACTCGCTTTGGCACTGCTGCCATTCTTAGAATGCTTTGTATTTTTGAGTCATTGAATACAAGGCATTCTCTGATTGGACGAGATGTAGTTGGCAGCATCACTGAGCCTCTTGCAATGGCTTTGCGGCGGATTCGCTGCAAGATCACTTTCGTTGGCGGCGGGAGAGGTGCCCACCCACCTCCCGCCACATCCCGGTCATCTCCACCATTTACCGGTAGCGGCGGAAACGATTCGATCCTTCCCCCTCAGAGGCAGGAAGTCGAGTGAGGGAATGATGGCCCCCACTCGACTCCATACCATTGGACGACGTCAAATGTCCCTTCGGCCCAACGGCCTCAAAGAGACAATTGTTTTATTTTTTTTGTTTGTTTTTGCATTTAAGTGTAAATGTGAGATCTGAGGTCTTTTTGACCCCAGATCTCACTTTTAAAGAGGTCCTGTCATTCTTTTTTTCCTATTACAAGGTATGTTTACATTCCTTGTAATGGGAATAAAAGTGATCCCAATTTTTTTTTTTTTTTAAGGGGACAGTGTAAAAATAAAGAGTAAAATTAAATAAGAAAAAAAGAATGAAAGCGCCCCGTCCCTCTGTTGCTCATGCGCAGAAGCAAACGCATAAGTAAACGGTGTTCAAACCACACATGTGGGGAGCAATAATTCTAGCAAAAGGAACTCAAAACAGGTAACTTGTAGGAATATTTAAACGTCACTTATGGACATATTTTTAAGTGTCAAGTTTGCCGCCATTCCACGAGTGGGTGCAATTTTGAAGCATGACATGTTGGGTATCATTTTATTCGGCGTAACATTATCTTTCACAATATAAAAAAAAATTGGGCTAACTTTACTTTTTTTTTTTTTTTTTCAAAAGTGTATTTTTCCCTCAAAAAATTGCATTTGTAAGACCACTGCCCAAATCCGGTGTGACATAAAGTATTGCAATGACTGCCATTTTATTCTCTAGGGTGTCTGAAAAAAATATATAATGATTGGGGGTTCTAAGTAATTTTCCAGCAAAGAAAAGTTATTTTAACTTGTAAACACCAAGTATAAAAAATAGGCCTGGCCCTTAAGTGGTTAAAGTGCTACTTGGTGACTTTTATGCTCTGTGAAGGTTCTGAGGCCTGTTTATTTCAGCTCTTGAAGCAAATAAAAGATGCTTTGTGTCACTGTTCTATTAAGAGTCGATGAGTTTTAAAAATACAGCTGTTTAAAATATTTCCAGTCCAGGTAAATATCTACACAAGCATTAGGGTGTGAACTGAAAGGGTCCAGTCTGGCTGTTTTTGTCATGATTGTAGTGCTGACCCTATAGTTGCTGAGGTCCTCTATTTCTTTTTCATACATCATGGGACACAGAGGTTGGGCTAATATTCATTACCTGCTGGGTTATACTTCATCTCCAGGTGAATAGACACTAGTAGACCAAAGGTCTTTAGACCAGAAGTAATCCCCTATATAACCCCTCCCATACAGGAAGTACTTCAGTTTTTTTTTTTACCAGTGTCTGCAAGGTGGATGGCACGGTTGTTTGTTTTGAGCTCACTGAGCTCCAGGTTTCTAGTCCCACAAACCGTTTTTAAATGAATCAAGGGATTGACCTGACCTGACATGAAAAGGGTACCCAGTCCTTGAAGGTCCTCAAGTGACAGGAACCCACCATGAAGGGTGAAGATTGGGCTCTTAGTTTCTAAGTTGCCCTGCGCCTGGACAGGTAAGTGATAGGTAACAATCAGTCAAGCTAGCTAGAGGCTGGACACTTATGTGCGGTGACCATACGGGGGAGTTTTAGGGCTAGCTGTGGTTTGCAAAGTGTACCCTTTTGTATTTATTTTTTTTCGCCTGTGTCTAGCTGTTTTGTTACCTGTATGATGGCGCATGGCGGTGCGTCGTTTCGGCTTGGTTCGCCATGGTGCACGTGCGTTCACAAAAGTGCTGTTGAGCTCAGCAGTTTATTAGTTTGGCAGCCATGGCGCACGCAGCTTCTCCGCACAGACGCCGTAGCCCTTATCTGGGCACGCGAAGATTTGCGTCATATGCGAATACGGCCACGCCCGTTAGTCAGGACCGCGCATGTGCAAGCGCACGCATGCGCAGAGTGTTCCGGGCGCACAGCCAACTTATTTAAGCTGTGTATGCCAAGCATGCAGTGCTTCCAGAAGTCAGCTGTGGGACACAGAGCAGGCTCTGAACAAGGCATTTGCAGCGGTTCATTTTCGCCTTACCCGGGTCATGTGAGTCACCAGGTGTTGCTTGGCAGGATTGTTGCATAGGGGCTTGGTGAGCCCCATTAAAGGGTCTCCCTTCTAAGGTGTGTTAATACCACACCCAGGTACTCCCTTTTTGTGGCTAGTAAATGTCTTCAAAAAAGAGGAGCGGGACTAACACTACAGGGAAGGGCACACCTATGTCATTAGTAGTTCCTGATGAACCTGGTCGTATCCCTAGTGTTGTATCCCTTGAAGAACCAGAGGCTTCCGGACAATCTGAGCCGCTGCGCCTATCTGGGATTGTGCCTACAGTCAACGCTGCTGCTTCACCCTTTATCACTAAGGGTGAACTTTCCTCAGCCCTAGTCGGGTTAGAGCACAGGATTGCTGGCATGATTGCCTCCATCCCGCAGAGTGGCAAGAAGCGTGACAGATCCCCCTCCCCAGAGCCTCCTAGTCTGGAGCAGGAATGGGTTGAGGATGGGGAAGAGCTAAAAGCTCAGGATTCTGTGGATGGCCTGGCAGATGAGTCTGCTTCCGAGCAATCTGGACAAGAAGATATCCAGTTGGTGTCTGCCTCTCAATCACAGAGGCTTTTGATCCTAAACCCTTAGGAAATGGTTCGTTCTGCCTTTAAGTGGCCTCTTGCAGAGGTTACTGAGCCTCCCTGGTCCTCTTTGGGATCCCTGAGGCCTCTTCAGGCTACACAGGCTTTTCCCCTTGCACCCTCTGTTGGAGCAGGTGGTGTATGATGATTGGGAACATCCTGACAGGATTTTTGTTCCTCCTAAGAGGTTTTCCCTTTTTACATCCCATGGTTGAAAAGTTAGTTAGGAAGTGGAGCATACAAGCCGTAGATGCAGCAGTCTCTCTTCCTTAAACAAAAACTTAACTTGTCCGGTAGATAACGGACAGGACTTGAAAGACCCTGTTGACAAGAAATTGGAAGCATTATTAAAGGCTTCCTTTTTTCTTCGGCCAGTTCAGCTATTCAGCCAGCTGTTGCTGTCCGTAAAAGATCAGATCAGACGGCCTGACAGGCCTAACCAGGAAGATGATCTGCCTGAAAATAAGGCAGATATTCCTTGAGCGCTGTGTTTTGCTGTTGACGCCTTAAAGGATTCAATACAGCAGGTTTCTTGTTTGGCTCTCTTGTCTGTACATATGCGCAGACTTTTGTGGCTTAAGAACTGGTCAGCCGAGCTTCCTTGTAAGAAGTTATTGGCAGTATTCCCCTTTCATGGGTAACGTTTATTTGGTGATCGTTCAGACAAATATATCCCAAAGCTTTCCAGAGAGAAGAGTTCTCGACTCCCTGTGAAGAAAAGCACCATGCATCCCTCGTTTAAAACCTCAGGGACTGCTTCCTCAAATGTCTCAGCGCCAAGGCAGTTCTGCCGCCAACAGGGTGCAAGCGCAAGGCCAGGACCAGAAAAAGCCCTGGGTCCAAAATTCTTTTAAACTCAGCACCAAGCCCTCCTTTTTAAGGGGATGCCCCCACTCCATCAGGTGTGTGTGTGTGAGGGGGGGGGGGCTGCTGCGGCAGAGCTTCAGGACTGCCCTATCAGGGTTCAGTCCTACAATGCCACTGCAGTGGCCTGTATAAACCACCAAGGCGGTACCAGGAGTCATTCAGCTCTGAAGGAGGTGAACCATATACTAGCCTGGGCAGAGGGATATGTGCCGATTCTATCGGCAGTCCATATCCTGGGAGTAGAGATCTGAAAGGTAGATTATCTTAGCCGCCAGCAGATCTGTCCGGGGGAATGGTCCCTACACCCAGGGGTGTTCCAGGAAATTTGCCAATGTTGGGGATGGCCAGAGGTCGACCTACTGGCATCCAGGTTCAACAAAAACCTAAAGCAGTTTGTGTCCCGAACAAGAGATCCTCTGGCAGAGCAGGTGCTCTGGTAGTTCCATGGAGCCCAGTACTCCCTGGTTTATGCTTTCCCTCCGATCCCTCTCCTTCCATATTTGTTGCACAGGATTCTGAGAAAGGGAGCTCCAGTCATTCTGGTGGCACCAGCCTGGCCCAGAAGGCCCTGGTTCCCAGAGATTGTGAGACTGACCATAGATGGGCCATGGACGCTTCCACGTCGCCCTGATCTACTGTCTCAAGGTCCTATATTCCACCCCAATTTACAGTCTCTAAATTTGATGGCATGGCTATTGAAGCCAGGGTGTTAAAGGACCGTGGCATCTCGGGTGGTGTCTACCCTAATGAATGCTGGAAAAACTGTCGCTAGGAAGATCTATCATAAGGTCTGGAAGACTTCTATTGCTTGGTGCGAAGCCAAAAAATGGCATCCTCGGAAATGCACGATTGGCAGAATTCTCTCTTTTCTACAGTCAGTTGTGGAAATCAAATTGGCTTTGAGTACAATCGGAGGTCAAGTTTCGGCCAGTATTCTTCCAAATGACTTTAGCCTCCTATTCACTGATCCGAACCTTTATGCAAGGGGCAACTCGCTTGCTTCCCCCAATTAGGTCACCTATGTGTCCTTGAGACATGAACTTGGTGCTGTCTGTGTTACAGAAACAACCATTTGAGCCTATCAAGGAAATTCCATTAGATTTGCTGCATTAGATTAGCTGCAAGCTAGCCTTCCTGATGGCCATCACCTCAGCTAGAAGGGTGTCTGAGTTGGCGGCCCTTTCATGCAGGGAACCATACTTGATCCTTCGCCACAAAAGGGTCGTGTTGCGACCTGTTCCATCCCTTTAGCCAAAAGTGGTGTCGGCCTTTCATTTAAATCAGGACATTATTATTGCCTTCTTTTTTCTCGCAGCCTTGTTCGGCGGTAGGGAGACAACTGCATTCTTTGGACGTTGTCCGGGCAGTCAAGGTTTATTGTCTAGATCTGCGGAGATCCGAGGATCAGACTCCTTTTTTGTTTTACCAAAAGGGGCAGGCAACTTCCAAAGCTTCCATTGTCAATTGGTCATTCAGGCCTATGGTCTGAAATGTAAAGCTCCTCCCTTTAGGGTGAGAGCTTGTTCTACCAGGGGTGTAGGAACCTCCTGGGTTTTTCGCCATCAGGTATCGGCTAATTTTATCAAGTGGATGTTCGAGCAGCCAAGGATTCAACTTTCAGCTGCAGTGTACCGTGGACTGCCGTAAAAGGTCTGATGGCTATTGTTTGGCTGGGTGTCTCTCTGTCCTCAAGGCTATTGCTCTAGGATGTCCCAGCAGGTAATGAATATTAGCCTAACTCTGTGTCCCATGATGTATGAAAAAGAAAATAGGATTTTTTCGTCATACTTACCTGTAAAATCATTTTCTTTGAGTACATCATGGGACACAGAGGTCCCTCCCCTCTTTTTGAGGATTGAGGATTCAGTGCTTGGTACAAAACTGAAGTACTTCAGGGGTTATATAGGGGATCACTTCCTGCCCTAAAGATCTTTGGTCTACCAGTGTCCATTCACCTTGAGATGAAGTATAACGCAGCAGGTAATGAATATTAGCCTAACTCTGTGTCCCATGATGTACTCAAAGAAAAGGATTTTACAGGTAGGTATGACAAAAAAATCCATCCACTAAGGTCAGTTTCAGGAGTGAGCATAAGCATCTGATGGTCACATACCTACAGCATCTTTCTAAATAATCGAAATGCATGTAAAATGTGATATTTCTCAAAACCTAATCCCTACAGAACTTCATCCTATACAAATCTGCCCTCCTAAAATACAATTCCTGCCTCCAGGCTGCCAAATAAACCTTTTTTGTCATTCCTAGTAATACCTTGTCATCCAGTGCTCATCCGCTCTTCTCTACCTTTTTTTTTTTAACCACTTCAGCCCCGGAAGGTTTTACCCCCTTCCTGACCAGAGCACTTTTTACAATTCGGCGCTGCGTCGCTTTAACTGCTAATTGCGCGGTCATGCAATGCTGTACCCAAACGAAATTTGCGTCCTTTTCTTCCCACAAATAGAGCTTTCTTTTGATGGTATTTGATCACCTCTGCCGTTTTTATTTTTTGCGCTATACACGGAAAAAGACCGAAAATTTTGAAAAAAAATGATATTTTCTACTTTTTGTTCTAAAAAAAATCCAATAAACTAAATTTTAGTCATACATTTAGGCCAAAATGTATTCGGCCACATGTCTTTGGTAGAAAAAATGTCAATAAGTGTATATTTATTGGTTTGCGCAAAAGTTATAGCGCCTACAAACTAGGGTACATTTTCTGGAATTTACACAGCCTTTAATTTATGACTGCCTATGTCGTTTCTTGAGGTGCTAAAATGGCAGGGCAGTACAAAACCCCCACAAATGACCCCATTTTGGAAAGTAGACACCCCAAGGAATTTGCTGAGAGGCATGTTGAGCCCATTGAATATTCATTTTTTTTTGTCCCAAGTGATTGAATAATGACAAAAAAAAAAAAAAAAAATTACAAAAAGTTGTCACTAAATGATATATTGCTCACACAGGCCATGGGCATATGTGGAATTGCACCCCAAAATACATTTAGCTGCTTCTCCTGAGTATGGGGATACCACATGTGTGGGACTTTTTGGGAGCCTAGCCGCGTACGGGGCCCCGAAAACCAATCACTGCCTTCAGGATTTCTAAGGGCGTACATTTTTGATTTTACTCCTCACTACCTGTCACAGTTTTGAAGGCCATAAAATGCCCAGATGGCATAACCCCCCCCCCAAATGACCCCATTTTGGAAAGTAGACACCTCAAGCTATTTGCTTTGAGGCATGTTGAGTCCATGGAATGTTTTATATTTTGACACAAGTTGCGGGAAAGTGACAAATTTTTTTTTTTTTTGCACAAAGTTGTCACTAAATGATATATTGCTCACACAGGCCATGGGCATATGTGGAATTGCACCCCAAAATACATTTAGCTGCTTCTCCTGAGTATGGGGATACCACATGTGTGGGACTTTTTGGGAGCCTACCGCGTACGGGGCCCCGAAAACCAATCACTGCCTTCAGGATTTCTAAGGGCGTACATTTTTGATTTTACTCCTCACTACCTATCACAGTTTTGAAGGCCATAAAATGCCCAGATGGCATAAACCCCCCCCAAATGACCCCATTTTGGAAAGTAGACACCTCAAGCTATTTGCTTTGAGGCATGTTGAGTCCATGGAATGTTTTATATTTTGACACAAGTTGCGGGAAAGTGACAAATTTTTTTTTTTTTTTGCACAAAGTTGTCACTAAATGATATATTGCTCACACAGGCCATGGGCATATGTGGAATTGCACCCCAAAATACATTTAGCTGCTTCTCCTGAGTACGGGGATACCACATGTGTGGGACTTTTTGGGAGCCTAGCCGCGTACGGGGCCCCGAAAACCAATCACTGCCTTCAGGATTTCTAAGGGTGTACATTTTTGATTTTACTCCTCACTACCTATCACAGTTTCGGAGGCCATGGAATGCCCAGGTGGCACAAACACCCCCCAAATGACCCCATTTTGGAAAGTAGACACCCCAAGCTATTTGCTGAGAGGCATGGTGAGTATTTTGCAGCTCTCATTTGTTTTTGAAAATAAAGAAAGACGAGAAAAAAAATTTTTTTTTTTCTTTTTTTTCAATTTTCAAAACTTTGTGACAAGAAGTGAGGTCTGCAAAATACTCACTATACCTCTCAGCAAATAGCTTGGGATGTCTACTTTCCAAAATGGGGTCATTTGGGGGGGTTTTTTGCCACCTGGGCATTCCATGGCCTCCGAAACTGTGATAGGCAGTGAAGAGTGAAATCAAAAATTTACGGCCTTAGAAAGCCTGAAGGCGGTGCTTGGTTTTCGGGGTCCCGTACGCGGCTAGGCTCCCAAAAAGTCTCACACATGTGGTATCCCCGTACTCAGGAGAAGCAACAGAACATATTTTGGGGTGTAATTTCACATATTCCCATGGCATGTTTGAGCAATATATCATTTAGTGACAACTTTGCGCAAAAAAAAATAAAAAAAATAAAAAATTGTCTCTTTCCCGCAACTTGTGTCACAATATAAAATATTCCATGGACTCGACATGCCTCTCAGCAAATAGCTTGGGGTGTCTACTTTCCAAAATGGGGTCATTTGGGGGGGTTTTGAACTGTCCTGGCATTTTATGCACAACATCTAGAAGCTTATGTCACACATCACCCACTCTCCTAACCACTTGAAGACAAAGCCCTTTCTGACACTTTTTGATTACATAAAAAAATAATTTTTTTTTGCAAGAAAATTACTTTGAACCCCCAAACATTATATATTTTTTTTAAAGCAAATGCCCTACAGATTAAAATGGTGGGTGTTTCATTTTTTTTTTTCACACAGTATTTGCGCAGCGATTTTTCAAACGCATTTTTTGGGGAAAAAACACACTTTTTTAAATTTTAATGCACTAAAACACACTATATTGCCCAAATGTTTGATGAAATAAAAAAGATGATCTTAGGCCGAGTACATGGATACCAAACATGACATGCTTTAAAATTGCGCACAAACGTGCAGTGGCGACAAACTAAATACATTTTTAAAAGCCTTTAAAAGCCTTTACAGGTTACCACTTTAGATTTACAGAGGAGGTCTACTGCTAAAATTACTGCCCTCGATCTGATGTTCGCGGTGATACCTCACATGCATGGTGCAATTGCTGTTTACATTTGACGCCAGACCGACGCTTGCGTTCGCCTTAGCGCGAGAGCAGGGGGGACAGGGGTGCTTTTTTTTTTTTTTTTTCTTTATTATTATTATTTTTTTATTTAATTTTTAAACTGTTCCTTTCATTTTTTTTTTTTTTTTTTTAAATCATTTTTATTGTTATCTCAGGGAATGTAAATATCCCCTATCATAGCAATAGGTAGTGACAGGTACTCCTTTTTTTGCAAAAATTGGGGTCTATTAGACCCTAGATTTCTCCTCTGCCCTCAAAGCATCTGACCACACCAAGATCGGTGTGATAAAATGCTTTCCCAATTTCCCAATGGCGCTGTTTACATCCGGCGAAATCTAAGTCATAAAATGCTCGTAGCTTCCGGTTTCTTAGGCCACAGAGATGTTTGGAGCCACTCTGGTCTCTGATCAGCTCTATGGTCAGCTGGCTGAATCACCGGCTGCATTCTCAGGTTCCCTGTCGAGACAGGAGAGCCAGAGAAAAACACGGAAGACGTTGGGGGGGGGGGGGCATTCCCTCCCACTGCTTGTAAAAGCAGTCTAGAGGCTAATTAGCTGCTAGGATTGCTTTTACATGAAAGCCGATCGCTGGCTGAAAAGAATGATACCAAGATGATACCTAAACCTGCAGGCATCATTCTGGTATAACCACTCAAAGTCGTGAATGGCGTACCTGAAGACAAAAAAATGGTTAACAATAAAGCACAGTAAACGGTAAGGTATAAAAAATTGCATATCTGAAAAGCAAACATGATAAAACATAATAACAATAAAACATTGCAGAATAGAATACAGTAAAAAAGAGCAGAACAATAGAGAGAGAATAGAGAGAGAGAGAACAATAAAATGACAACTATTTTTTTTTTATTTTATATTTTTGTATGTTTTTTTTTTTTTTTACACTTTTTTTTTTTTTTTTTGTAACTAACTTTTATAACTGTAACCGGTTCCAGGTTCGGGTCTCTCAAAATGCGATGGCATCTTGGGAGACCCTGTGAAAGTGTGCCTAGTCTGTGCAATGCTGTACCCTACGCTAATACTCAACTAGTGAATGGTAGCGTTCAAAACATTCACCAATGCAAAGACCAGGATTATCAGGACAGGAGGAACAATAATAGCGGGTGTCCCGCCTATATCCACGCTTGCTGCAGACACAACATCTTTTTTGGGGGGGTTCGTTGGGTAGGGGTACTCGGGAGGACATAAAGAAAATGCCTCTCATGCAGCCGACTGCATTTGGTTGGGGATGTGAATGGGGGAAGTATGGGCGCTGCAGAAGCGGTGGGTTCCCAATTAGGATTGGCGAATGCAGCAGGAAGGGCACTATGGGCACGACGGGCCTGTGTTTGTTTGTCTTTTTGGTGGCAGCGGGACACTACTTGTGCTTGCCACCTCACCAGCTTGAACTGCACTTATGGGACTCGCCACGTCACCAAGTGTTACTGCAGTGCTGGTTTGACTACGACCGGGGTGTACTAGGCTGCTGGTGCTTGCCAGTTCACCAAAACGCTACAAAAAAAACTGTTAGCGATCGCAGGGATCAGGCCTGACTTTGCGAATGCTGCAGTTATGCGTTTAGTGTTTTGTAAGTGACAGTGATCGATCGATACTGCACTTGGGTGGGCTGGGCTGGGCCGGGCGGAGGGGCAAAACACAGGTGCTAGCAGGTATCTGGGCTGATCCCGCTAACACTGCGTTTGTGGGAACCCTAAACTGCTGGGGACGCTAGTATAGATCTGATCAGATCAGATATTGATCCGATCAGATACTATACCACTAAGGGAGGTGTACGGTGCGTGCGTGGGTGTTAGCGGTACTGGCGCTAACCTGACGCTGCCTGGGGCTGGTGCTTGCTAGTTCACCAAAACGCTACCAAAAAAACTGTTAGCGATCGCAGGGATCAGGCCTGACTCTGCGAACGCTGCAGTTATGCGTTTAGTGTTTTGTAAGTGACAGGGATCGATCGATACTGCACTTGGGTGGGCTGGGCCGGGCAGAGGGGAAAAACGCAGGTGCTAGCGGGTATCTGGGCTGATCCCGCTAACACTGCGTTTTTGGGAATCCTAAACTGCTGGGGACACTAGTATAGATCTGATCGGATCAGATATTGATCCGTACAGATACTATACCACTAAGGGAGGCGTATGCTGCGTGCGTGGGTGTTAGCGGTACTGGCGCTAATCTGACGCTGCCTGGGGCGACGCATATCACCGCCGGGCAATCAGGGGGCTAAACCTTTATTCGGTAATAAACGGCGGGTGCCCTGACACTATAAAAAATAAACGAACTAACCAGCGTCACCCGTAACGGTTATACGGTGATCAGTGGTGAAAGGGTTAACTAGGGGGCAATCAAGGGGTTAAAACATTTATTAGGTAGTATGTGGGGGTCCCTGTCGCTATAAAACGCTGACGGCGAACCTAAATATTTAGGTCCCTAACTAGCGTCACCAGCGACACTAATACAGCGATCAGAAAAATGATCGCTTAGTGACACTGGTGACGGGGTGATCAAGGGGTTAAAACTTTATTAGGGGGGGTTAGGGGGGTATCCTAGACCTAAAGGGGGGTAATACTCACTGCCCTAACACTGTAACTGTCACAAACTGACACCATGCAGTAATCAGAAAAAAAAAAAAAAAATACTGCTTGCTGTCAGTTTGTGACGGGGGGGGGGGGTAGATTGGGGGGGGATCGGGGGGCGATCGGGGGGGGGATCGGGGGTGTAAAGTATGCCTGGCATGTTCTACTGTGTGTGTGTTGTGCACTCACATGTCTTCTCTCCTCGGCGCTGGGACGGAAACTGCCAAGCCGAGGAGAGATGACATCACATCCTCTGCCTGTGTGAAACTACACACAGGCAGGGGAGGATTCCGATTGGCTGGGAGCGATTGCGAGGGGGGGGGCCACGATCGGATGGTCTCCCCCTCGCCTCCCGACGCTCCCAGTCAAATGCCGACCGCCGCTGGCACCCGGGGGGGGTCCGATCGGACCCCCCGCCCGCGGGAGGCAGATCACGTACGGGTACGTGATTCTGCCTGCCCGTGCCATTCTGCCGCCGTATATGTGCGTTAGGCGGTCGGCAAGTGGTTAAAGTGGTTGTAAACCCTTTACAACCACTTTTGCTTACTGGTAAGCCTATAATAAGGCTTACCTGTAGGTACCGTGAATTTCTCCTAAACTTGCACAGTTTAGGAGATATTCACTGTAAAAAGCTTGTGCCGACGTCATCGGCACATGCGCACTGAAGAAACGGCTCGTACGTGCCATTACTGGTGGCTCCCGCGTGCATGCACGCGGGAGTGACATCATTGCGACTCCGGCCAATCACATTGATGGAGTCCGCGAACCCGGAAGTAACATTCCGGAGACATGATGCCCATCACAGCAGCGTACGGCGACTGCTGCAACAGCTTTGTTCTAAGGCAAGTATTTCGTAATGAGCAAGTATGTGGTGCATATTAGCTCAATATGTCTTTGTCTTGCAGGTTATGGTGTTTGTTTTTTTGGTGTTTTTTTTTTTGTTTTGTTTTTTTGTTTTTTGTTTTGTTTTTTTTCCTCTAGGGTTTACAACCACTTTTAGGGCCAGACCGTTCAGGTCCATCTGTCAGTTTTTTAGGCAGATCTGGACGGGCGCTCCATAGACCTCTATGGACCGACGGATGTCAGCGTGTCCGCTGACATCCGACCCGCTCCGATCCGAAAAAGTGTGACTGCGGAAAACCCTTTTTTTCCATCCGTCTGTGGATCGGATGAAAACAGACAGGCGGTCCGTAATCATCCGATTTCCCCCCCCCCGGTTACTACTGAAGAGGTTACCAAACTTTTCTCAGATGCCCATGTTCCCTGGATCCTTTTTTCCTCAAAACTACTATGGTCACCCTCTTCTTTCCTATGCTCTCTCATCTTCAATCTCTCCCTATCTACTGGCACCTTCCCTTCATCACTAAAGCATGCACAGATTACCACCCATACTTAAAAGCCCTCACTGGACCCCACCAACCTGAACAACTTAAGACCTATCTCCTTGCTCCTGTTCACCTCTAAATTTTTAGATCGCTTAGTCTACAATCATCTGAGCTCCTACCTCACTGAAAATAACCTTTTGTCCCCTTACAGTCTGGCGTTCACTCGTAGCACTCCACAGAAACTGTCCTACTATGGCTTCATGTACACTGCTGCTAGTAAATGGACATTTAGGCCTAATGTACACGGGACGCGGAGGCAACCTCTTCTGAAGGATTTTTTGACACTTTGAAACCTGCGTTTTTAAAACGCTCGTTTAGCCGCATTTGCATGCCGTGTTTAGTCACGTTTAGCGGCGTTTTGCTGTGTTCGCATCTAGGAGCGTTTATTTAACCACTTCCCTACCCACATATAGTCATATGACGTCCTGGGATGGGATCTCCCATCCTGGGTGGACGTCATATGACGTCCTGGGATTCCCGGCCGTCTAGGGGGGCGCGCACCCGCCGCGTTGCTCGGGACCAGGTGCGTGTGCCCGGCGGCCGCGATGTCCGCCGGGCACACGCGATTGCCCGTTAACCGGGCCGGACCGTGGATCTGTGTGTGTTAACACAGATCCACAGCCTGTCAGGTGAGAGGAGACCGATCTGTGTTCCCAGAACGGAGGAACACTGATCGGTCTCCTCCCCTTGTACCTCCCCTCCCCCTACAGTTAGAAGCATTCCCTAGGAAACATATTAACCCCTCCCCGCCCCCTAGTGGTTAACCCCTTCACTGCCTGTCACATTTACACAGTAATCAATGCAATTTTATCGCTGTATAAATGTGAATGGTCCCAAAAATGTGTCAAAAGTGTCCGATGTGTCCGCCATAATGTCGCAGTCACGAAAAAAAAATCGCGATCGCCGCTAAAAAAATAAATAAATATATATATTTTTTAAAAAGGCCATAAATCTATCCCGTATTTTGTAGACGCTATAACTTTTGCGCAAACCAATCAATATACGCTTATTGCGTGTTTTTTTTTTTTTTTTTTTTTATACCAAAAATATGTAGAAGAATACATATCGGCCGAAACTGAGGAAAAAAATTGTTTTTTAAAAAAAATATTGGGATATTTATTATAGCAAAAAGTAAAAAATATTGTGTTTTTTTTTTTTCAAAATTGTCGCTCTTCTTTTGTTTAAAGCGCAAAAAATAAAAACCGCAGAGGCGATCAAATACCACCAAAAGAAAGCTCTATTTGTGGGGAAAAAAGGACGTCAATTTTTTTTGGGTACAACGTTGCACGACCGCGCAATTGTCATTTAAAGTGCGACAGCGCTGAAAACTAAAAATTGGCCAGGGAAGGAAGGGGGTGAAAATGCCCTGTATTGAACCGGTTAAGATAACAACATAAGACCCTCCCAAAGCACAAAAAACAGTGTTATTTAACCATTTCAGCCATTCTGTGAGACCAGAGTGAGTAGCAGCAGCTGAAAGAGCAGCAGTGTATTTGTATCTACCTCAATTTCGGTGCTTTTACTATGGATCCCGTTGCTGTTGAGGCTGGAAAGACATCGGAAATTGCGTGCGAGGACCAGAGTTCAATTCTACTGGACTCATCCGTTGATTGCACAGCGCATGTCTGTAGGATATTTTTCCAACATGTATGGACAGCAATGCTAGTGGTGTATTGGATTGGATGGGCTCATTAGGGGTATATAAATGGTCTATGAAGCATTGCAAGCAATTTACAAGTTTTTAAAATTATTTTTTTAGTGGTTTTTCATAATATGCGATAATTTTTAAGTTTTGTAATGTAAAAAAAATAGGGCACCTTTTTAAAAACGCTTCTAAACGAAAACGTTTGGCGTCTGAAACGTCGGAAACTTTGGCGTCTGAACTCATTTTTTTGCCTTCAAAGAAAAGCCTCTAAACGCAACTGCCTAAAAACGACATTAAACGAACCTGTGTACATGTACACATAAGATAACATTTGATGAGTTCAGGGGCAGCTGAAAAAAGCATCCAACTGCCTCTGAGCATCCGTTTACCAGCAGCAGTGCACATGAGGCCTTAGGCCCTGACGGCGCTGGTAGCTCCTCCTTGCAACAGGTGTCCATGTTGAAGTGCTCTCCTTGGTGGACACCCATGCGGGCACGCTCCCGAGGCTTGCTTCTGCCTGTATTTACACAGAAAGTAGGACTCGGCCCCCGCCCCGACGCCCGCATCATTGGATTTGATTGACAGCAGCGATGGCTGCGCTGCTATTAATCTATCTAATCAAGAGACGAGACAACGGGCAGAGAGGAAGAGCGTGTCTCAGTCCAGGGAACGAACGGCCTCAGGTGAGTAAAATGGGTGGGGGCTGGGGAGCCGGACAGTGTCTTTTTTTTTTTTTTTTTTTTTTTTTTCCTCCTTTAATGCATAGGATGCATTAAGGTGAAAGCACACAAGGGTTTACAACCCCTTTAAGGCAAAACTAAAGACAAAACATTTTTTTTTTTATTTTTGCATAGAGTAAGGGAGGGTTATAATCAGTATAAATTTTTTTTTTTTTCTTGTTCGAGTCCTATTGGGGAGATTTTCCTACACTTCTCCTTTTCGTAGCCACAACAGGAAGTGAGGATAACCCTTTAAGGAAATCTCTGGTAATCACCAGTTCACCAGGACTAATGTCACCATTCCTGTTTTGGACATTTGGGAGTTTCACTTTCAGACTTCGTGAGAACTGTCACCAGGAAAATTGAGGGTGAATCCATAATGGGGACCGCAACACAAAGCTGTTGGGTGTTCTATCTCCTCTTCAATCTAAAACGAAAAAAAAAACAAAAAAAAACTACAGGTATATGTTTAATATGTAAGATACATACTATTTTATTTGGCCTTTTAGACTGGGAATGGGCAGATCTATGGAGCTTGGTAAATGATGTACGATAAAGTTGTAGGTAGTTTTTGTTTTGTTTGAAACCCTTTTACATGTGGTAGTGGAAGAACATTGAGTCCCTTCTGACTTCTGGAATGGGAAGTCCAGAGACCGGTTTGTTTTCCTTCTTCTTAGATCATTTTAAATGGTTCTTTTACATGCACTGATGAGCTTTCTTTCATAAACCAAATGTATTTATTAATGTAAACATTTTTATAATTTGATTTCTTGATTTTTTTTTTTTTTTTTTTTTCTTTAAGGTTTGACATCTACCGGAAGGTACCCAAAGATCTCACACAGCCAACTTACACTGGAGCCATCAGTAAGTAATTCTAAACTTGCAGCTTTTACTACATCTTTTTGCAGGAACTGTAAAGGTGGAAAGAACCATCTTGAGTTAAACCTATTCAGGGGCAAAGTGACAGATTCCACTTCTAGGCCACTACCCTCATCCATGGATATTCTCCTTAGCTAAACTCCCCACTGCTCCTTTCACCTGTATGGATCCTAAGAAATACCTAGTATTTCCAGGTATGTCCTGCATGTGACCTCTTTGGTTTCATCCTAGGATGTACAGTAGTAGCCAGGCCTGTTGGAACAACAGTCAAGCCTAAACACCGTCGTCGCATAAGGGAGGGAGCAAGCCCTTAACCCTGTGCCAGCTCATTGTCTAGACATAGGGCTCTCAGAAGTGACAGAGCAGCTGGTGAGTGCAGGAAAGGTAGGAATCCTTGAGGGAGTCCCTATCAAAAATTTCTGTCATGTTGCCCTGAATATGAAAAATTATAGATTCTCTTTTTAAAGCCGCCGGAGGAGAGACAAATAAGTTAAGTGTTTATTCCAATTCCTTTATACAAAACAAGCATATAACCCCTGCAGGGGGGAGGGGATGTTTTTAGAGATACCTGAAGTTCAGCTTTTTATTTATTTTTTTTCCTTTTTGCAAAGCTAATCTAAGGTTCTGAACCTGAGAAAACGGTAATATCAGCTTAAAATTAAACTCTCATTTCAGTCACATGTCTCCTTTCTTCTGGCTAAGACATTTCTTCCTGGTATTTATTTTTTTTCTGACATCAGAACTGATTTGCACAAGACTGATATCTGAACAATGGCCTGCTTGTGTCATGTACATTAATCTTTTAGGTCGTGCTTACCCGTGGCCAAGAACAGTGATTACTGAGTGACGCAGTAACTACTGTTTTAGGAAGTGTACATTTTTTGAATATAAAAGAAAACCTTCACAAAGATAAGTTTTTTTGTCTTAGTTTTTTTTTTTTTTTCTAAATAAGAAAAAGTTGCATCCTTCTAGTTCCAGACATCTATAGGGGCCAGCAGAATCTTTTTAGGCATTCATGTCTTCTATTGATATCAATGGGGGAAGTTGGCTAAGATTTAATTGCCTTTAATGCCCATAATGTATGGGGTAAATATTAACCACTTCAGCCCCGAGAGATTTTACCCCCTTCCTGACCAGAGCACTTTTTACAATTTGGCACTGTGACTTTAACTGACAATTGCATGGTTTTTCGCTGTACTCAAACAAAATTTGCATCCTTTTTTCCCCCACAAATAGAGCTTTCTTTTGGTGGTATTTGATCATCTCTGCGGTTTTTCATTTTTTTTTTTTTGTGCTATAAACAAAAAAAAAAAGAGCGACAATTTTGAAAAAAACTAATATTTTTTGCTGTTAGAAATATCCCCCCAATTTTTTTAAAAACACATTTCTTCATCAGTTTAGGCCAATATATATTCTTCTACATATTTTTGCGAAAAAAAATCTCAATAAGCGTATATTGATTTGTGCAAACCAAAGTTATAGCGTCTGCAAACTATGGGAAAGATTTATGGCTTTTTTTTTTTTTTTTACTAGTAATGGCGGTGATTTGTGATTTTTAGCGGTATTGCGACAGACAGATCGGAGACTTTTGACACTTTTTTGGGACCATTGGCATTTATACAGCGATCAGTGCTATTAAAAAAAAAATGAACTGTTTACTGTGTAAATGTCACTGATGGGGAAGGGGTTAACACTAAGGGCAATCAAAGGGTTAATTGTGTGTTCCCTCAGTGTGTTCTAACTGTATGGGGATAGGATTGACTAGGAGAGGAGACTTATTGCTTTTCCTACTTGGTAGGAACAAACAATATGGCTCCTCTCCTCTGACAGCCAAGGGGTTTGAGTGTTTACACACACAAATCCCCGTTCTGGCGCTTAACCACTTGCTTACTGGGCACTTAAACCCCCTTCCTGCCCAGACCAATTTTCAGCTTTCAACGCTGTCACTCTTTAAATGACAATTGTGCGGTCATGCTACAGTGTACCCAAATGAAATTTTTATCATTTTTTTTTCGCACAAATAGAGCTTTATTTTGGTGATATTTAATTGCTGCTGGATTTTTTTTATTTTTTGCTAAATATAACGAAAAAGGATCGAAAAATTTTGAAAAAAAAAAATAGTTTGTTAAAAATAAAATTTTGAAAACCGGGTGATTTTTTTTTTTTTTTCTCCTTTACTGATGTGCACTGATGGGCACTGATAGGCAGCACTGATAAGCCAGCACTAATGGACACTGATGGGTTGCACTGGTAGGTGATACTGACGGGCAGCACTGATTATGAGGCACTGGTGGGTACTGATAGGTGGCACAGTGGGCATTAGCAGCTGACACTGGTGGGCACAGAAAATGCAGCCGCGGATTTCTGTGTGAGGGACCGATGTCCCTCTGACAGAAGCCGGTGATTTTTTTTTTTTTTTTTGCGTGAGGGGGGAAAAAAATACCAATTGCCAATCTTCTGTTTGCATCACGTGATCAGCTGTCATTGGCAGACTCGCTGATCACAGATCGCCCCCTGCAGGGACATGCAGACAGCGCTTGCTCGAGAGGATGTCCATGGACGCCCTCCTGGCAATTAAGGCCCGCACTGTAGCTGTCTTTCGGCTATAGCGCAGGCGACAAGTAGTTAAATAGTAATATTGAGTCATATTCACTGAGACTAATCATTTACCATTCTATTTAATGTAGCAAGTTTAAATGTGACCAGTTACTGGGAACACTGTTTTCGTCTCAGATACTTTAATAAATAACACTAAATGGGTTAAATTAAAAATTTTGCCAGCATATGCATTGCTTGCTTCCTCTTACAACAAAAGTAGCAGTACCGGAGTTTGTGGGAGGTATCACTAAACCGAGCAGGGATTAACACTCATGGAAAAGTCAGTTTCTGAGGAAACTTCAGTCAGTGCTTCCGCTTCACTTCAAAGTAATTTAGCAGCACAGTGCCAGGAGATGTAATTATGTACTCCTTTTTTTTTTTTTTTTTTTTCTTTGCAGGGATATCAGGTTTTCAGACTTTAAAATGGTAATTCCAGGTTCACTTTAAATAGTTTGTTTGGGCCAAGCTGCATTTCTATTATAGAGCAGTCACTGTATGTGCTGTAATGAACTGAAGTATCATTAGCTACATACAATTAGACCTGGTACACGTGGTTCTTTTTCGTTCAGCCCAGAAAAAAAACTGAGGAGCTCTGGAAGTGGTCGCTGTATTAACGATGAGATTTGAATACAGCGATCTCCCTGCTGAGCTCATCCCACAGAAGCCGGCTGTGAGATTAGCTTTTGTGAAACATACGGACGTACGGGCCGAATGTTAGCTGGTATCTACTGTAACGGTTGATTTCAGCTGTTATTCAGCATGTGTGTATGGGGGTTTAGTGGTGTTTCAACAGCAGTACAGGCAGCTTCCCGTCTGCTGCTGGAATTTAACTAGAGTCAGGCTGAGTGCTTCTCCAACATTTTTGGGAGAAGCCTTGTATTTATTTCAGTGAATAAAAGGCTTTCCCTGATTGGCTGAGGTGGAGAGGGGGGGGGGGGTGCACCCCCCCCTCTCCACCTCAGCCAATCAGGGAAAGCCTTTTATTCATTAAAGAGGAAGCCTTGTATTCATTGATAAATCCAAAGCTTCTTCTGAGAAGCACTCAACCTGACTCTTAAATTGAAGCAGAAGATGGTAAGTATCCCATACTGCTGCTGGAACTCAGTGCTGCTTACTGTACAAATGTAGCTATTTTTTTTTTTTTTTTTTTTTAATCAAAAACAACGTTTATTGAGCATAAAATAAAAATATACAGACATACGGGTAATTGCTGTATACAGACATACGGGTAATTGGTGGCAAATATAGCTAATTATAGTCCTTTTACAGTAGAGGTCCTCAACCTTTTTGGCACTGGGGACCAGCTGTGGGGTAGAAAGTTATGCCAAGGCCCGGGGGGTGGGGGGGATGCGGTTTTTCACAGGCAATTTGTCGGGGCAATGGCTGGTGTTGGCACTTCAATCATCACGGCACCATGGTTGATGTGATGTCAGAATGATTGAAGTACATGATTTCTATTACATTGTAATATAAAATGAAATAGTTCAACTCCCCCCATAATGCAGAATCAGTGGGAGCCCTGAGTGTGTCACTTGCCACCACCATTGCCTGCCACCAGATGCAGCTGGTCATGTCACCTGCCACCAGATGTGGATTGTCACTTGCCACGTCACCTGCCACCAGATGCAGCTTGCCCCGTCGCCTGCCACCAGACGCAGCTGGTCATGTCACCTGCCACCAGATGTGGATTGCCACTTGCCACGTCACCTGCCACCAGATGCAGCTTGCCCCGTCGCCTGCCACCAGACGCAGCTGGTCATGTCACCTGCCACCAGATGTGGATTGCCACTTGCCACGTCACCTGCCACCAGATGCAGCTTGCCATGTCGCCTGCCACCATATGCGGATTGTCACTTAACAAGTCACCTGCCTTTCTCTTAGAAAAAGAACCTAAGAAAATGCAATTCGGCTAAAAAACATTCCCACTCCAAAGATTAAAGCTGAACTTTGGGGAATATTCAAAGTTGCCCTTGCAGTGGGGCTCCCCCTGCACTGCAAGGGTTAAATGCTTGTTTTTGTCCAGGTGAACATAAAACAAAGTGGTTCTACTTGGCTTATCCCTCGATCCCTTGGCAGCCAGCGATTTCCTCTTCCTTCTGACGCTCGGGGTTGTGGGTCCAGTGTCTTTGCTTCTAATATGCAGGACTGCTGGTCCTGTATTGTACATGACATCAGAGTGCCTGCCCCTGACAGAATGCCAAAGAATATTGGCTTTGGGGGACAGGTCACATGGAGAAAGGCAGGTCTGAGGGTGAGAAGTAAGTTGAGTAAAAGGGCTTTTAAATTATACCTTGGACAAAAAAAAAAAAAAACAAGCGTTTTCAGTGCAACATCAAGGGTTACTTTTCCCTGAAGTTCAGTTTTGTCTAATGCCCAGATGTCATGTTCTGGTGCTCATCTTATGCCAAGTGGCCTCTGGATGTAGTCCTGCCTTTTTGTGTGCCCTATTGTAAACCAATTAGTTTTTAGTGAGTTGTTAATTAAAGTGGTATTACACCCAAAAGCAAACATTTATTTTGTAATTTACCACTTCTTAGGTGTAATGGCTTCTATAGATTTTATTTTTTTAGACCTTCTATTTTTACCTGATCCTGCCAGTAAGTCTGTTTTTCAGCAGAACAAGCTCTCCTACAATTTTATCAGGTAAAAGAGCTGAAAGAAATCATTTACCACTGACAGGGGTGCTTAAAATGATCTGCTTTTATTCATGTAAAACCTTTATCTCAAAAGAAAAAACGATTGTTGGCTGTAACTGCTTGTGTAACTGCAGTGTTAGCTTGGGTTTGACTTCAATTAGTATGTCTAAATCTGCTAGTACATGTAACACTCCCCTCCCCCAGACTGACTATGCTGCTGTGCCTCCTGTGTGCTTTCATGCAGAGTGGGGGACATTCTAATACAGGAGGTGTCTTACTGGGCAGGTGAAAACAGAGGGTCAAAAAGACTAAAAAAGAAAATGAATGCAGCCACCACATCTAGTGATTGGTTTTAATACTATTTTTAAGTAAAAATATGTGAACAGAAAATAATTGTAAGGGTGTCTCTATTGTGATGAGCTCAGCTCTTATGCTGTATAAACATTAGAAGAACCGCTAATGTTTGCCACTTGGGAAGTGTCAAGTACTATAAAAGCACCTTGCTTAGTGGCACACAGAGCAGATTGTTAGCATTCTGATCAACAAGACTGATCCTTGCAAAGTCTGCTGGGAGGAAGAGACATAATGAAGTAAAGCTGTTTTACCCTGAGAGCGATCAGTTCATGTCCCTCCTGCTATTCTGTCTACAGCCTTCTCTTATGGCCACCTGCTCTGACAGTCTGCTCAGTCCACTACTTAAGACATTTAAAGAGCACTGATCCATGGGACAGCTTTATTACAAATAAACTCCACATAGCAAGCAGCTGTTGAACAACTAACAAGCAGGATGGATTGTATTCTTTCCATATCCAGTGCTAGTTTGAAATACAGAAAAAGGAATGCGGGTACCAGCACACATATGATCCAGCGCTGGCTGTTAATTGTGGCAGTGTGCCTTTACGCATTCAGTGTATGGGTTGTGTAGGTTTTACCTCCTCCTGCTGTTATGTATATTAGAATCATACACCATACAGTATTTGTTTTACATTATTTTTGTTCCTAAAGCAAAACTGCACTCTCTCAATCAACATTGACTATTCTTAATGCTGTTAGCATTAGTAAATAGAAGGAAGTAGAACATATTTACTTTTTTTTTTTTTTTTTTTTTTTTTTTTTTTTTACATTTCTTCAGTTACTTCCAGGTTTCCAGTTCTAGGCAAATGATGTCATACATCCCACGATTCTTCAGAAAGAAAGGGTGGGCTTTCTTAGCTAAGCACACCATCCTGCCTGCATGCCCGAGCTAAGGGCAGATAGATTCCAGGAAGTAAATGCTGTATGAATCATCTGCCCTTACGCAAGATGGCCACAGCAAGAAATGCTAGGTGTTTCTCAATATGATTTCTCTGCAAAATAAAGCATGAAGACATGGATGAGGGAAGTATGCTTTGAAAATTTAAAAAATAGGAAAGTTCAAAGCTACCTGGGGACCATGGGCCTCTTTTATTGTAATATCTCTCTTTGCCCAGGTATACCACCCTGAGCTCTGGACAAACCTGGATTTCTACCACTTCTCCCTCTTCTTCTTTCTCTCCCTTCCTTTATCTTTTCTGTCTGGGACACCCTGTTCCCACTCTCCTGCCTCCTCAAGCAGGGGATCTTACAACCCTTATGTATGAAGCAGAAAAAGGCCTAAGCAGGATATGTTTACTACAGCGGCTGTAATTTCTGACCACTTCCTGGGTCAGAAGCACATTAACCACCTCAATACAGCGCACTTTCACCCCCTTCCTGCCCAGGCCATTTTTTAGCTTTCAGCGCTGTCACACTTTGAATGACAATTGCGCGGTCATGTTGCACTGCACCCTAATGAAATTATCATTTTTTTTTCCCCACAAATAGTTTTCTTTTGGTGGTATTTGATCACCTCTGCGTTTTTTATTTTTTGAGCTATAAACAAAAGAAGAGTGACACGTTTGAAAAAAACGCATTATTTTTTACTTTTTTCTATAATAAATATCCATTTTTTTTAAACAAATTTTTTCCTCAGTTTAGGCCGATACGTATTCTTCTACATGGTAAAAAAAATCGCAATAAGCATATATTGATTGGTTTGGTTTGCGCAAAAGTTATAGCGTCTACAAAATACGGGATAGATTTATAGCATTTTTATTTATTTTTTTTTTACTAGTAATAGCGGCGATCTGCGATTTTTATCGTGACTGCGATATTGCGACAGACATATCGGACACTTTTGACACATTTTTGGGACCATTCACATTTATACAGCGATCCGTGCTATAAAAATGCACTGATTACTGTATAAATGTGACTGGCATGGAAGGGGTTAACACTAGGGGCTGATCAAGGGGTTGTTTCCTAGGGAGTGTTTCTAACTGTAGGGGGAGGGGACTCACAAGGGGAGGAGACCGATCGGTGCTCCTCTGTACTGGGAACACATTATCGGTCTCCTCTCCTCTGACAGGACGTGAATCTGTGTGTTTACACACACAGATCCACGGTCCTGCTGTGTTACTGGGCAATCGCGGGTGCCCGTCGGACATTGCGGCCGCCGGGCACGTGCATTGGGTCCCGAGTGACACGGCGGGGCGCGCGCGAGTGCCGTCGGCATCGTGCGCCCCCTGGTGGGCCAGGAAGGGGAGGACGTCATATGACAGCCGGCGGGCGGAAAGCGGTTAAACAAAATGCCGCGACACACTAGCTATAATCCCCTCTCAGCCCACTGCTGGACAGGGGGTGGGGTGGGCACGACACCTTGGGAGGGCTGGGCATTTCCACATAGAGTTCCCAAAGGGGTGCTGGGAACCTCCCGAGTTGGGTGGCAGACCCCCTCTCGAGATCCCCAGGTATCGCTGCAGCCTGGGGATCTGATACTGGGCGGCAAGGCTCGATAAGCCGACTCCCCAGGAAAAATGGTCTCAACTCCGCAGAACTGTAGGGTCTAAACTCACAGTTCTGAGTTATCTGCTAGTCTAGGACACACAACTAGTGATAGATATCTAACAACTTAGGATGCAAAGCTGTTCTTATGTTTTTATGTGATACTGCTTTGTCTCTCCTGTTACGGGACTGTATGGTGCGACGATAAGACTGATACAGTCTTGTAATGCTTATTTTTCCTTATTGGTTAAAACCCATCAAACACTTTGAAAATAAAAATTAAATAAATAGCGTTTTCAGTTTGTGGTTTAGATGTAGCGTAGTTCCGCTTTAAACTGACAATGCGATAGAACGCTTTTTTTTTTTCCTGTGTTTTTTGTTTTGTTTTGTTTTATTGTAACCCAACTGCAAGATTGTAAAATCTCTCCGATTTGGACAAAGACTTAAATTTAGAATACAAAAAAATGGGGGTGGGGCAGGTAGGATTTTTTTTCGGTACCATCATAATATATCAACTTTTAAAAACAAATGAAGTTTATTTCACATAAAGTCAACATTGCAGCATAAAATAAGTTCAAGATACATGGTAAGTTCTTATAGGCGGTCATTACACTTCTATTGGAAGGTCACTTAAACCTAAGGATACCTCCCAGAGGTCATATGATTGTATGGATATTCAAACTCTCAATATGTTTCCTGGTTACCCGCTTCTTCAGGAGAGGAAACAAAACAAGGAAGAGGACCATACACTAGGAATAATAAGAGACATAAATACAAAAAAATCTGTCAAAATCAGTAGCAGTTGTCTCCTATATACTACAGTGGTTAAAGACATTGATATGAAAGATTGTTACCTCAAAGGCTGAATCAAGGTCACCATCCCTGGGCAAGCATGGGAGCATATCCAAAGGTCCCCAGCAGGTGCTATGTAATATAGGTTTGTAAGCTTAAATAGCAATAAAAACGTATCGATGACCATTTTTAGTATGCAAATATAGAATACATACCAATATGACGTTTCCATCAAGCAAACAATGTTAAAAGAATGAGATAGATAGATAGAATTATAAATCGCTAGATGGCAAGTAAGGTGTCATAAAGGACAGTAGGCAGAATAAAGAGTTGCCGTCTAGCGCTTTATGCTATATATGCCTGGAACGAAAACTCTTAATTTCAATTACAAATGGGCATACTCCGCGTTAACATATTAAGGGACTCACAATCCTCCAAATCCAACTGATGGCTTTGCATTAAATTCCCCACCCCTACTCTGTAAAGCCCGTGCCCTTTTAGATAAGTGGCACCAAGGCCTGCACTCGTGGTTTGGTTGCTATAGCATTATCAAGATGGGTATCCTACCAAAGTTCCTATATCTCTTCCAGACATTACCTATTCATAGCCTCTTAGCCTTCTTTCGTCAAGTCAACGCCCTTTTCACTAGGTTCATATGGCTCCTAAACGACCTAAGCTTTGTAGACGCTTGCTGACATTGCCTAAACATCACAACGGAGTAGCAGCCCGGATGCATTCAAATAATATCAGGCCGCTCAGTGTTACAGTTTCATCATTTTCTCCAAACCTTAGGACCCCCTGCGAACTTTAGTCAGCTGACAATGTTTGACTCTCTTTGCACAGTGGACCCCTTTCCCGTGCCTTCTCTCACATGTACTCACTAGTAATCTACCCCAAGGGAGGACTTATTTATGCCTGGCCTTAGTAAATGGGAGAGGGACCTTGATAGGACCTTTTACGCCCGATCAACGCTGGAACATCATACAGTGAGGGGGGAAAAAAGTATTTGATCCCCTGCTGATTTTGTACGTTTGCCCACTAACAAAAAAATTATCAGTCTATAATTTTAATGGTAGGTTTACAACAAATGCTAGGATAACAACAAGTATATCCAGAAAAAACGCATTTCAAAAAGTTTTATAAATTGATTTGCATTGTAATGAGTGAAATAAATATTTGATACCCTATCAATCAGCAAGATTTCTGGCTCACAGGTGTCTTCTATACAGGTAACAAGCTGAGATTAGGAGCACTCTCTTAAAGGGAATGCTTCTAATCTCTGCTTGTTACCTGTATAAAAGACACCTGTCCACAGAATCAATCAATCAGATTGCAATCTCTCCACCATGGCCAAGACCAAAGAGTGTTCAAGGATGTCGGGGACAAGATTGTAGACCTACACAAGGCTGGAATGGGCTACAAGACCATCGCCAAGTAGCTTGGTGAGAGGGTGACAACAGTTGTGTGATTATTCGCAAATGGAAGAAACACAAAATAACTGTCAATCTCCCTCAGTCTGGGGCTCCATGCAAGATCTCACCTCGTGGATATTAAGTGATCATGAGAATGGTGAGGAATCAGCCCAGAACTACACAGGAGAATCTTGTCAATGGGAAAGCCTGACCTCTGTGAACCTTGTGCCAACAAGGGTTTTGCCACCAAGTACTAAGTCATGTTTTGTGAAGGGGTCAAATACTTATTTCACTCATTAAAATGCAAATCAATACTAAAACCGTATTGGTCGGAGGTGAAGAAGATTACTGGACAATTTACGGATTTTCCGTTGCCTGAGCATCCTGCCTTTTTCCTACTCCATTGCTCTGGAATTCCTCTTAAAACATGTAAGAAATCAATCCTTCATCACATGCTTAATGCTGCCATAGATTTTATTGCATTGTGCTGGAAGGATTCCAACCCTTCCCTCCTTTGCCATGTGGCCTAACAAAGTTAGGAACATTAAAGCCTTGTACACACGATCGGATTTTCCGCAGACAAAACCGCAGACTTTTATCTGAAGGGCGTCGGCCCCAAACTTGTCTTGCATACAAACGGCACACAGTTGTCGGCCAACAAACACGACGTAGTGACGTGCTACATGTTTTTTTTTAGCTCTTTAGCGCCCCCCACTTTGGGCTCCTTCTGCTAATTTCGTGTTAGTAGAAGTTTGGTGGGTGTTGATTCGCGCTTTTCATTTCACGCTTTTCAGTTTGTTTCTGAATGGCCGTTCGTCAACCAGACATGTTGCGGAATCGGAGGAGATAACGTGTTATTTATTATTAGCTTTGGAGTTATTGGTTTGACCCAAGTCAAGTCCAGGAACAGGAGGAGGAGGAGGAGGATTTCTTGGACCAAAAATTGGTTGCTTTATTAATCGTGACCAATTATGTCATATGCCTTTGCTGCATAAGCTCCAGGAGAATAATCCAAATGATTTTTGGAATTATCTCTGGATAACAGACCCCTGCTTTCACCAACTCTTGGCATTGTTGACCCCCTATATTAAGAAGCAGGACACATGCATGAGGCTTTTATTTTATTTTTTGGTTGAATAATGATTTGATTTTGTATATTTTTGGATGCATAAAATGCACTTTTTGGTTAAGTTCTATTGGCAGATAGCATGTCTAATTTTTATTAGTTTTCTTTTCTTTTTTTAATGCACAATAAAAAAAAAAAAAAAAAATTGGAAAATAATACTTTGCTATGCGTTTTACTTCAAATGACCGTTTGGGAGTAGGCAGTTACATTTAAATAATACAATGTAAAATTAAGGGACACCAACATAGTATCTTTTATAGGTGTATCTTTGATCTTAAAAACTACGGGATAATGGTGTTGTGGTAACTTGCACCAAAAAAAAAAAAAAAAAAAGTAACAAGCATAATATTTTTCTTGATCACTAGAAAAAAAAGCCTTTGAAAATTTGTTTGCAATAACTCCATCAGCATCACCAGCAAAACAGCTTTGTTATTATCCCATTAAAGAAGAAGAGAATGAGCACTGCATTTCAAGATTTCATAATTTGCCACGTCATGTATGTTAATTCTCCATTACAAAAGCTAGTTTACAAGACTGACCGCTTCTGGCTCGTTCTTGCTTCTGAGCATGCGTGTTTGTACGTTGGACTCTTGTCCGACGGACTTGTGTACACCCGCTCGGAAAATCTGTCAACAGACATTTGTCCGTGGAAATTTTAAAGCCTGCCATTCAACGTTTGTCCGCGGAAAATCTGACATTGCCAACAGCCTGTCATCACACAATTCCCATCGGAAAATCCGATCGTGTGTACGAGGCTTTACACACTAGAAGACCTGATGCTTATTGCCCAAAACCGAAGACAGCAATATAAAAAAAAAATGTTCATATTGGAACATGTTTGTCTATTAGGACGAGGGCAAGGCTCTCTTGGAAAACTGTTCTGGAGATTTGAGGTCTTCCTGCCCTGACACAAATGCGCTCCATCACCCCACCTTAACACTCCCACTAACACACCCCCCCCCCCCTTTTTATTTATTTTTCTATCTCACCCACCTCCCTCCCTATCTGCTTCCCATCTTTCTGGTGCTTGTAGGCATCCTTTCCTTTTTATTTTCACTGTTTTTTCCTCTTCCTTCTTTCAAAAATGTGAAGTATCCATCCGATTGAGCTGTGTTTTTTTTTTTTTTTACTTTGGTTATCTCCGTGATCTTAGGAGAGTTTTCATTTACCTACTCATGGTGTCTAACATTTCCTGTGCCCCTCAATATGTGGAAATGATATCCATGTTTGTTTTGTGTGAGATACCGCTCTGACTTTGTATTGTTCTGTTCTGATAGATGCTATATTTTGATAAAGAATTTGAAAAAAAAAATATAAAATGATCGGCCATGGTGTCAGATACAGCTGTTAGTAACTGATAAGCATGCAATACAGAGCTAAAGCATGCAAGACCATTTTTTTTAAAGCATGGGTTCCCTGACACTTGAAAATGATTTCATGGTTGAGAAAAGATGTACAAAACATTTTAATTCATACTACTTTATTATAGGTATTTGAAAGCAACTATTTATGAAGTGATTTTATGTACATCGTGCATTGCCATTGCTTAGAAAAGAGCATATGCAGCTATGATGTGTAACTTAAAACTACACAACCCATTTGTCCATGTACTGCTAAAACCTGTCCCCACCATCTGTTAGGTTAGTGTCAAAACTAGAGCATGCCAGCTGAAGCATAAATGTACCAAAAACAATCCTTACAATTTACTGTTGTGACTTAATATGTCTAATACGCTGGAAATACCCTTTAAATGATGGTTAGACAATGATCTCAATGAAGGGGGGGAAAAAAAAAAATCATACATCAAATATTTCCTACACAGTAAATCTAGTATGATTGTAACAAGAGCTGCAACACACAAGTGGTATTATAACTTCACGTGCAGTGGGTTATTGTATATACATTGCCTACTTTTTTTTTCTATACTATTCTTTTCATCAGAGTTGCTATAATGGTTTAAAGACCATCCATTGCTCATTTTGTTAACCTAGTTACCTAGTATATCAGAATGACCTGAGTAAACGTCTGTCAAATGTATAAGGGGGAGCATAAAACAAAAGCATGATCTGAGCTGTTCATGACTTCTACCTGTTTTTTTATCTAATCGATCTACTTGGCTATGTTTGTCTGTATCCCATTATGCCTTTAATGGTATCCACTTTGGAGTATGACTCATTAAATTTTTTTTTTTCTCGTGGTCTGGTTCCCTTTTTGTCATTCAGTTAGGACCAAGGACCTTGTAAGCTGTGAATGCAGCGACCCCAGTACGTAAGCTGTGGAAATGACTAATCGGCTTTGCTGGGATTTTTTATCTGGGCGGAAGTCTCACTGCCTCACCATATTAATGAATTTAGCCTCTTAACTCCCCCCCCCCCCCCCCCCCCCCACAAACCACAACAACACTGGCAATAGACTGTGGGATGCCTTTGTGTCAGTGCTACTCACATTGTTTCTCATGTCCTGGCTAGACTGCTTACAGAAGGGATGCTAAAGCCGTAGGCTGATACTTGGAATACGTTCGCTGTGTGTCTTTTAATATGGAAGCCATGCAGAAGTTGTATCTGGGAGCCTTTAAAATATATCTACATTTGGACTGATGTGTAATTAATGACCAGATACCCAAACTCCAAGGCTTTGGATTGACCGTTTAGAACCATAGGGGTTAGGCTTTAACGCTAAACCCCAGGCAAACGGCTAAATACACATAGACAATAATCTATATAAGTGGTCATACCTGCTGTATAATGGCCAATCTGACTCTTTTCTTTACTGCTGTTAAAATAGAACTAAAGGAAGATCTTCTCTTTTTTTTTTTTTTTGCTATGTGTCCCATTGTTTCATTCTCCCATCATTTCTTGTCTCAAAGCCAAAGCAGGAAGTGAGAGGAAATCCTTCCAAAGTAAGGGAATACCTGGTTGTTACCAGAATTAGTATCTCATTGGAGGATTTCCCCTCTATTCTTGTTCTGGTAACACCTCAAAAGTGTGGTATTTTCTTTCACTGCCTCTCTGTGATTATCGTAAACAGAACAAATATATAGAGGGCAAATTTCCCTAATGGGGCAAAAACCACATTAGGAACTCGACAGGTGTTTTAATCCCTTTCTGCTCTGCTCAAAACTTGTAAACTCTTATGTGCCTTTTTTTCTTCTTAAAATTACATAGGTCTACTTACCTGCTATCTGTAAAACCTCCTGCAGCAATGTTGGCAGCACTCATACACCTATTTCCCGAAAGACAACCTCTGGATATGACGCTGAGCACGTGGACTCCACTTCTTTGGTCGACCATGGCGAGGCCTGTTCTGAATGGAATCTGTCCTGTTAAACCGCTGTATGGTCTTGGCCACTGTGCTGCAGCTCAGTTTCAGGGTTTTGGCAATCTTCTTATAGCCTAGGCAAGTGATGATGAACCTTGGCACCCCAGATGTTTTGGAACTACATTTCCCATGATGCTCATGCACTATCCAGTGTAGTGGAGCATCATGGGAAATGTAGTTCCAAAACATCTGGGGTGCCAAGGTTCACCATCACTGGCCTAGGCCATCTTTATGTAGAGCAACAATTCTTTTTTTCAGATCCTCAGTTCTTTGCCATGAGGTGCCATTTTGAACTTCAGTGACCATTATGAGAGAGTGAGAACGATAAAACCAAATTTAACACACCTGCTCCCCATTCACACCTGAGAGCTTGTAACACTGAGTCACATGACACCAGGGAGGGAAAATGGCTAATTGGGCCCAATTTGGACATTTTCACGTAGGGATGTACTCACTTTTGTTGCCAGCAGTTTAGACATTAATGGCTGTGTGTTGTTTTTGAGGGGACAGAAAATTTACACTGTTATACAAGCTGTACACTCACTACTTTACATTGTAGCAGTGTCATTTCTTCAGTGTTGTCACATGAAAAGATATAATAAATTATTTAGAAAAATGTGAGGGGTGTACTCACTTTTGTGAAATACTGTGTATGTGTGTATATATAATATATTTTAATAAAAGTAGGACTTTTGCCTGTGATTACTCTTCTGTTACTAGGTAAACCATGAAGACCTTTTTATTGTTTGCATAGAGAAATCTTGTTTTCTTTTAGTGACGCTAGGCTAGTTCCTGGTGTGTGAGTCACTCACAGCTGCTATCTGAGCAATATTGGTTAGTGTGTGCAATACATTTTGTGCCTTTCCTCTCTGACATAGGAGAGCGCTTCACATGATGGTGACTATCTTGTTAATTTGTTTCATTTCTTCCACTGACATGATTGCTCTTTCTGTCTTACAGTTTCCATCTGCTGCTGTCTCTTCATCACCTTTCTTTTCTTGTCGGAGCTGACTGGGTTTATTGTCAGTGAAGTGTAAGTATTTACTAAGAAACAAGTAAAATAGGCTAAACCATGTTGATACAGAGGTACAGGTTATCATGCAGCAATCTACAGCCAGAAATGAGAATTTACTAAGACTGGAGCAGACAGAATCTGGAGCAGCTGTGCATAGCAACCAATCAGCTTCTATCTTCAGCTTGTTCAGTTAAAGGGGAACTTCACTCTAAAGGACCATTCGAAAAGTACAGCTTGCCCAGTGGGAAGCAGACACTGAAGCTGCAAGGAGTCACAGCCAGCTTCCGTTAGTAAACATGCTGGGGACCTTGAATAATGGCAAAGAACCAGCCCAGGGGAGGACAGCACTGGATCCTTTCTTTCTAGCGTGAAGATCCTCTTTAAAGCTTTGAAAATAAAAGATAGAAGCTGATGCCCTGCAGAGCTGCTCCATATTCTGGTTGATCGCAGTCTTCATAAATTCCCCGCAATGTATTAAATTACAATAGGAACGTTTACTAGTAAGGCACCATCTAAAACAGCAACATAATACACAGTAGCTGTATTCACTTTTTCAAATACTGAGAATCTGTTCTATGGGAAAAAAAAACGGCACCTGTAAATCTCTCCATATGGTTTTTATATGCACTGTCCCTAATGGTCACTGAACGAACAAACTAGACAGGGGCACTTTAAGGCTGCATTCTCACCTGAGCGTATTGTTCCAGGCAGAAAGTCGGGTGATTTTGCCGCGATTTTGTACAGGTCAAAAGGTCACCAATGTAAAAAGCAGAAAAATGCCAAAATCTGCCTGAATTGAACTACAAAAAAAGCTCCAGCACTTGTTTGAGCTCCAGGCGTTTGGCTTTAGGTGATTTGGAGTGGAGATGTGAACCATCTCCATAGAGAATAATTGATTTTTTTTTTTTTTTCTCCAGCGTTTTGGAGCTTCAGGTTTCAAGCTACAGAACGCTGAGGTGTGAATGGGGCCAAGTGGGCGCCAGACACTGATAAAAGTCACAAGACTGCTATATACTGCTAATGAGTAAAGGTACAGGCAGTCCCCAAGTTATGAACACCCAAGTTACGAACGACTCCTACTTACGAATGGCCTCAAATGCCGGCCACTTGTGCTCCACGCTGGTCCTGGATACCTCCGGACACCTCCCATACTGCAGTACTGCATGGCCAGAAGAGCCCCAGATAACATAACAAGCACCCGGAACATCCCACATCCATGCACAGTAGGATGTTAAACTTACGAATGCAGTGTTCCGACCGGAAGTTACACTAGCAAATGCAGTTTTGCAAATTACGAACAACTTCGACTTGCGCACAAACCCACAGTCCCTATTGTGTTCGTAACTCGGGGACTTCCTGTATTTATCAGTTTATATTTACTAAAATAATTGCATTTCCATGTTCTGTGTACTGTGGGTGACAGATGTCGACAAATCAATGATGAGAAATTTTAAATTGTTTGTTTGGTGACCTATATAGCACAGTAAGAAAGCAAGTTAGACGAAGTCCGAAAAAGTGTACACGTGATCTACCAGAAAAAGTGAATGTAGAAATACTACTTCTGGGCTGAGGGTAATGAAGCTTTTCAAATGATCCTTCCACCAACCTGGAGAAAGGGGAGAAGAAAATGCTTCACCAAAGCCTCACGGTGTGCGAATAAACCTTAGCAGATGGTATGACCACCAATGAAAGACTGGTCAAATTGGCTCTTAAAACCTCCACACCGGGATGTCCCTGGATCTCCAAATGCTTCCCCGCACAGCCCGCTCCAAAGATGTCCACAAAATCAGGAATGAATAGGGATAAATAGAAAAAAAACTTGTGCCAGGAGTTGAACTTTAAAGTGTTTGTTAACCCATATATACAAACCCCTGCTATAGCCCCTCTATTATAGGCAGGCATAGCACACTGTATTACACTTTTTATTTATATATATATATATATATATATATATATATATATATATATATATATATATATATATATATATATAAAAACGAGGCTTGCAAATACCGATTTAGTGTGATCTTCAGGCCGGTCACGTGACTCTCGGCCAGTTTCCAAGGCTACTACAGGAGGGGCTGAGTGGCCATGTGACATCCCAAGCTGACGTCAGAAGGAGATCTCGGCCCCTCCTCCAGTAGCCATGTATCAAAGCTGTACAGCAGCCGCAAGTCACGTGACCAGCTTGAAGATCGCTCTAAATCCAGTATTTACAAGCCTTGTTTTTATAAAAGACCAATACAGTGTGCTATTTCTGCCTATAATAGAGGGGCTGGTAGTGATTTGTATATATGGGTTAAACACTTTAAAGCTGAACTACTGGCACAAAAACTGGCATTTTAAATATTTTCCTCAATAGCCACAAAGGATATAAATCCACTTTGTGTGCACTAAATTCTTTCACAGACAGAGATATATTACTCTATAAAATTAGCAGTCACATCATCATGCTTTTCATAACCTGTTCAGAGAACCGAGCTGTGGGAAGGGCCAGCAAGCCCACCCACTACAGGTTGCCTGAATAAAACTACAGGAGGGGGCGGAAACAAGACCAGTCACCCTGCAAAAAAAGAGGGCAGCATTGACAGTTTTGCAGGAGCTTCCTGTAATAGAGGCATATTTTCACACTGGATTACTGCACAGATCTGGAAGAAATACACAAAGCAAGTAAGAATACACATGCCTCTTTATTTAGACAATATTATGTTCACCCGGCGTTCAGCTTTAGTGCACAGCTCTGGCTTATCAATGCTATTAGTGATACTAAAGCTAAAAACTTAGAGGAGTTAGTCTGCTCACATAATTTGTAATAATATCTTTACCATTCTGAAGCTTCCCTCCAACCACTTTATTATAAAATATGCAATGATTCTGTACTTGCCAAATATGCTGCAGAAATCTTTCTCCACGAAGTCTGGCTGTAGCCATTTTAACTGTGGGCAACTGAAGCTACTGCCTGTTCACTTCCTGGATATACACAGACACACACACACACACACACACACACACACACACACACACACACACACACACACACACACACACACACACACACACACACACACACACCCCACTGCTTGCTTGCATATTTCTTCTCTCTCAATGAATACACATGAATCTCTGCAGTCTCCTCCTATCTCTGCCCTTATTCAGCTCTGCAGCTCACCTGTGACTCATCCCTCCTCCACTCTCCTGCCCCCCTCCCTTGCTTACAAACTCTCACGAGAGTGAGAGGAAGCTGTACAGGATGTCACCTGCCTATTACCAGACAAGAAAGCAGAAGCAAGCTGTATAAGGTATTTACTGGTAGAAAAAAGAGGTTTTACTATCCAAAATTAAAACGGCAAGGGAAGAAGATTTAATAGATGTAAAAAATGACTGAAGGCCCGCTTTAACCACATCCCGCCCGGCCTATAGAAAAGTGACGGCCGGTGGCTCTTCCATTCCTGACTGGACATCATATGACGTCCTTTAAAATGAGACGCTCCTGCGCGCCCCCGGGGGCGAGTGCAGCACGGCGATCAGTAGTGCGATGTGTCGCTCCAATACACCGCATCTCTGATCATGGTAAAGAGCCTATAACCTAGGCCGTCAGTGCCCATCAGTGAAGGAGAAAACTTTTTTACAAAATTTTATAACTATAAAAGAATTTTTTTTTTTTTTTTTTCAAACTTTTTGGTCTTTTTTTCATTTGTTCAGCAAAAAATAAAAAAACAGCGGTGATTAAATACCACCAAAAGAAAGCTCTGTCTCAAAAAAAGGTAAATCTTTTTTGTTTGGGTACAAATTTGGTACAATTGTCATTCAAAGTGCAACAGTGCTGATAGCGCTGTGCATGGCTGCATCTATTCTCCCCTCTCTCCCTCTTCACACAGGACTCGAGCAGCAGCAGGAGCCATTGGCTCTTGCTGCTGTCAGTCGAATACAGTGAGGAGGAAGTGGGGGGGGGCGGGGCAGTCCCGCTGTGTTGGTTTATAGAGCGCGGCTCCATAGACGCACCACTCTGGAGCGTGCAGAAACTCAGAAAAATTAGACTTTATTAGCACTTTAGGATGAAATTTCCCATCTTATTGGAGCTTGTTCTGGTCACCCAATCATCCTCTTTTGAAATCCCTTTCATACAGGATGTGACATATTAAAAGATGGATATATATATGTAGCAGTGCATTGCCACTAGTAACTAACATCCACCATATCACCCTGCTGCCAGGCCTTCATATATCGCCTCTGAGACCATGAACAGTCATTTGCTTTGTTTTGTTTTTGTTTATTGGGGGGATATAACTTGGGGAAAAGGGTATATGGGATGCCCATAGATCATATTGCTTTGCCATCATATTTATAAATTAGAGCGTTGTTTGAGCCTTGAAGAAATGATGCACATGTATAACATCTACAGTCTCTTCCCTGTATCACCATGCAGATTACTGCTCCTCCTTTGCGTAACTTCTGCAGACTATTGCTCCCAGGAATCCTTCCCTCCTGCACAAACTTATTCTGTAGCACATTATATTTCTTGTCACATCCTCTTCTATATGCAAAAGAACCCACTCTGAATAGTTTCTAATGCTGACTCTGTTTAGTTGCTGCTACTAGGCCAGAGGTCTGCAGCACCTCTCCCCGGAGGCCTAGTAGTTTAAAAGCATGTGCTGAACGGTGGACTACTGTTCCCAGCTAGTCCAGCTTGCAAATCCTGCGCCCCTCAGGCCACATCAATTTGACACTATTCCCCACAGTCTCTCCTCTGATCCAGGACTCCTCATCAATGACTGTGTAATGATGAGGACTTTATCCATGACCGTGTAAGGATGAAGTTCCCACAGACTTCCTGGCATGTCTCCACATCCAGCCCTCCACTGTGGTACACTCGCCGACCCTTCTCTGCCCCGAGTCCATGATGGAGAACTTAACTGAACTGTACGTTCCGACAGCTTCTCCTGTCCCTCTGCTCCATAAATTCCTCATCAATGACCGTGTAATGATGAAGACTTCACCCGTGACTGTGTAAGGGTGAAATTCCCTCACAGCTCTCCCAGGCCTCCTCCCGCTATTGCGCACCCCCCCACCCCCAGATGGGGGTGCCCTCCTGGTGCTGTCTAGTACTCCATTCTCCACTTCTCCCGGCCGACAACTCCTCCCAGTGGCCTGTTACCTCAGCTTATATGGGAGGCCTGCCCCCTGCCAATTCCAGTTGGGGATTGGTCAGGGCTCCTCACATGAGCTGCCTGCCACTCCAGTTCTAGGTCCTTCCCCTCTTCCAGAACATTCTCCCTGAAAGCAGGGGAGGCGCCTCAGAACTAAAGTACAGGTGGTCACACCCACTGCTACACTAGCCACTCCCTGCCCCCAGATCAAAACAAACAGGCCTAGCTTGCAGCATAGGCCTGCCTAAATTTACCTGTACTGACAGAACCTACCAAAAATCCTCACTCTAGCACCTGCCTATGGTAGAGGGTGCTACATTCATATTGAAGTCACTCTTTAACAGTGGTGTAAGGCAAACCCTATAACCGTTATTCAGCTAAACTTCCTTCCTAAGCAATTTTTTTTTCCAGTAAAGCATTTCTTGCTGTAGCTGATATTCCTGTAGACGTTTCCTCATTGCATGTATGTTTTCAGGATACTCCTTTTATTTCCATAGACGTTCCCAGATCTTGTGTAATGTTTCCTGGACGTACTTTGACTCCTAGTCTGTATGGGTCAATATCCCCCAGAGTAGTCACTAGGAAGTAGTCATTGGCCAAGGAGCCCTACATCATCCCCCTTTCCTAATATTTCAGTTTTTTCACGTCTGTGGTTACTATGCTAAAAACATTTTTAAACTGTTTCCAGTTGCATTGGCATTCTGTGGGTTCTTGATATTTTTTGCCTTTTGTAATGGCTTAAAGCACAAAACTTTTTCCAGTGATAGGTCGGGAAAGTTACCCACAACTTCCTTTATTTGGGACTCCGATAACAATACATCTTTGTTGTAATTTCCATGTTTACTTTTTGACCATGGCTGTTTAAAGGTCATGAAGAAATGTTTAAAATGGACCTGTGCTTCAGAAAATTCCAGCCCTCTTCATATGTCTAGGCATTACTTTATCACTCACTAGACCCACACTAACCTAACCCATTTCAGCCAGTCCTGGCCTCAAGTTGAATTATGGGCACGACATTTATGAGCCGGCTATCAATAGCATTGACGCTGCAGTCTTTGTTTTTTGGCTTTATTACCTGTTAATACTACTAGTAAGCCCAGTACATACAGGCTGAAAATGATCTAGTTCAGCAGGAACTGGCTGACTGTCGGTTCATGTGTACACTTGTCTGTTCTACAGAAGCCAGTCTAATGACCAGTGGGCATGCCGGAAAACCAGCATTCAATCAGCGCTTGCAGACAATGGCAAAGCCCAACTTAAGTCTGTTGTTTTTCACCTTTCATTATCAGACCAAGCTGTCCAGCAAACCATTTGCCACTGCTAAGGGTGTTCACATTGGGCTGTTTCTTCTATTCATTTAGCTAAAACCTTAATCGCAAATGAAAAACAGATGTTTCTGCAGCTGTTTAAAGTACGTTAGCTGAAAGTAGGCTATAATTTGTTAGTCATTTATGTAAAGTCCATCCAAATATACTAGTCCATCCAACACTATTCTATCCACAGGTTGGCAATGCTGCTGTACAAGGGTGGCTATGCTATAGCTCCTCAGATACAGTGGAGGAGTGAGTATTTACACTCTTAGACAGGAAGTGTGTTACTGGCCGGATCAGCAGTGGGGAAAAAAAGAAAGCTAAAGAAAAGTAATCTATTTCAATTTACCAATCCTTAGATGTGATGGCTGCATTAAATATTTGGGGTGTTTTAGATATGCTTTAGGCTTCATGTACACTAAAACTACTTTGACCACCTGCCACGGGAAAATGCAAAACGCGGCAAAATCGCAGCCCTGCAGCCAGAGGTCAAAACGTTCCTAACCTGAACATGATTCTTCCTCGTTCAGGAGAGGGAGGTTAAACCTCCCCTAACTGCAGCAGCTCCTAAACCAGGGGTCCTCAAACTACGGCCCGCGGGCCACATGCGGCCCGCCGAGGACGACAGGCCAGGCTCGGGCCGGGGCCAGGTCGGCTCGGCTTGGGCAGGTCCACTCTGCTTCGGCAGGGAGCATATCCGCTCCGCTCAAGCCGCCTCCCCCACCCCAGCCATTGATGGAGGGCTCCGTGTTCCGCGCTGCATGCTGGCAAGTGTAGTTTCCAGCACGGTCCCGCGCGGATTCACGTCTTCCTCACGTGGCAGACAGGAGGCGCGAAGAGTGACAGCGAGAGCGGAGGCTTCAGGCAACAGCCTACTAACAAGTGAGGACCCCTGTCCACCCATCTGTCCACCCCTCTGTCCCCCTGTCCACCCCTCTGTCCCCCTGTCCACCCCTCTGTCCCCCTGTCCACCCCACTGTCCCCCTTTCCACCCCACTGTCCCCCCCTCTGTCCATCCCACTGTCCCCCTGTCCAACCCTCTGTCCCCCTGTTACGACTAGCAGTGACGAATATGGAACCAGACATTGACCATCTCATTAGCCAAAAGCAGGCCCATAGTTCCCATTGAATCGAATACTGGTAAGTTTGTTGATTTAACTTTACTTTTTCTTCATTTTACATATTGTATTTGTTCCCGTTTTGTTTTTTCACTTCAAAATAAGATATGTGCAGTGTGCATAAGAATTTGTTCATAGTTTTTTTTTTTTTTAAACTATAGTCCGGCCCTCTAACGGTCTGAGGGATAGTGAACTGGCCCCCTGTTTAAAAAGTTTGAGGACCCCTGTCCTAAACGATCTAAAGTCCTATATATACTGTACATAGACATAAGGCTTTTATGGAGTTGAGTTTAGGGGCTTTGGCAAAAACGCCAAAAGCTCCTAAACCTGCTAGTGTACATGGAGCCTAAGTCATAGCCAGCTTACCTTAGGAGATGCTGCTTCTGCTGTTGGGTGAGGTGTTCTTTTGTTTGAAGCTGTACTTTGTCCATGCAAGTCACAACAAGAGGTTCACTTAAAGTGGAACTAAACCCTTTTATTCTTTACAGCCAAGGAAGCTGCTATCTATAAGCCTGGTACACACTAGTAATTTTTTTTTTTATTTTTTTTTCTCGTTCAACCCAGTAGGTCTAAAGGGGGAAAAAAACCTGACCGCTCAGGAGGAGCTTTTTAGTGTTAGTACAGCGACCCGCCCAACCCCCCCTTGAACACTCCAGTCCATTGTTTCCTTTGGTCCCTCATAACACAATTCCATTACTAGAAGTAAAATACCTGGTACTTCGACATAGAGGACATATTCCTTGCACCCCTTCTTTTCATGTAAAAGTGCTAGTGTTTGGCTGCTTAAAGCTAAACTCAGGCATTTAGCTCCTTTGTAAAAAGTGAAGGCATACTATGAGTGCGTGACACCTCTTGGACTTATCTCTGATATTTTCATCTGACAGGTTTTTAGAACTCCTGGAAAAATGAAGACTGCGGTCGCTGTAGTTCCAGGGGCCAGTACAGCTGCTATGCCCAGCCCTCACTTCCTCCTTCCCGATCACAGAAGCCTTTTGTAATACAGTTGCAATTAAAAGTATGTGAACCCTTTTGGAATATGGTTTTCTGCACAAATTGGTCATCAATTGTGATCTGATCTTCGTCTAAGTCACAACACTAGACAATCACAGTCTGTTTAAACTAATAACACACAAAAAATTAAATGTTACCATGTTTTTATTGAACACACCATGTTAACATTCACAGTGCAGGTGGAAAAAGTATGTGAACCCTTGGATTTAATAACTGGTTAAACCTCCTTTGGCAGCAATAACTTCAACCTAATCGTTTCCTGTAGTTGAGGATCAGACGGGCACAACGGTCTACCTAAACATTCACAGTGCAGGTGGAAAAAGTATGTGAACCCCTAGACTAATGAGATCTCCAAGAGCTAATTGGAGTGAGGTGTCAGCCAACTGGAGTCCAATCAATGAGATGAGATTGGAGGTGTTTGTTACAGCTGCCCTGCCCTATAAAAAACACACACCAGTTCTGGGTTTGCTTTTCACAAGTAGCATTGCCTGATGTGAATGATGCCTCGCACAAAAGAAATTGTCTATAAATGGAGAAAGTTCAGCATTGCTGCTACTCTCCCTAGGAGTGGGCGTCCTGTAAAGATGACTGCAAGAGCACAGCGCAGACTGCTCAGTGAGGTGAAGAAGAATCCTAGAGCATCAGCTAAAGACTTACAAAAGTCTCTGGCATATGCTAACATCCCTGTTAGCGAATCTACGATACATAAAACACTAAACAAGGATGGACTTCATGGGAGGATACCACAGAGGAAGCCACTGCTGTCCAAAAAAAAACATTGCTGCACGTTTACAGTTTGCACAAGAGCACCTGGATGTTCCACAGCAGTATTCTGTGGACAGATGAAACCAAAGTTGAGTTGTTTGGAAGAAACACACAACACTATGTGTGGAGAAAAAGAGGCACAGCACACCAACATCAAAACCTCATCCCAACTGTGAAGTATGGTGGTGGGGGCATCATGGTTTGTTGCTGCTTTGCTGCATCAGGGCCTGGACGGATTGCTATCATCGAAGGAAAAATGGATTCCCAAGTTTATCAAGACATTTTGCAGGAGAACTTAAGGCCATCTGTCCACCAGCTGCAGCTCAACAGAAGATGGGTGTTGCAACAGGACAACGACCCAAAGCATAGAAGTAAATCAACAGAATGGCTTAAACATAAGAAAATACGCCTTCTGGAGTGGCCCAATCAGAGTCCTGACCTCAACCTGATTGAGATGCTGTGGCATGACCTCAAGAAAGCGATTCACACCAGACATCCCAAGAATATTACTGAACTGAAACAGTTCTGTAAAGAGGAATGGACAAGAATTACTCCTGACAGTTGTGCATGTCTGATCTGCAACTACAGGAAACGTTTGGTTGAAGTTATTGCTGCCAAAGGAGGTTCAACCAGTTATTAAATCCAAGGGTTCATACTTTTTCCACCTGCACTGTGAATGTTTACATGGTGTGTTCAATAAAAACATGGTAACATTTAATTTTTCGTGTGTTATTAGTTTAAGCAGACTGTGATTGTCTATTGTTGTGACTTAGATGATCAGATCACATTTTATGACCAATTTGTGCAGAAATCCATATCATTCCAAAAGGGTTCACATACTTTTTATTGCAACTGTATGTGACCACATTCACAAAAATACAAGGGCTTCTCTGAATGGGCAGTAAATGGGAGGTGTGTGCTTTCCTTTGCTTTCTTTTGCTTTCTTTTTTCTTTCTTTTCTTTCTTATTCTTTTTCCTTCATTCCTCGACTTTCCTATTCACTGCATTGACATTCACTCATTTAGCTCTCTATGTTGAGTTACATACTGAAATCATCTCCAGATATCCGGAGTATCTGATTATTCACCCTCTGGATATTTAGGGTGTCCAGAAGCATGAACACACAGCGTAATGTATTTCTGACGTATGAGCTGTCAGTCCACTTACTTCTGTAGTAATATGAAAGTTATGAAAGTACAGTGTGCCCTACTAACACAGTGCAGCAAATGCATACTCTAAGGGATTTGTCACTTCTGGGCGTTGCATGGGAATGCCAGTCCGTTTGCTCTCTGCTATTGTCTTCTGGCTTTTTTTTTTTTTATTTTATTTTAAAGCCAAGTTTCATTTGTGTTTCTGTTCATCTAGGTCACTAGATATTTGCAGCAGCACATTGGTGCTCATTCATAAAAACTCAAAAGAAAAACAGGTTTTTTTATTAGGACAAAAAAATCTGATTTATAACTTCAATTTAGTGAAATGGAGCACACAAAGTGTGCAGCAGTTTGGGATATAAAATTTAGTACAGTGTAGAGAATGCAGGGGGGGATGCTGTGTAATGTAAAGCAAAACATTGTTCAAGCCCTGAATGTTCAGGGCTTGAACATCCCACAAAAACGCACCAAAACCTTTAGCTCCTTTGCCACTAGAAAAGCACATATTTTGTGCCTTCAAGAAACCCACTTCACACCACAATCCACTCCTAAATTTTTCAGCAAAATGTACTCGCATGTCTACACAGCCTCAGCTAAACAGCAAGGCGTACTTATTACATTTCACCGCAATAACCTATTTACATTATTAAAGGAGATTAAAGACCCAGAAGGGCGATATCTGATTCTAACAGGATATTTGCATGATACTGCCATAACAGTAATTTCATATTATGCCCCCAACAAAAGTCCTACTTCGTTCCTCTCTCACCTTTTTACAGGTAATCAAATCACATAAAATAGGAAGGTTACTTTTATGTGGAGATTCCAATCTAACTCTTTTTCCCTTTCTAGACACATCACCTATATCTCAATCAAATGTCCCTAATAGACACTCTTTTTCACAACTTATTACAAAACATAATTAAGTAGACTCCTGGCGTGAACTGAATCCAACTAAAAGACCATTTACCCATTATTCACATCCCCATCCCCCATCCCTCATTCTCACGATTAGACCACATATTCCTAACTACAGGTATGGTGCCTGAAATCCTAACATCCAAAATTTTACCAATCCCATGGTTGGATCATAGTGCAATACTTACCACTATAGCCTCTACCATTCCAAACCACATGATCCGACTTGGCTTCTTGGAGATTAGCTACTTAAAAACCCAACATATAAACTTAATATTGAACTTGCACTGAAAGAATACATTGTAGACAACTATACCCCTGATATATCCCCGCTCACTCTGTGGGAAGCTCACAAACCAGTTTTACGTGGTATATGCATGAGACAAGCGGCTCTATTTAATCGAGAACGTAGAGCTTTATATAATAAATTAGAAACAAACTTTAACACTTGCTACATGGCCTGTAAATTCAATCCTTCCCCTTTGTTACAATTGCAATTGGATAAGGCTAAACTTGAATTTGACCTATTTCTCACAGAATCAGCAGATAAAACTATCAATCGATCACGCCACAATTTTTACATGAAAGCTAATAAACCAGAAACTCTATTAGCCCGCACGCTCAAATCTCACAGCTCTCCCACTAAACCTATTTGCCTCAAAATATCTAAAGGTATATACTCCAATAACCCAAGGAAAACGCTTCAAAAATTTAAAACGCATTTAAACACTTTATATTCTTCTGGCACTGAGCTGGATACATCCAAAGCAGATGAGTTATTTTCCCACATTTCACTCCCACCATTATCCACATCACTGTAATGCCGCATACACACGGTCGGACTTTCTAGAAAGCTAGGTCCGACGTACTTGCCGCCAGACTTCCGGCGGACTACCGCCGGACTTTCTGAACGGCCGGACTTGCCTACACACGGCCGGACTTTCCGGAATCCGGTCTTCCCGACGGACTTCCGCCGGACTTTCAGAATGAACGGACTTTCCCACACACGGACAAGTCCGTTCATTTTGAACGTGACTTGGGTACGACGGGACTAGAAAAGGAATTCAATCTCGCCGCTTTTTTTGGCGAGATTGAAACCTTGCGAGCCCCGTCGCAGGCCCTTAGGTCTGGTATGGAACTTTAAGGGGAACCCCCTACGCCGAAAAACCGGCGTGGGGGTCCCCCCAAAATCCATACCAGACCCCGATCCGAGCACGCAGCCCGGCCGGTCAGGAAAGGGGGTGGGGACGAACGAGCGCCCCCCCCTCCTGAACCGTACCAGGCCGCATGCCCTCAACATGGGGGGGTGCTTTGGGGGAGGGGGCGCCTTGCGGTGCCCCCCCACCACAAAGCACCTTGTCCCCATGTTGATGAGGACAAGGGCCTCTTCCCGACAACCCTGGCCGTTGGTTGTCGGGGTCTGCGGGCGGGGGGCTTATCGGAATCCGGGAGCCCCCTATAATAAGAGGGCCCCCAGATCCCGGCCCCCCCACCCTATGTGAATGAGTATGGGGTACATGGTACCCCTACCCATTCACCTAGGTAAAAAGTGTCAATAATAAAACACAACACAGGTTTTTAAAATAATTTATTAAACAGCTCCGGGGGGGGGGGTCTTCTTCCGTCTTCGGGGGTCCCTCTGGTTCATCTTCTCCCGGCGTCCGGTTGGTTCTTCTCCGCTCTCCGGCCTCTTCTCCCGGTGTCCCAGGTCTTCGGCCGGCCCCTCCGCTGTCTTCAGGTAGCTCTATTGCCAGCGGAGGTCCGGACTTCTTGGCTTCTTGGCTTCTTGTGTTCTCTTCTCTTCTCTTCCCCCAGATGTTGACACGACGCTCTCTCCGGCTGGACTGGTCTCTGAGGGCTGCGTTGTGACTTATATAGGCGGAGACCCCGCCCCCATATGATGTCACAGTCCCTGGGCATGCTGGGACTGTGACGTTTTAGGGGGCGTGGTCGACCACGCCCCCTAAAACGTCACAGTCCCAGCATGCCCAGGGACTGTGACATCATATGGGGGCGGGGTCTCCGCCTATATAAGTCACAACGCAGCCCTCAGAGACCAGTCCAGCCGGAGAGAGCGTCGTGTCAACATCTGGGGGAAGAGAAGAGAAGAGAACACAAGAAGCCAAGAAGTCCGGACCTCCGCTGGCAATAGAGCTACCTGAAGACAGCGGAGGGGCCGGCCGAAGACCTGGGACACCGGGAGAAGAGGCCGGAGAGCGGAGAAGAACCAACCGGACGCCGGGAGAAGATGAACCAGAGGGACCCCCGAAGACAGAAGAAGACCCCCCCCCCCCCGGAGCTGTTTAATAAATTATTTTAAAAACCTGTGTTGTGTTTTATTATTGACACTTTTTACCTAGGTGAATGGGTAGGGGTACCATGTACCCCATACTCATTCACATAGGGTGGGGGGGCCGGGATCTGGGGGCCCTCTTATTATAGGGGGCTCCCGGATTCCGATAACCCCCCCGCCCGCAGACCCCGACAACCAACGGCCAGGGTTGTCGGGAAGAGGCCCTTGTCCTCATCAACATGGGGACAAGGTGCTTTGTGGTGGGGGGGCACCGCAAGGCGCCCCCTCCCCCAAAGCACCCCCCCATGTTGAGGGCATGCGGCCTGGTACGGTTCAGGAGGGGGGGGCTCGTTCGTCCCCACCCCCTTTCCTGACCGGCCGGGCTGCGTGCTCGGATCGGGGTCTGGTATGGATTTTGGGGGAACCCCACGCCGGTTTTTCGGCGTAGGGGGTTCTCCTTAAAGTTCCACACCAGACCTAAGGGCCTGGGATGCCCCCCGCGCTCGCCGCAATGGGAAAATTAGTTTTTCCTATTGCAGCGAGCGCGAGATGCAGTAACCTGCTCCTCCGTCGTATCTGGTCCTTCGGACTAGCATACAGACGAACGGGCTTTCCGTCAGGAACTGAGTCCGGCGGAGGTACGACGTAAAGATTTGAAGCAGGCTTCAAATCTAAAGTACGTCGGATTTCCGCCCGAAACGGTCCGTCGGAAGTCCGATGGAGACCACACACGGTCGGATTGTCCGCCGGACTTGGTCCGGCGGCGTCCGTCGGACTTTTGCAGGTGAAAAGTCCGACCGTGTGTACGCGGCATTAGAGCTACTAGAGAAACCCGTATCGGTTGAAGAGGTGTCCAGTGCTATCAAAACACTGAAAATAAACAAAAGACCTGGCCCTGATGGATTTTCCATGCTATATTATTGTACATATATTGAAACATTATCACCCACCTTAACTGATGCCTTCAACTCTATACTATCAGGTCACTCATTTAGACAGGAAACATTAACAGCAATTATGTGTATGCTTCCCAAACTAAACTTGGACTATCGTCCAAGACTTGGACGATAGTCCAAGTATCTGTTCGAACTATCATCCTATCTCTTTACTAAATGTAGATATTAAAATATTAGCCAAAGTCCTTGCTACTAGACTTAATACCTTCATTGGTAAAATTATACATAAAGACCATGCAGGATTTATCCCTATCCGACAAGCAAGTGATAATATTAGACGTGCCACCCTTCTATCACATGCTGTGAAATTACGCTGCATCCCAGCCTGTTTCCTCTCCTTAGATATAAAAAAGGCATTTGATTCCATCTCATGGTCCTATATGCACTATACTCTTAGTAAATGGGGATTCGGCCCCCATTTCTTACAATGGATCTCAGCACTTTACTGCAAACCTAAAGCATACATTAAATACGCAGGTTACAAATCTGAAACATTCAACATAGAAAGGGGCACACATCAAGGATGCCCGCTCTCGCCTTTTATTATTTGCTTTCCATTTTGAGCCTTTAGCACAAAGAATAAGAATGGAACCTTCTATAACAGACATAGAAATGGGAGGTTGTCACCACAAGATATGTTTATTTGCAGATGACATCCTTCTATTTTTATCTTCACCTCAAATTTCAGCTCCTAAACTTATGAATATACTAAAAACTATTTGATCATCTCAGGTCTTATGGTTAATACTGAAAAGTCTACAGCACTGAACATCTCTTTAACCACTACAGAAAAATTAATTGAACAAGAATCATTACTAATTAATGATTAATTGTACAAGAATTGGGCTACACATAGCATTCCTTATCTGGGTATCCAGCTCACTGCCAGCCACTTGGATTTGTTTTCTGCCAACTATCCTTCTTTACTAAAATTAACTACAAACTTGCTTTTAAAATGGTCATCTATACCGACTTCGGTATTTACTCCGATTTACTTGGGGGAAACTCAAACCACAAATATCTAGAGAAAAAATTATTCCTTCCCAAAATCTTTGGTGGTCTAGGATTTCCAAACATTTCATTATATTATAAAGCCGCTCAACTAGCACAAGCCATAAAATATCACTCCAAAACTGAGATTCCCCTGTGGGTTACCATCAAAGCAATAGCTTGTGACCCTCTCTCCATTCACAATATTTTATGGTTACCTCCCATAGATCGTAAAACTTTAAAAAACCCAATCACTAAACATTCTCTAGCTATTTGGGATAGACTCAAAAACTCTCATGGTCTGCAATCCAAACATAATCCACTTCTATCTTTTATCAAAAACCCAGCTTTCTATCCAGCATGGACCTATCCCAGATCTTTTCGGGCTTGGCCCAAAGCAGGTATAACATGTTTACATTACATGATCCTAAATACAACAATCCGTCCCTGCAAGTCTTTTGCATAAGAAAAATTAGAAATTTTTCATTACCTTCAAATTAAGGACTCTTGTATTCCTTTCCTAAGCATTGACGACTCTGTAGATGATTTTACTAAGTTTGAAAATATATCCATGAAAGACCCTCATGCCAGGGGTCTCATATCAACAATATACTCCACATTGCTTGTTAAATCAGATGTTAATTACCATCTTATGTGGTGAAATTGGAAAAAGATCTTGATTGAACTAGAGATAAAACGGAATGGTCTGCAATCTGGTCCAATATCAAATCTTTGATATTGTGATAGATATTGAAACCTACAAGGTAGCAGGAGGAACCAAATATCAGCATGAGAGTACAATAGCTAAATTTGCGCCTGATTACTCAGGTCTCTGCTTTCACGGCTGTTCAGAACAAGGAACATATATACACATGTGGTGGAATTGTTCTGTTATAAATAAATTGCGGAAAAGTTTTTTTACTCACTTCAGAAACGTTTGAAATCACAATAATGCCAGATCCAGAAATTGCCCTTTTTAAATATAAAACCTGATTACATGACTCGTAAACAATTCAAGCTATTCATACAACTTATGACGGCCGCGAAACAGACAATAACTAAAGCATGGAATACTCTTACTAAACATAGCAGAAACCAAGCACAGAATGAATCGGTCATTGTTGCATGCAAAAATGGAATCCCTAGATAAAGAAGATATGAAGGTCTATGGAAACCATGGATCATACATTGTTTACCTATAAACTGTGACCACCAGATACTCCAGTCATGGTAACTAACATTTTTATATGCAACAATGATAAAACTAGAAGAATAAATTATGCCTCCAGAATACCCCATGCCCTCTGTCCCCCCCACCTTTCCTTACCCTTATTTTCTTTCTTTTTTTTTCTTCTCTTCCTTATTTCTCTCTTAGGTATGTTATGAAATAATAACAGCAACAGGTGATATTGAATATATTTAAATATCACACTCAGTAGTTTGATACATATACTTTATTCAAATGTTTAACACACATAAGAACTCGGACACAAATAGACCTAATTTTCTTTCATTAACTGATAATGATCCTCTAAATATTAATGTAAGCTAATATTGAAATAGTCTGAAAACTCTATCATTTTGATAAATAGGGAACTTATCTAACATTAATTTTACCATCTGTGTGTTAATACAATGCCATAACCTGCTTTTTTTATTTTACATGTAACCTAATAAAATACTTTTTAATTGATACATTATACTTGTTACCATATTTTTATTGTTGATTTTTCAATAAAAACCTTTGAACGAGAAATGTAACTTTTAGGTGGCCACGCAATCCACTTTTTTTTCCCTTTTTGTTTAAATTGAAATGATGGAGCTATTGCAGGACACAAGTGGTTGGGTAGCCTAAAGCTGGCCATTCACCAGTAGAATTTTTGTTTTGGAAGTTTTTGTTTTAAGAGCGTTTGTTCGACCTGTATTTATTATTGAAGGTTCTCATTAGCACTTTCACAAAATTGTCCAAGCTTAAAAAAGTAGTGTTCTTAATATAATGGGTTTGATTTACTAAGCCTGCAGAGTGCAAAATCTGGTGCAGCTGTGCATGGTAGCCAATCAGCTTCTAACTTCAGTTCAATTAAGCTTTGACAAAAAGAACCTGGAAGCTGATTGGTTTCTATGCACAGCTGCACCATATTTTGCACTCTGCAGTTTTAGTAAAGCAACCCCACTGTGTACTGTGGTCAAATGTCACCTGAATCGGGCAGGTAGTTGTGGTGAGTCTTTTGGTTATGACAGGGGACTCCAGATTTCTCACTGTTTATCATTCATTCTGAGTGAGCTGTCTATGAGCAGCCTAAGCAGATTACATTGCAGCACATAGGCAGATCACTTTTACTTTACTAAAGTAGAACTGCACTGCATCTGAGCATCACAAACCCAATTTGTTTGTTTATTTTTGACATTCAAAGCAAACTCACCCAGCCATACATCCATGCCTCCATGCTTTTATTTTGCTGAGAAATCATTTAACACCTTTCTAGCATTTCTGGCCATCTTGAGTAGGGACAGATGATTAATTTAGCATTTATGTCCTGGAATCCATCTGCCTTTAGCTCAGGCATGCAGACAGGAAGGTGTGCTTAAAAGAACACTGCATTACACATAGTCCAGAATATGTAAAGTGCTACAGTCAAGAGAATGTATAGGGTGTAATATATACAACACTGTGTACAGAACAGAGGGATCTAGATTGTGTAAATCACAGCTCAGTGTACAGAATCCAGTGGTATATAAGGGTCCAAAAGTATTGCACAGTGTACACAGTCCAGTGGTCTGAACTCTCTAATGTGCAGTGGTCTGGAGTGTCCCTAGCATTTCTGACCATAGCCATCTTGAGTAGGTGCAGATGATTGATGTAGCATCTATGTCCTGGAATCCATCTGCCTTTAGCTCAGGCATGCAGGCAGGAGGGTGTGCTTAGCTGAAAAACACCCAACCCCCCTCCTGAAGACTCCTGGGATATATGATCTCATTTGCCTAGGCCTGGAAACCAGGACGTAACAGAAGAAATGTGAAAAAAAAGGTTAAAAGTAAATATGATGTACTTTCCTATCTTGTTACTAATGCCTAAGGAATAAAAATAATCATTGTTGATTGAGAGAGTGAAGTTCCACTTTAAGATGATGTGCTAAGTGGTAACAAAATACATCACTTCATGGAGATGAAAAAATAGAAATATATTTCTTATTAAATGAAATGCCTGTGCTTCATGGGTAAACCAGCTCTACTGCTGTAGTGCGATGCCTTGTGCTTGTTCAATCACCTAGGAATGTTCACTGTAGACACTGAGCACTGAAAGAAAAACAAAGGCTTGGGGTATCTTATCTGGTCAATTTTAAAGTACTTTTTACATTCTTATGTTATTACACTGGTATGCAACTTTGATGAGGAAGGATGCTTAAGATGCTTGACCCATTTTATACCTGGCTATAACATTCCAGCAAATACTGGAGCTATTACAGATTCGAAAAATGCGAAAAAGATTACGTAAGTATTTTTTAATAAGGAGATTTGTAATTAAATTATCTTGTTGTAATGATAACATTTTTCCAACAATTTCATGTTTGCACAGTGTGCACATATTAGTTTAATGATTACTCTGTATTTCCATAATCCGTAATTATCTTACCATGTCATTCTATATTTAAAGTACACTTGTCGTCATACAATTATGGGGGGGGGGGGGGGGCTCGCATCTACCATTGCTGGCTGCCATCTTTAAAATGTTAGTTGCCAGGCTGTTTCTAGCTTTTATCTTTTAGTTACAGACCTGGAGCAAGCATTTTCCAAACGAGTATCTTTTCCACCTATGCTTGTTCCACGTCAGTAACTCAGAAAGCACTGGAGATAAAGCATCTGCAAGACAGCCAGGGGACAAACATTCTGAAAAGTAGAGGTTGGCAATGGCAATCTACATAATGCTCTCTCATGACAGCCGTACTTAAACTACTCTGACCCTATCTAACGTGGCCATAGATAATTACTTTTGTGGGGCCTAGAATGAGGTAAGCTCCAATGATAATCCTATGTCCTGTTTCTTAAAGTAGAATTCCGGGCTTTGCCTGACTAATCTTAAAAATAGTCCCTCACCTCCTAACATCTATTCTGACTAACCTGTGTAAGTTTTTTTGTATACCTGTGCCTACTGTTCCGGTCCAGTCACATAATGTTCCATGTCACCCAATGCCAGCTGCAGTGGTAATGCCTGGGAGGGGTGACGTCCCTTATAGTCATCTATAGCCCTTCCATTGTTGGAACTCCCTCCCCTCCCCTGCAGGTGCCTCTGGCTGACAAAGGGAAGCCAGATCACGTGACCGGTCCAGAGCGGCCTGAAAATAGGTAAGCATACAGAACTTTCTTAAACAGGATTATCACAATGGGTGTTAGGAAGGGGAGGGAGAATTTTTAGTAGTTAGGTTTTGCTTGGAATTGTATATTAAACTGTAAATCATGCTTACTGTACAATAAAATAAGACACTTTAGTTCAGTTTGGGAAAGTATCAGATGTGGTTTCATTTGCAATCGTGTTTTAGCTCATATATACAGTATTTAACTCCGCAAATGAGATTGAAAAATATATTTATAAAAAATACAATCATACATTATTACATGCGATCATATCTAAATTTTAGTGAAGGAAGAATAAATGCCATACAAGGGGACTTTAAGAGTATGGATCTTGCATCTGTGAGAAATTAATTAATTACAGAAAAATGTATTTCTGGTCAACTCATTGATGCGGTCTTATTGACTGGACTCTCCCCTAAGCAAAGCCGTTATAATGTAAACAGCATGCATGGGCTCGGTAAAGTAGTGATCTTGTGCATACAGTATGTACTGTATAATCAGCAGTCACATCTCTTTGCTGGTCTGGTCAAAAACCAAATCGTGCCTGCTTGTTCTGTCAAGAACCTGCTTTACGGCATGCACCCCTACGTTCCTTTTCACGTCATTAAGTTTCTCTACTTAATCAAAAGTACTTATTAGTGATGGCCTAGATTCTGAATAATTACAACTTGGCTTGCACCCAATATTAAGCCATAACTGGAAATACACTGTACCTTGCCTGTGATTATGTAAGGCATAACGCAAATTCAGGGCATTGTGTGATGTAAAGTTTTAACAAGAATAAAATACTGTTTATGTTGTATAATGCTGGTATTATATTTAGGGACATCTATGCAGTTGCCTAATAATGTCCTCCTTCATTAAGGTGCAGATTAGTTTTATTGGTCTGCTGCTTGGTTATTTGGGGAACGAGTGATGATTTGGTGGCAAATGCTCTCCTGATTATCTCTCTTGCATATACCATTACGGAATGTTGCAAGCATAGTTTGGTATAGCTTTCATAAGTATTCTATAAATCTGGGCATTCTTGTATTTGATAAAGCAGAATGATGTGGTAGGATGGTGGTATTAAGTGCCTCAAAAAAACAAAACTGTTTATTCAGACAGTGGGGGCATAAAATAAAAGGGGATGGGTGGAAGGGAGTAGAAGCTGGGTAAAAGGGTGTAATAAATTGTTGGGTTATGACCTGTATTCAGTAGATCTTCTCACATCTACAGCAATCGATATATAATATATCCATATTCTACTGTAAAATGAGGAGTGTGCCCATCTCAAAGGACCTTTAGAGTTTTCAATCTGTCCTCTTTTTTTTTTTTTTTTTTTTTATGGATGGTAATCTATTAAATGTATTTTATCAACTCACCATATATCCATTCTAATATTGATGGTGGTCTAGAAGTTTTCCAATACTTGGGAATCAGGCTGTTGACAGCATTTAGGAAATTTGGTACCAGTAGGTTTTTGTTTTATATGTGGAGGCAGACATCGCTGTGCTAGTTATGCTCCATGCACACTGGGATTAGCCACTTCAGCCCGGGAAGGATTTACCCCCTTAATGACCAGGACATTTTTTTGCAATACAACACTGCTTTCTTTTGGTCTAAAACAACACCTCTGCTCGCCTGAGCCTCACACTATACCCAAGTCCTTTCCTGACTACTAGGATGCCCTCTAATTTAATGGTTTTCCCAGAACAGACGGGCAGCTCTTGTATATTGTTCTGTCAGCAGTTAGCCCCTTGCACCAAGCTCTCACAGCACTGAGGTCTGCTTAACAGGTAAGACGTAGACCTAAAGAATGGAGGCCCCTGGGCCTAGACCAGAACTTATTAAAATTTGTAATCAAAGCCAAACATTTATTTCCTCCTCAGACACAAACCTCAGAGCCCCTTGCCACATGTAGGTGAGAAACACATATAAACACACAATCCTGCCAGCCAGGTTCTCCTTTACTCTCCCCCTCTGCTCAGACCAGTGAGAAAGGAACACATTTACAAATATACAGTGGACATGCACAGTCCATCAGCATTCTCTTATCTGGTCCCTGGCCTGTGTTCTACTTAAAATTACGTTTTTCAGAACCAAAAACTACCTTGTGACCCTTGCATTGTTCCCTTTGTTCTTTGTCATCCACTTTGATAAAGAGTTGTCTGTAATTGGAACTAAAAGGTAATATATCCATGACTCTAGATCCCACTTTATGGCCTGACACTCCCTTTCCACTATTTAATAGTTCCCCCTCTACATGGGCTTGTTTCCCTTAGAGGTATGCCACTGGGTGTTCATCTTCCATTCATTTTTTGGGACAAGATGTTCCCAGGCCATCAGAGGTATCTGTTTGTTTGTACAAGAAATTCTTGAGTTAAGTTGGGGTGGTTAATGTCCCAGAATGCTCCCGGTTTCTCTTCACTCCATTTCACCTTGCTCCTTTTGGTGGTATCAGTAAATGGAGCTGCTATTGTAGCAAAGTTTGACTCTGAAAATAATCTACATTCCCAGGAAAAGTTTTAAACTTCTTTCTTTCTTTTTTTTTTTTTTTTTTTATGGCTGAAGCCAACTTTTAGTCATGACATGTTTTACAGTTCCTCTAGGCATCTCTACTGTGAGCACTGCAGTAGTATAGTCATTCACTTTGCTATACAGAATGCTCCCGTTTAGTCTGAGGCAAGCCTGGCAAGAGAAACAAACTGGCATGGACCAAGGTTGCAAGGTCTCTGGAATCTAATGATGCCTTTTCTGCATGTCTTTCTATAGTAATAGGACATATTTGCCAACCAGTCTGTTTCTAGGTGTGCTTCCAGGACAAACTTGCTAAATGATAGCCTATGCTTCAAAAGGTCACATTTATTAAGCTCATGTAATATGGGGCAGCTGGCAGCCACATGTCTTCAGCATCATCGGCACCTAATCTACAATGTCTTTCCCGAAGAAGCCTTTTTTTTTTTTTTTTTTTTTTTTTTGTAGTTAAGCTCTATGCCATTAATACCCAGCATCCACTGTGTCTCACCTACCCCCTTCAGGGCCTGTTTACCCTAATGCAAAAAATAAGCACAGTTTTTTTTCAGAGGTTGACAGGAAAGTAGCATATTTTTCTGATTCCAGGGGTTACCGACTCTGAGGGCAGATCATTATGATAGTGTAGGTAGCAATATTTCAATCCACAAGGAAAACCAGCTCATCCACACACTTTTTTTTATTGGTTGTGTAGCTAATGCATCACTGTATCTTAACCACTTGCTCTACAGTCTGAGCAGGATTGAGCACCTCTGGTTGTAACCACTTATTTGTAAGGTGGAACAAGTTGCACATCTTTAACCTGAAAGGCTTTTCCAGGGTCATATGCTGCACTTGGATGGACATGCTGACCCTGAGCCTGGCTAGGATTTCTCTTCAGAATTTAGGATACTCCTTGGCATCCTGAGGTGCTAAGACAAAGGAAGGCATTTTGATGCTCCTCTGTTAAGTCAGTCAGTACCTCTTTTTCTAGAATGCTGAGATAGGCTTCAACATCATCTTCCAGGGACAATTTCTTGTACCAGCTGTTGAGGTGTAGACATCGGCCTCTGTGCCACCATCTGCCTCTTTGACAGGGCCTGTATCTGCCGCTGTAGAAAGAGGATCATTTGCTGTATGACCTTTTTAAGGAGGCCTGGTGAGCTTCAGCGTCATCTTTTACCATGTACGAAGTTTGCCTTTTGCAGTAGCTAATTAGACTGTTGTTGGGCAACATTCCACTGCCGCTGGTTAGTATTTGCTAATGTAAGCTGTTTTACAAGCGCCTCCATTTGTTTAACAATAGATGTCTGTCTCTTTAAGGTGCTGTCCACACCTGAGTACTAAGTTGTAAGGGGGACAGGCTCAACTGATATTGGAAGCTTTAAACCATGTGTAAGACAGGGACCCCCAGGAACAGTCGAATGAAGGTTTGTCTTACTTTTTTTTAATCAGCAAGCAGTAAACAAAGTTTCGATGCAGGAGGACTTTGTACCACAAGTCCATAGCATAAAACAACATCTGCTTGTCTAAGCCACCAGCTAAACCTGAGTCTATTCCAGACTCGCAGGTTGACCCTTATGTGAAAGATGGAGCCCTAAAAAGCATTCTTCTTGCATATCAAAAGGTCTATGAATAACTGAGACTAATTACTGAGGTCTGGCTAACCGGTAAGATGTAGACCTAGGAATGGGGGCTTTATTCTACCCAAAGCTCTGCAAAGCCTTGTGGCTTCAGGATCCAGATCAGAATTTATCAAGCTCTGGAAACGTTTGCTTCCTCCATATCATATACCAACCCTGGAGTCCCTCATTATGTTTGGGGAGAAACTCATGCACACCATATACAATCCTGCAAGCCGGTGCCTCCCATTTGTTAAGACCAATAGACCGCTTTGTATACCTCTTATACTAATAATACTACTGATGGTCAACAATATAAAATATGTGATATTACATGTACAGTATGTGAGCTACATTTGTTTGCCTTTTAACTTGAATTTGAACTTGCCGACCTCCCACAGTACATTTACTGCTGGTGGGCGGCATCTTCAGGCAAAACGACGTACCTGTATGTCATTTTGCCTGTATGGACACAAGGTATTGCTGCGCTGTCACAGCAGAATGTGGATCCTAATGCTTGGGGCCCGGTGATCATGTGATCATAATGTCAACAAAGCTGTTATGAATCATTATGGTTCATAACGGCTTTGCTTTTTTTGGTTTTAATCTGTGATTGGCCCACAGCTATCACATGGTACCTGGGCCAATCTCAGCACCCTGCAACATGTGATTAGCTGTAGCCAATCACAGCTCACTAATATTCACATCATATTTTATGGACTCTAACTTTCCTACAGACTAAATCATGTAAACTTGTTGGGATTTGAAATGTAGCAGAATACATTTGGGCTTAAATTCACGACAAAATGTGATTTTATTGGATATGCTTTATGACGCAAAAAGTAAAAAACCCAGTGGTGATCAAATGCCACCTAAAAAAAAAAAAAACTAAAAAAAAAAAACTTTCCTTTTATCATTGGAAAAAATGATACAAATGTCATTTGTGTGCAGTTTTGCATGACCGTGCAATTGCCATATAAAATAGCGCAGTGCTGAATAGCAAAAAAATGCCCTTGTTATGAAAGTGGCAAAACCTTCCAGGGCTTAAGTGGATAAGAGGAAACAAAATGACTTGTAGGTAACGCATGACTTACATACGCTGGCTGGTTTAAAGCAACTGTTTTTTTGTTTTTTTTAAAAATCGTCATTTTGATACTGGTCTGAGTTCACTTGCCATATCGAGTCAGGTTCAGAGAGAAGTTTGGTAGCCTGGCCTTTTTATTGTGTGTTTTTTTTTCTTTAAGGCTATGTTCAAAGTGACGCCTTAACCAGCAGGACTGGTCAAACTTTCTTCTGTGCGTCAATTATTCATCCCACTGTGTGTTCAATCCAACCAATCAACTTAATGATGTTTTATGATCAATCGATTCACCAGGAAACAAATTGCCTGTATTTATGGTCTCATTTAATAAAATTCAGTCAGAAGGTGATGACGATCACCCTAAAAACAACTCTGCTTAACTGAACATGATGCACATAATGTTGAACTGAAATGTCAAGACAAACAGTCTCTGCTTTCATTAAAATAAATAAATCTAGTTTTCCAACGTACACTGATCAGATCAGAGACTCCTGCACACAGGACTTGTCTTGCTTAGGAAATAGTCTCATCGCTTCAGAATCTTGATACTTTCTGCCATTTATTTCCGCTATTGACTTTTATTTTCTGATGCATTCATTCTTATGATATGTTTCACTGGCATCTTCTCTGTGACCTAGTTTCTTGATTCTTAATCACCTTTGTGAGTAATGATTGGAACGCTTCCGTTTTACCCACCCAAATTGTTCTGTTCCAGAATAGCAGTGCACACTTTATCCAGCCTGCTTTGATATTACATAATTGTTTTTTTATTAACTTCTACACACCGGTCTGCCAAACAAGATCAACAAAGTAGATTTTCACTACATTAAACTCACTCCAGCTGTTCTTAACCACTTCAATACCAGGCACTTGTACACCTTCCTGCCCAGGCCAATTTTCAGCTTTCAGCGCTGTCGCAAATTGAATGACAATTGCGCGGTCATGCTACACTGTACTCAAACAAATTTTTTTTTTATCATTTTGTTCCCACAAATAGAGCTTTCTTTTGGTGGTATTTGATCACCTCTGCGATTTTTATTTTTTGCGCAACAAATAAAAAAAGACCGAAAATTTTGAAAAAAAAAAAAAAAAAATGTTTTTCTTTGTTCCTGTTAAATTTTTTTGTAAATAAGTACGTTTTCTTCACTGATGGGCACTGATAGGTGGCACTGGTATATGGCACTGATGGGCACTAATAGGCAGCACTGATGGGGTACTTATGAGTGGCACGGATGGGCACTGATAGGTGGACACTGGGCACGGATGGGCACTGATAGGTGGCACTGATGGGTGGCATTGCTGGGCATCACTAATTTTTAGTGTGCCAAAGATGTGCCAGTCAGTTCACATTTATGGGCACTGATTGGCATATGTGGATCATTAATTTTCACATGTGGATGGCCATGGGGGATGTACCTGTCCATCCACATGTTAGGAGCTTCCCTGGTGGTCCAGTGTGGGCATCTGAGGGGAGGCTGCACTGATAAACAATCAGCGCAGTACCCCCCTGTCAGGAGAGCCGCCGATCGGCTCTCCTCTACTCACGTCTGTCAGACGCGAGTGAGGAAAAGCCAATCGCCGACTTTTCCTGTTTACATCGTGACCAGCCGTGATTGGACACGGCTGATTACGTGGTAAAGAGTCTCCACCGGAGGCTCTTTACCGAGATCGGTGTAGCGGTGTGGCAGACTGACACACCACATCACCAATCGCCGCGATCCGCGCCCTCACGGGCGCGCGGCGGCTGTTATCCTGCAGGGCGTCATAAAACAGTCAGGATAACTGAACCACCGCCCGGCCATCATTCTGCTATAGGTCAGGAGGGAAGTGGTTAAAGCGGACCTTCAGTCATTTTTTTCATCTTTCCATCTATTAAATAGCCTGCCTTTCTTGTTTTAACTTTGGCTAGTAACAAGAACATTTCTGCCAGTAAATACCTTATACAGCCCACTTCCTCTTTCTTGTCTGGTCATAAGCCTAAGCTTATGACATCATGCACAGCGCGCTCTCTCTCTCTCTCTCTCTCTCTCTCTCTCTCTCTCTCTCTCTCTCTCTCTCTCTCTCTCTCTCTCTCTCTCTCTCTCTCGAGAGAGAGAGAGAGAGAGAGAGAGAGAGAGAGAGAGAGAGAGAGAGAGAGAGAGAGAGAGAGAGAGAGCGCGCCAGGAAGGGAGGGGGATGAGTCATGAGAGCTGCAGAGTTGGAGGTGTGTCTGTGTAAATCCAGGAAGTGAACAGGCAGCAGCCTCAGCTGCCCACAGTTAAAATGGATCCAACCAGACTCCGTGGAGGGAGATTTCTGCAGCTTATTTGGCAAGTACAGAATCACAGTATATATAAAATAATATGCAAAGTGGTTGGAGGGAAGCTTCAGAATGAGATGTTTTTATTACAAATTATGTGGGCAGACTGCAGTTCCTCTTTAAATGAGGAAGGAATTAACCTTTGGTCTACCAGTTCTATACACAATATATTTATATGCAAATTCCCACACTTTAGCATAGTACAAAAATAAACTGTGTCCTTGTGGAATAAATTGACATTTAGCATGTTGTATCAGTAAAAATGTAGCTAACAGGTTTCATAAATGTCAGTTTTATGTCAGTGGTATTGTTGGTACTGTGTCATTTGTTCTCAGTCTCTGCATGTATTCAGAGTTCACATACACAAGATGGTTATCATACTCCTGCTGATAACTGTCCTTGAAGAATAAAATGGTCACAATGTAAAAAAATATAATTCATTTTGTGATAACAATAGTAGGAGTCATACTCCTTTCTTATAGCTTGGATTGCGAATGGTTTTCTGTGGTCAGCAATCACAGCAGACCATTCTCATACATGTTTTCTTTAACATCTATTCTATAATTTGTTCAAAACCCTTTTGTCTTAGGCCGTCCATATTCAGCCTGTGTGTGCAGGGCTTAAGAATTCAGAAAGGACTGCTGAAGGGAGAAAGTGGATTACGATGCAGAGATCTCTGCTGATTAGCCACTTGAGGACAGAGCCTCTTTCTGAGATTTGGTATTTACAGGTTAAAAACGTTTTTTTTTTTTGCTAGAAAATGACTTGGAACCCCCAACCATTATATATATTTATTCTAACACCCTAGAGAGTAAAATGTTGGTCGTTGCAATACTTTGTGTCACACTGTATTTGCGCAGCGGTCTTACAAGCACACTTTTTTTTATTTTTTTTTTTGGAAAAAATACACTTTTTTGCATTCAAAAATAAGACCACAGTAAAGTTGGCTCAATGTTTTTTTATAATTGTGAATGATAATCGTACGCCAAGTAAATTGATACCCAACATGTCACGCTTCAAAATTGCGCCCGCTCGTGGAATGGCCCCTCTCCTGCCGATTAAAAGTGATCTTGTGGCGAATTCGCTGCAGAGACCACTTTTTTTTTTAAATCTGAAACCGGACCGCTCACTGAACACTGAAGAAGGTTACTGGGGTTATGGCAGCTAGCTGCTGCCATAACGATATCCCTCTTCAAAGTGCCAACATATATCGTCAGGAGCCGGTCTGGAAGTGGTTAGGGACAGAAGGCAGGGTTTCAGTAAAAACTCTTAACCACTTAAGGAACGGTCCTTTTTTTTTAGTGTGTGTGTGTTGTTTACAAGTTAAACTTTTTTTTTTGCTAGAAAATTACTTTGAAGCCCCAAACATTATACATTTTTTTTCTAACACCTTTTTTCTAACACACATAGAGAATAAAATGGCAGTCGTTGCAATACTTTCTGTCACACTGTATTTGCGCAGCGGTCTTACAAGCGCACTTTTAAAAAAAAAAAAAAAAATACACTATAGTTAACCACCTCAATACAGGGCACTTTCACCCCCTTCCTGCCCAAGCCATTTTTCAGTTTTCAGCGCTGTCGCACTTTGAATGACAATTGCACGGTCATGTTACACTGCACCCTAATTCAATTTTTATCATTTTTTCCCCACAAATAGAGCTTTCTTTTGGTGGTATTTGATCACCTCTGTGGTTTTTATTTTTTGCGCTATAAACAAAAGAAGAGGGACAATTTTGAAAAAACACAATATTTTTTACTTTTTGCTATAATAAATATCCAATTTTTTTTTGTTTTTTTTTTTAACAAATTTTTTCCTCAGTTTAGGCCGATATGTATTCTTCTACATATTTTTGGTAAAAAAAATTGAGATAAGCGTATATTGATTGGTTTGCGCAAAAGTTATAGCGTCTACAAAATAGGGGATAGGTTTATAGCATTTTTATTTATTTATTTATTTTTTACTAGTAATGGCGGCGATCTGCGATTTTTATTGTGACTGCGATATTGCAACGGACATATCGGACACTTTTGACACATTTTTGGGACCATTCACATTTATACAGCGATCCGTGCTATAAAAATGCATTGATTACTGTGTAAATGTGAAGGGGTTAACACTAGGGGGCGATCGAGGGGTTAATGTATGACCTAGGGAGGTGATTCTAACTGTGGTAGGAGGGGACTCACTAGGGGAGGAGAACGATCGGTGTCCCTATGTACAAGGGACACACCATCAGTCTCCTCTCCTCTCTGACAGGACGTGGATCTGTGTTTACATACACAGATCCACGGTCCTGCTCTGTTATCCGGCAATCGCGGGTGCCCGGCGGACATCGCGCCGCCGGGCACGTGCACCGGGTCCCGAGCGACGCAGCGGGCACGCGCGCACGCCCCCTAGTGGCTCGGGAGGGCGATCATGTCATATGACGTCCGCCCAGAACAACAGAAGCCTCACCCGCCGTCATATGACGGTGAGCGGTGGTTTAGTGGTTAAGTAAGTAAAGTTAGCCCAATTTTTTTTTTTTTTATATTGTGAAAGATAATGTTACTCCGAGTAAATTGATACCCAATATGTCATGCTTCAAAATTGCGCCCGCTCGTGGAATGGCGACAAACTTTTACTTTTACACTTAAAAGTCTCCATAGGCGACATTTAAAAAATTCTACAGGTTGCATGTATTGCGTTACAGAGGAGGTCTAGGGCTATAATTATTGCTCTCGCTCTACCGGTCGCGGTGATACCTCACATGTGTGGTTTGAACACCGTTGTCATATGCGGGCGCTACTCACGCATGCGTTCACTTCTGCACGCGAGCTCGGCGGGACGGGGCGCGTTTTTTTATTTCTTATTTATTTTTATTTTTTATTTTTACACTGTTTAAAAAAATTAAAATAATTGTGTCACTTTTATTCCTATTACAAGGAATGTAAACATTCCTTGTAATAGAAAAAAAGCATGGCAGGTCCTCTTAAATATGAGATCTGGGGTCAAAAAGACCTCAGATCTCATATTTACACTAAAATGCAATAAAAAAAATAAAAAAAAAACATTTTGTCATTTTAAAAAATGGGGGGGGGAGGCCCTTTAAGAGCTATAGGCGGAAGTGTCATGGAGACGGGTGGGGCCATCTTCCCCTCACTCGTCTCCATGCACAGCCACGGGAAGGATCCGATTGCCTCCGTCACTGCCGACGGCTCTGGTAAGCGGCGGAGGGCACCGGATCGCGTCAGAAGGGCCTTCTCCCGCCACCCATAAGTGATCTCATGGCAAATCCGCCGCAGAGACCACTTTTATCTTGTAGCCGGCCGAACACGGCAATACCGGGGTTATGGCAGCTAGCTGCTGCCATAACAACAATATCCGTCCTCAAAGTGAGGACGTATATAGTCGTGCGGCGGTCTGGAAGTGGTTAATTCAAATTTTGTGGCTTTTTGATGTATATGGCCTGTGGCAACAGGGTCTCTTTAACCTACCTGGCGGTATGATTATTTCGGATTTTAGGTGCTGAAAGCGGTACAATTATTTTGCATGGAAATTTGGCGTTTTATATTGTAGGTCTGTAAATCTTAACAATAACACACTTAAATCTGTCCAAACCAGAGTCTAGTAGATATCCCGGGTATGATAAAGTTTGAAACACAAAAACATAAATTATAATATAATAAATAAAAATAAATAATTAAAAAAAAAAAAAAAAAATAGTAATAAAATAAATTTCCCCACAATTCACTATCGCTCAATTCTGCAAGTGTTCTAATTTACTATCGCTGTTTTCTAGCTGGTCTAAAGCCACTTTTGACGTAAAGGGACACTTTTTGGTTGCTATGGACAATCTCCAGTTTCCAGGCAGAAAGAACAGTGTATATCATGTAAAACTGCATGCAGGGCATGGGACAAAGCACTGGGGACAAAAGGGATGTGAAATCATTTCATACAGTACTGTAATCTGTAAGATTACAGTACTGTATGTGTTATGATTTTTACTTTTTTTTTAATTTGCCACCAGGCTCCGCCCCCGTGCGTCGCGCCGCTCGCAGGGAACGGAGCCTGGCAAGGAGAGGCTTCGGAGGAGGATGGAGCCCTCGGACACTGCGGGTGACATCGCAGGATCCCGGGGACAAGGTAAGTAAAGCTGCCCCAGGATCCTGCAATGCGATCCAGAGTGTGGCTCGGGTTTACCGCTAATGGTACTGAATTTTAACCCCAAGCCACACTCGGGAATACCGCCAGGGAGGCTACAGCAGTGTCAAGGGTAAAGGTGGGGTGGGACTTTGTATGTACTTCTGTAGGGGATATATATGTTACAGTTGTAAGAATACAGTTACTGTTATTCTAGTCCAGGATGTGCTGATCCTGGTGTGATAGATCAAATGTATGGCCTTCGCGTTTTGCATGAAACCCCGCTTCGTCAGGGCCTTAGAATAGTACGAATACAATAAGAGTATTGTAGTAACCTAAGAATATAATATTGACAGAGTTATAAAACAGTATTAGCAAGTATTGACATTCTTTATAAAGGACATATGGGATTTCTAAAACAATGTATATTTATAGGGCATTCACAGTTTATAATGAAAGTAGTGTAGCATAAAAATTTTTAACAGATCAAGGTTGCATTAAATCTATTTGATGTTCAGCAATATCTCATACCCAAAAGCAGGCCAAGGGAACAGAGAGGTTGGTTATAAAACCTATGGCATAAACTTATATTAAACTAATTTATTTCCTTACCTTCAAGTTGTAAAACTTGGCATGTTGGTCCAAAGGGAAGGGAGCCTGGGGAGCCCGTGGGGATATCCTCCCGGTCCTCACCGGGGAAGCAGAGCAGACTCCTATTTGTAAATGGTTATATTGTGAATATTTGTACTGACACTGTGTTTGTGAAGATTGTGTGTGCAAGGAAAGGGTAGTATAAAAAAAGCAGTGGTTCTCAACTCCTGTCCTCAGAACCCACTAACAGGCCAGATTTTAAGTATTACCTTGGGGAGATTCAGACTAGAATACTACAATCACTGAGCAGCAAATGCTATCACCTGTGATGTATTTCTTATCTTGCAAACCTGGCCTGTTAGTGGGTCCTGAGGGATAGGAGTTAAGAACGACTGCTTTAAAGTGTGTGTCTGGGCAACATAGAAAAATGCTGCAAGTACACAATAATGCCTATTTGTCATGCGTCCAATGAGTTCCTAACCTGTTTCACTGACAACGTGGAGCCTCTGCTACACTGAAATCCAAAGCAGTGTTTTCAGCTCTGGCTACATGACTCCTAAATGACAGAACACTTCTCCCTCTTCATTTCTATAACCTAAGGGGGAAGTGTTCTGTAGTTCATCAGTCTTGGTAAGTGTAAAAAATATGAGGGTGCCACAGGTTGGTGCAAATCCAGTAAATGTTAATTAATCTTGGTAAAAGGTCAGAAGACGGACACATTTTGGGGGCTTAGGCTCCACCTTGATCAGTGTTGTCCATGTGTTACTACTTTTTAGTGACGCATATACAAACTTTTATCCAATGTTTAGTAAAGATTTTTTTATTATGTGTTCACAATTCTGTATTATATGATTTTGTGTCATCTTGTTTCTCAGCCCCAATGAAGGGGTAGCCCCCAAACACATTGAATTTGCCTTCTGACTTTTTCCAAGATTAATAAAGTTTTTTTGGACTTGCGCTAACCTGTGATGCTTTCATATAATTCTGAAATGGATTAAATGGATTAAAATGGGGCATGTGCATTGACCTGCCAAAGCTTTATATAGACAAAGAGAATTTGGGGTCAGTTAAGAATATCAATGAAGGTTGAATTCAGTCGCATGGAGACCTGAACTGAAATGATGAACATGTGGCCAAATAAGACTCTGGACCGCGTTGAATGAAATCTCAAATGAATATTTTTAAATAGAGCGTTATTTTTATTTTTTTCCCCCCTAAAATGTCTCCATTTGCTTTTTAAATACAGTATTCTCTTAATTTCAGCATTTTTCATATTTTGAGATTGTTGAACTATGGCCTAAATTACTCATGATCTTAGAGCTGTTGTAAGCTGTGTCACGCTACAGACCGGGTCTTCAGACTTTGTAAGCCATAGTAGATTTCCTCATGAATGTTGACAATCTTCTTTCTGTGGATTAGGGCCCGTGAACATGGCTATACTCGGCTGTTTCCCACCTTGATCATGTTTTGTTAGAAACAAAAAGGAAAAAAATGCAGAGTAGCTAGAGAACTATTTTTTCTGTTCAAACGCTCTTTTTGCTATGTGCACACACATCTTCATAAACAAATATCAGCATGATATGGGCAAAAAACGGTTTGTTAATTGAAAACTGTATAGCTGCTCCTTAGCATTTTCTTGTCACTGCAGTCCAAAATGAACGTCTATTTTGACCCACTAATGATTAGAAAAAGGACAAAAGCTCTTAGGACATTCTTTTCTTACGAATTTACGTTCAAAATTCTACCCATCTATGGCCTGCTTAGTAAGTCCCATGTGGCTCTGATTTTGTTTCTGAGCATGCTACCTTGGAGGTCCTACTTTTAATGATCATCTCCTAATATCCTAACCCCCCTCTTCCTTCTTCTTCTTTTTTTTTTTTTTTTTAAAAAAAGCAAACGTTGCCATTTTGAAATAAAGAACAATCAGCACAAACAAAATGAAAACACCATTAATGCCAGCTGAACACTTTAGGCCAATCACATCACCTCTTAAACATATAAAAAACAAAATAAGTGCAGTGCAATGAGAAATTAAGTTTGTACAGTAGCCTTTTGATTTTCTCTAATCCTACACGGTATTCACAGTTTTGGTGTAATAGCGTTCTTGGTCACCACCCTTTTGGACTTCGAGCACACTTGCCATTGTGACTTCAACCATTAACCTCCTAATAGATATATTCTGCTGCAACACTATATATCCTCAGCATCTAGTAAAGAATGTAAATGGTTCTAAACCAATGCAAGCATTATTAGAGTGTTCCAGTTCTGACTCCATGTCTATTGATCGTTATCTTGCCCAACAACACCTTATTCTTCAGTGGCCCTAGCCAGTACTTGCTCAGTAAAAAACACATTACTCTTCAGGTTGTTAATAATATTTGCAGGTTGCCCATTTAAATCCAGGACATGGGCTTCCAGGTGAGCAGCCCACACATTTATGTTGTAGGTAGGCATATTTCATTTAAATGCTTGTATTTGTTTAGAACGGTTTACATTATTACTACTGAGTATAAAACAAACTCTTCCAATTGGTCAATTAATCTGTAATGTTTTGTTTTTCTTTTCCAGTGTTAATGAACTATATGTAGATGACCCTGATAAGGAGAGTGGGGGTAAAATAGATGTAAGACTGAACATCAGCTTGCCCAACCTCAACTGTGACTGTAAGTATTTAACCATTAAAGTCTATTGTATGGTTTGTGGCTTCTGCCTCTGCAGACTTCTAAATAATTATTCGAGACAAGATAGGAAACGTTTTCATCAGAACGATTTAAGCCGGCCATAGATGGTTAGAATCTCGGCCGGGTTCAGCAGGATCTGGCTGAGATTCTAACCATGTATGGGCAGGCTGAATGTACCCAAGTGTACCGATTGATCAACTTGGGTACATCCAGCCTGCCAGACTTTTCTTGCCATTACTGCTAGCGGCTGTAATAACCACTAACAATGATCACTGTGCCCCCCCAAGTGCTTTCCTTGGTCAATGACTAGTATCAATTCTAGTGTGGTGTAAAACTTCTTTGCCAGTTGTTGTTGTTTTTTTTTGTTGTCCTCTAGATCTGATTTCCTTTCGCTTCCTGGTTCACAGGATGTGCAGGGAATCCCCCAAAAGACTCTGTATTGAGGTTTACTATATAAACAAAGCCTGACAACAAACTTAATACAGAGAAATTGCTATAGCATTTATCTGTTAGTAGGCCTTGCTATTGTCTAAATGTCATTGTTTTGGTTTCTCTATGGAACGTGTATTATACTGTCTTTCAGTAGTGGGCCTGGATATTCAGGATGAAATGGGCAGACATGAAGTTGGACATATTGATAATTCCATGAAGATTCCCCTCAATAACGGTAATGGTTGCCGGTTTGAAGGACAGTTTACTATAAACAAGGTAAGGTGCTTCTGTCTCTAGTGATTGTTTTCATATATTTATGTTGCAGACATATTGTTTACATACTCACTCATATTCGTGCATACCTGCACTGAGTTTGCATGTTCTCCCTGTTCCTGCGTAGGTAGGCTAATTAGCTTCAGTCAAAATTGGCCCTCGTATGTGTGTGTATATAAGAATGTGAGTTAGGGATCTTGGATTGTAAGCTCGTTGAGGGCAGGGACCCATGACAGAGATATACATGTATGTATATGTGTGTGTGTAAAGCGCTGCATAAATTGACAGCGCTATAGAATTACCTGTAATAAATCAAAGTTTTTGCTGTTTTTCACACTTTTTTTTTTTTTCATATTCTTCCAGCAGTAGGGCTCAGGTTTAATGCCACAACCCTGTCTTCTTACGTACAGGTTTAATATACAAGCCATATAATTATACTATTAGTTTAAATTCTGCAGCAATTAGATGCTCTTGCATTCTCGACGTAATCACTTTTTGAGGTCAAGTTTACATTTGTTGATGATGACATATATGCGTAGGATGGTAAATTATGTATAGATGAGTTGCCTAGTATACATAGCATTTGTATATAGGTTATGTGAAAGCCTATGGCATAATATGGGTGGGACAACAACTGTAACAAAACCGCTTTACAACACCCTGTAGAAACTGCTAATATATGTTCTAATAGCCTGAAGAGTTGGCATGTTTACAAAACATACATACCCTCTCAAAGCATGAGTAAATACAAACCACTCTACTGGGGGAATCGTTTTATTCCTCACACACATCTGTATATTTTGCCCAAAATTACTCTACAGCCCTTAAACCCCAACGCAATTATATATTTTCTGAAGGCAGAGACCCTGTAGAATAAAATGGTGGTAGTTGCATTTTTTTTATCACATGAAGTGTAAGCAACAGTTAAATGCATATTCTCAGGAAAAATGAAACCACTAAAATGAATTTTAGCACAAATAATATTATACCCAACTATTTGTAAAATATGAAAGGGGTTCTGTTGAGTAAGAAGATATAAAAAAAACGATAGTACCCAAAATTCTCTTTAGGTGATGCTTTTAAGGTCTTTACAGGATATCAGTTTAAAGTTAACCATACATTTGGGCCCTAGAATTATTGATTTTTTAAAAGTTTGGCTAGTGTGTGGAAATGTTAAAACCTCCTTTTAGAATTGTATTGCTTTCTGTTTTCCCTTTACTAGGGAGATGTACTCACTTTACTTGTCCCGGTGAATGTTGTCACTGGGAGAGAAAATTATGAAAAATCAAGTATAACCGTTGTCCCCAGAAAATCCTCAAATAGGGATTACCAGCCATGCCTTGTACCATATAAACTTGAAACCCACCTGTACCTATATTTTTTAAGTTAAAAAAAAATGACAATTCTTACCGGAGATTGAAATAGAAATCCTGAAAAATATGTCAGAGGATAAGACGATTAGCACTTATGGGGGAATAAGAGTGAAAAAAGGGGGAGGGGAATCATGGCTAGGTTCAGAGAGTTTGGGTACTTTCGCACTGAGGCGTGCGGGCGCTGGCGGTACATCGGTGCTAAATATAGCGCCATTTTAGCGGCGCTATTCGGCTGCTAGCGGGGTGGTTTTAACCCCCGCTAGCAGCCGAAAATGGGTTAAAACTGCAGTGGCGCTTTGCCGGCGGGTTTGCAGCACTGCCCCATTGTTTTCAATGGGAAGGGGTGCCTTAGAAGCGATAAATACACCGCTCCTACAGTGATCCAAAGATGCGGCTTGCAGGACTTTTTTGACTGCCCTGCAAACGCACCGCTCCAGTGTGAATGCCCTTGGGGGTTTCACATTGGAGTGCATTGAGCGGCTTTTTCAGGGAGCTTTGTAGGCGCTATTTTTAGCACTTTAGCACCTGCAAAGTGCCTCATTGTGAAAGCAGCCTAAGACTGTTCATACATGGTGCAAATTTCTTTCCTGCAACCATGGGTTGCAGGAAAGAAATTTGCATGATTCCCCCATTAACACAGACAGTGGTGTCAGAGGAATCGACAATGGTTTTCTCCCAGCGGGGGGCTGGCAGGGGAGAAGACAGTGATTATTGCTAGCGGCTTTAGCAGCCACCAACTATAATCGCCAGAGAATTCGGCAGGCTGGTTGTAACCAAGTTGATCAAGTTGGTACATTCAGCTTGCCTGTTAATGGTTTGTGTCTCGGCCAGTTCCTGCTAAATCGGCCGAGATTTGAACCGTGTATGACTGGCCTTAGTTGGGGAGAGATTGGAAAATAGGAAGGGTAAGAGGTATCTTGGTAAATGGGCGAGTAATAAAAAAGTGGTCCATGCATACAGTAGGATTGATTTACTAAAACTGGAGAGTGCAAAATCTGGTACACCTGTGCATGGTAGCCAATCGGCTTCTAATTTCAGCTTGTTCAATTAAACTTTGCCAAAAAAATTGGGAAGTTGATTAGTTTCTAGGCAGAGCTGCACCAGATTTCGCACTCCCGGTTTTAGTAAATCAACCCCAATGTGTCTTCAAAAAAGTATTGTGTTTTTTTTTTTTTTGGTTTTTTTTTTTCCTTTTTTTTTTTTTTTTTTATTTAAATCGTACTTACCTAGATGGATGCAGAAGTGATCTGATGCTGCATCTGTCCCCTGCCATCTTCAAGGGTGAGAACTGAGTGATCAGACACCGCTGTTCGCTCAGTTCTCTCTGCTGCTCTGAGCAGAGAGCTGGTGACTGTCGGTCACTGCTGTTTGCTCTGCTCAGCGGTTCGCTGAAAGGCTGAGCCAGGTGCGGTGAAGGCTCCTGGGGGTGGATCCTGACCATATGGTCGATGTAATGGACCAGCTCTGTGACGTCAGCTGACCGCTTCAGCCTGCTGTCTGCTGAAAACCGGTCATAGGAGTGCAGAACCAGAGTGATCCACAGGAGAAGTACAGCTAAATGAGCTTTGGCTGTACTTCTCCTTTAACGTTCTATTGTCTATGATGGATGAGTCTTCCATCCATCAGATCTAGTTTATTTTGGCAAACCATATAGTTATTGAAGAAGGGGGTAGTCTGTTACCATATGGTGATTATGTATGCATAGGCTACATTGAGTAAGTGAACTGTCAAGGAGGTTTTCTTGCGTTTCAACAGGATCTGGTTTATATGCATAAAAAACTATGGGATGCTGCCTTAGGTCCACCAAGGGGAGTAGTCTTATCAATGTTCGCACCTCTTGCCAGAAAAAAAATGATTTTCAGGCGATTCCAGAAAACACGCAGAAGTGTGCGCTGATGAGAGACCACTCCCTGACAGGAGTTTTAAGCATTCCTTAAGCTGGCCATAGTGTTCCAGGCCATGTATGGGCAGGCTGAATGTACCCAAATTGATCGATCAGTTTGAGTACAACCAGCCTGCCGGATTTTACATGCAGTTATTGCTAGCATCTGTTATAGCCGCTAGCAACAATCACTGTGTTCTCATGGCAGGGACAGCTTCCCCTGCCGAAAGAACACAATGGTTCTGCGGGAGGGATCCCCCTGTCAACACTATCTGTGTTGATGGGGGAATTGAGCGATTTTTTTATTTTTATTTTTTTCTTTCCTGCAACCCGTGTTTGCAGGAAAGAAAATTGCTCAGTCTATGGTCGGCTTTACTCTTTCCAAAACTGAAGTATTTGCTTCTAAATATACTTTAAGGCATAGCTGACACTGTATTGCCTAGAGAGGTGCATTTACTGATTACGTGGCTTTTCTATGTGCCCTATGCCTTTTTAGAAAATGAGGTTTTATTACAAATCCATAAAGAAACTAGATAGAAGTCTATGCTAATAAGGTGTTTAAATCTGTCATTTTAATTGCTTTATCATAACCATGTCTTTGTTATTAGGTGCCTGGAAACTTCCATGTGTCCACACACAGTGCGACAGCTCAGCCACAGAACCCTGACATGAGTCACTTCATTCACAAGCTAAGTTTTGGTGACACTTTACAGGTTAGTATGTTTTATAAATTCAAAACTGGTAATACAATGAATTTATTGTAAATGGCTGGTTCAGGAAAAGGTGCTCCTTTAAAAATCCTATTTTTTTTTTATTCATCTCTGTCATGGTTTGCCATTTCCCTTTTCCCCATTATTCAGACTCATGATACCACCACAGTAGTGTGACAGGGAAAACATTAAGTGACATTTATACTTTCAGTAAAGACACACAAACTGCACTTATTAACTGAATTCTGTGTGTAATGATAGCCAGTAACACAGAATTCAGTTAATAAGTGCAGTTTGTGTGTCTTTACTGAAAGTATAAATGTCACTTAATGTTGCTGTAGGATGGAAACCTTTTTGTTTTCTGATGTCTTGTTTGTATTAAATCCTGCCATAGATGGTTCAAAATTCCACCAGTTCACTAGGAACTGTCCTAATTTCGATCCATCTATAGGCTGGTTGTACTGCAGTTGATCAACTTCAGTACCACCAGCCTGTCGGGTTTCTCTTTGTTCAATCAGTGCCAGCGACTAAAGTCAACAGTGGTGATCTTTGTATTCTGACAGCTGTAAAACCTCATGCTATCAGAATACAATAGCGTAGCGAGAGGAATTCAAGCAACTTTCTTTCCTGAAACCCGTGGCTAAAGGAAAGAAAATGGCATAAGTATGTTTCCTATTGAAGAAAGTTCTACCTCATGTTGAGCGCAATATTTGCAAAAACTACAAAAACACGGCATCTAGATTTAGAACTCCTGTTAATTTGCTCTTGTTTAACCACTTCAACCCCGGAGGATTTGGCAGCTCAATGACTCAAGGACTTTTTACAATTTGGGTACAGCATTGCATGACCACGCAATCACCAGTTAAAGCAGTGCAGTGCCAAATGTAATTTGCGTCCCTTTTTTCCCACAAATAGAGCTTTCTCTTTATGGTATTTTATTGCCTTTGCGATTTTTTTTTTTTTTGCGATTTATACGGAAAAGACCAAAAATTTTGCAAAAAAAATTATATTTTCTACTTTTTGTTATTAAAAAAATGTAATAAACTCAATTTTAGTCATACATTTAGGCCAAAATGTATTCAGCCACATGTCTTTGGTAAAAAAAATGTCAATAAAAGTATATTTATTGGTTTGCGCAAAAGTTATAGCGTCCACAAACTAGGGTACATTTTCTGGAATCTACGCAGCTTTTAGTTTGACTGCCTATGTCATTTCTTGAGGTGCTAAAATGGCAGGGCAGTACAACCCCCCCCCCCCCCAAATGACCCCATTTTGGAAAGTAGACACCCCAAGGTAATTGCCCGGAGGCATGTTGAGCCCATTGAATAATTTATTTTTTTGTTGCAAGTGATTGAAAAATGACAAAAAAAAATTCTCAAAGTTGTCACTAAATGATATATTGCTCACACATGTCATGGTTATATGTGGAGTTAAACCCCCCAAATACATTCTGCTGCTTCTCCTGAGTACGGGGATACCACATGTGTGGAACAGTCTAACCGCATACAGGACCCTGAAAACCAATCAACGCCTTTGGGCTTTCTAAGGGCGTAAATTTTTGATTTCACTCCTCACTGCCTATCACAGTTTCGGAGGCCATGAAATGCCCAGTTAGCACAACCCCCCCCCCCCCACAAATGACCCTATTTTGGAAAGTAGACACCCCAAGCTATCTGCTGAGAGGCATGTTGAGTATTTTGAAGATCTCACTTTTTGTCACAAAGTTTTGAAAATTGAAAAAAGAAAAAAAAAAAAGTCCTTTTCTTTCTTCATTTTCAAAAATAAATGAGAGGTGCAAAATACTCACCATGCCTCTTAGCAAATACCTTGGGGTGTCTACTTTCCAAAATAGGGTCATTTGGGGGAGTTTTGTATTATCTTGGCATTTTATGGCCTTCGAAACTGTGATAGGTAGTGAGGCTCCTGTACATGGCTAGGCTCCCAAAAAGTCTCACACATGAGGTATCCCTGTACACAGGAGAAGCAGCAGAATGTATTTTGGAGTGTAATTTTCCTGAAATTTGTGGCAAAATATAAAATATTCCATGTACACAACATGCCTCAGTAAAAAGCTTGAAGTGTCTTCTTTCCAAAATGGGGTCATGGGGTCTGTGATAGGTAGTGAAGAAGTGAAATCACCATTTTACGCCCTTAGAAATCCTGAAGGCGGTGATTGGTTTTCGGGGTCCCGTGCGCGGCTAGGCTCCAAAAAAGTCTCACACATGTGGTATCCCCGTACTCGGGAGAAGCAGCAGAATGTATTTTGGAGTGTAATTTCACATATGCCCATAGCATGTTTGAGCAATAGATCATTTAGTGACAACTTTGTGCAAAAACAAAAAAAAATTTAATTTTCCAGCAACTTGTGGCAAAATATAAAATATTCCATGGACTCAACATGCCTCTCATCAAATAGCTTGGGGTGTCTACTTTCCAAAATGGGGTCATTGGGGGGGGGGGGGGGGTTGTGCTATCTTGGCATTTTATGGTCTTCAAAACTGTAATAGGTAGTAAGGAGTAAAATCAAAAATTTATACCCTCCAAAATACTGAAGGTGGTGCTTGGTTTTCTGGGTCCTGTACACGGCTAGGCTCCCAAAAAGTCTCACACATGAGGTATCCCCGTACTCAGGAGAAGCAGCAGAGTGCATTTTGGGGTCTAATTCCACCTATAGCTATGCCCTGTTTGAACAATATATCATTTAGTGACAACTTTGTGTAAAAAAAATAAATAAATAAATAAATAAAAATAAATAAATAAATAATTGTAATTTTCCTGAAACTTGTGGCAAAATATAAAATATTCCATGGACACAACATGCCTATTGGCAAATAGCTTGGAGTGTCTACTTTCCAAAAAGGGGTTTTATGCACAACATTTAGAAGCTTACCCACTCTTCTAACCACTTGGAAGACCAAGCCCCTTCTGACACTCTTTGTTTACATGAAAAAAAATATAGATATATAGAGATATAGATATAGATATAGAGAGAGAGAGAGAGAGAGAGAGAGAGAGCAAAAAAGCAAAGGCCCTACAGATTAAAATGGTGGGTGTTGCCGTTTTTTTTTTTTTCACACAGTATTTGCGCAGCGATTTTTCAAACGCAATTTTTTTGAAAAAAACACACTTTTTTTTTATTTTAATGCACTAAAACACACTATATTGCCCAAATGTTTGATGAAATAAAAAAGATGATCTTATGCCGAGTACATGGATGCCGAACACAACATACTTAAAAATTGCGCGCAAACTACATACATTTTTAAAAGCCTTTACAGGCTACCATTTTAGATCACAGAGGAGGTCTACTGCTAAAATTACTGCCCTCGATCTGACCTTTGTGGTGCTACCTCACATGCATGGTGTAATTGCTGTTTACATATGACACCAGACCGATGCTTGCGTTCGCCTTGCGTGTGAGCACAGGGGGACAGGGGTGCTTTTTTTTTTTTTTGTTATCTCAGGGAATGTAAATATCCCCTGTGATGGCAATAGGTAGTGACAGATACTCCTTTTTTTTTTTTTTTTTTTTTTTTTTAAATTGGGGTCTATTAGACCCTAGATCTCTCCTTTGCCCTCAAAGCATCTGACCACACCAAGATTGGTGTGATAAAATGATTTGCCAATTTCCCAATGGCGCTGTTTATATCCGGTGAAACCGAAGTCATGAAATGCTCGTAGCTTCCGGTTTCTTAGGCCATAGAGATGATTGGAGCCGTTCTGGTCTCTGATCAGCTCTATTGTCAGCTGGCTGAACCACCGGCTGCATTCTCGGGTTCCCGGTTGGGACAGGAGAGCCAGAGAAAACCATGGAAGATGGGGGGGGGGGGGGGGGGCAAGTTCCCTCCCACTGCTTATAAAAGCAGTCTAGAAGCTAATTAGCCACTAGGATTACTTTTATATGAAAGCCGACCACTGGCTGAAAAGAATGATACCAAGATGATACCTAAACCTGCAGGCATCATTATGGTATAACCACTCAAAGTCCAGCAACATACCATTACGTTGCTGGTCCTTGTTGGGCATACATTGTAATGTTCTTTTTTTCCATGCAGCCTGTGGGCTGAATGCAAAAAAGAGATTGATCGGTGGGTATGCCCACCATTAGAATACCGCTCTTCATCCACCCACTTCTCATGATGGGCATACATGCACCTTTTTTTTTTTTTAACTGTGGTGGTGAAATCACCTCCAGCAGCGATGGAGTCACGGCTTTACGTATCGTGGGAGCAAACGCTGTTGCTGTCAAGATAAATAAACCCGTGCTGCAGCTGAATGGTGTACCTGCTAAGCAAATGATGGTTAACAATAAAACAAAGTAACATTACAGTATAACAGTAAGACTTACTATACCTGCAAAGCAAATACAATAAAACATAGTAAAAATAAAACATTGCAATCTGTACCTAAAAAAAATATATGCCAAAGCATGGGGGCAATCCGTCCCTAATTTTAGGAGCAAATCGCTCCTCCACTCCTGCCCCCATGCTACGGCATATATGCTCCTTCTTTTTTTTTTGTTTTTTTTTTTTGTTTTTTTTTTTTTTTAACTGTAGTGGTGAAATCACCTCCGACAGCACTGGAGTTACGGCTTTATGTATCGTGGGAGCAAACGCTGTTGCTGTCAAGATAAATAAACCTGCGCTGCAGCTGAATGGCGTACCTGCTAAGCAAATGATGGTTAACAATAAAACAAACATTACAGTATGACATACTATGCCTGCAAAGTAAATACAATAAAACATAGTAAAAATAAAACAGAGAACGTTAGATATAGAACAATAGTGAGCAAATAGTATAGCGGACAGTAGAGAGCGAACATAAGAGAGAGAGAAGAAAAATACAACCACAACTATTTTTGGATTTTTTATTTAGTTTTTTTGTTTTGTTTTTTTCCCCACTTTTTTCACTTTTATAAAAACTGTAAACTGAGCCCACCAATGCAGCCTCGCTGTGCCCACCAATGCAGCCTCGCTGTGCCCACCAATGCAGCCTCGCTGTGCCCACCAATGCAGCCTCGCTGTGCCCACCAATGCAGCCTCGCTGTGCCCACCCATGCAGCCTCGCTGTGCCCACCCATGCAGCCTCGCTGTGCCCACCCATGCAGCCTCGCTGTGCCCACCCATGCAGCCTCGCTGTGCCCACCCATGCAGCCTCGCTGTGCCCACCCATGCAGCCTCGCTGTGCCCACCCATGCAGCCTCGCTGTGCCCACCCATGCAGTTTCTCTATACGCCTACCAATTGCAGCCTCTGTGCGCCTACCAATTGCAGCCTCTGTGCGCCTACCAATTGCAGCCTCTGTGCGCCCACCGCTTGCAGCCTCTGTGCGCCCACCGCTTGCAGCCTCTGTGCGCCCACCACTTGCAGCCTCTGTGCGCCCACCACTTGCAGCCTCTGTGCGCCCACCACTTGCAGCCTCTGTGCGCCCACCACTTGCAGCCTCTGTGCGCCCACCACTTGCAGCCTCTGTGCGCCCACCACTTGCAGCCTCACGCTCTCACCATTTTCTGGATAACGCAGCGCTCTCCTCCCTCTGTCCTCTGGTGCTCATATGTCACAGACCTGGGTCTGTGTGCAAGGTTCCGCCCCTCTAGACTGGCTTGTGTGATAGGCGGAATTCACACTGATTCAATCTACTATCACACGAGCTGGTCTGGGGGGGGCGGGACCTTGCACACAGACCCAGCTCCGTGACATGCAAGTGCTGGAGGAGAGCGCTACAGTTTCCGCTCAAAGCGGTCCCAGGGCAGGCGGCCTACCGTGAAATTTCCCGGTAGGCCAGTCTGGCCCTGTATCTTTCATGCTCAGAAACTTGTAGGTCTCTTCACTACTGTATCTTCGGTTTGACATTTTGTTCTCTAAATTTACTGGTACAGTAGTGAAACTCACAGGTAAAAAAGCACCTGACAGCGACTGCTTCAAACGCTGCAAAAAAAACTGTTAGCATTCGCAGGGATCAGGCCTGACTCTGCGAACGCTGCAGTTATGTGTTTTGTAAGTGATAGTGATCAATTGATACTGCACTTGGGTGGGCTAGGCTGGGCGGAGGGGCGAAACGAAGGTGCTAGCAGGTATCTGGGCTGATCCCACTAACACTGCGTTTTTGGAAACTCTAAATTGCTGGGGACGCTAGTATAGATCTGATCAGATATCGATCCGTTCAGACACTATACTACTAAAGGGAGGTGTATGGTGCGAGCCAGGGTGTTAGTGCTACTGGCACTGATCTGACGCTGCCTGGGGTAACGCAGACCCTATTTTACACTAAAACCTAACTTTGATCACCCGCCGGGTGATCAGGGGGTTAACCTTTATTGGGTAAAATACGGCGAGTGCCCTGACGCTATAAAAAATAAACTAGCTGAACTGGGTCACCCGTGACAGTTGTTATACTGTGATCACAAGTGACGGGGTGATCAAGGGGTTAAACCTTTATTGGGGGGGGTTGAGGGGGTCCCTAGACCTACCTGGGCCTAAGGCTAATTACCCTAACACTGATTTTTGTCACTAATGAAACCAGTACAGTGATCCAAAAAAAATCTGATTGCTGTACTTGGTGACCCAGTGACAGGTGGTGAAGGGGTTAACTGGGGGGGGGGGGGTGATTGGGGGGGTGAATTGTGTGCCTACGTGACCTGGTGTCAGTGTAGTGTTGTGCAACTCACTCTGAGTTGTCTTCTTTCCTCAGTCTGGAACGGAATTGACAGACATGAGGAGAGATATCATCACTTCCCCTGTCAGTGTTTACAGTTACACAGACAGGGGAAGGATCTCATTCATCAAGACCAATCACCAGGTCCAGGCCAGATATCAATGGCCTGAGCCTGGGGATTGATCGAATCCGATCATCGCAGGGGGCTAGTGCAGAACTGGTTAAAACATATTTATTGTGAAGTTAAAAATGTTTTCTGAAAGATTAAGGCCCCTTTCACACGAGGCGGACTCCGCCTCATTATAAATTGATTTGCATTTTAATGAGTGAAATAAGTATTTGACCCCTTCGCAAAACATGACATGGCAAAACCCTTGTTGGCAATCAGAGGTCAGACGTTTCTTGCAGTTGGCCACCAGTTTGCACACATCTCAGGAGGGATTTTGTTCCACTCCTCTGTACAGATCCTCTCCAAGTCATTAAGGTTTGAAGGCTGACTTTTCTATGGGATTAAGGTCTGGAGACTGGCTAGGTCACTCCAGGACCTTAATGTGCTTCTTCTTGAGCCACTCCTGTTTTGGGTCATTGTCATGCTGGAATACCCATCCACCACCCATTTTCAATGCCCTGGTAGGGGGAAGAAGGTTCTCACCCAAGATTTGATGGTACGTGGCCCCGTCCATTGTCCCTTTTGATGCGGTGAAGTTGTCCTGTCCCCTTAGCAGAAAAATACGCCCAAAGCATAATTTTTTTACCTCCATATTTTGACGGTGGGGATGGTGTTCTTTGGGTCATAGGCAGCATTCCTCCTCCATCAAATACAGTGAGTTGAGTTGATACCAAAGAGCTCCATTTTGGCCTCATCTGACCACAACACTTTCACCCAGTTCTCCTCTGAATCATTCAGATGTTCATTAGCAAACTTCAGACGGGCCTGGAAATGTGCTTTCTTGAGCAGGGGGACTTTACGGGCACTGCAGGATTTCAGTCCTTTTTGGCGTAGTGTTACCAATTGTTTTCTTGGTCACTATGGTCCCAGCTGCCTTGGGATCATTGAATGGATTCTCCGGTGTAGTTCTAGGCTGATTCCTCACCGATCTCATGATCATTGAAACTCCACGAGGTGAGATCTTGCATGGAGCCCCAGACCGAGGGAGATTGACGGTTATTTTGTGTTTCTTCCATTTGAGAACAATCACAGCAACTGTTGTCACCCTCTCACCAAGTTTCTTGGTGATGCTCTTGTAGTCCATGCCAGCCTTGTGTAGGTTTATAATCTTGTCCCTGACATCCTTGGACTGCTCTTAGGTCTTGGCCATGGTGGAGAGATTGGAATCTGCTTGCTTCTGTGGACAGGTGTCTTTTATACAGGTAACAAACTGAGATTAGGAGCACTCCCTTTAAGAGAGTGCTCCTAATCCCAGATTGATGCCTGTATAGAAGACACCTGGAAGCCAGAAATCTTACTGATTGATAGGGGATCAAATACTTATTTCACTTAATAAAATGCTAATCAGTTTAGAATTTTTTTGAAATGCGTTTTTCTGGATATATTTGTTATCCTGTCTCTCACTGTTAAAATAAATCTACCATTAAAATTATAGACTGATCATTTCTCTGTCAGTGGGCAAACGTACAAAATCAGCAGGAGATCAAATATTTTTTTTCCCTCACTGTATGTCCTTGAATGTACTGATGCATATTTTTGTACAGATGTTCGAACAAATGTTCGTTTGAAAATCTAAATGTTAAGCTGGTCGTACACAAAACATAAATGCAGCTGGAGAATAACTGCAACCCTAGCTGGAAAAATACCTTGAATAGCTGTGCCTAAAAGGGAAAAAAAAAAGCAAGATTTATGTCTAGCCATTATCGTACCTGATAATGGCTAGACATACTCGAGAGAGAAAGGGGATGAGTGAGGGGTAAGGGAGGGGGGATTAGAGAGAGAGGGCGAGGATGCGAATGAGAATGCGTGGAAGTGTCAGCAACACAGCCCGGCCAAGGCAAGTGACCGAAGGCACAGAATCTGGAAGGAAGACAAGGTGAAGATGGAACGAAAGTGTGCCCATTCTAGAGCTGGTAACATTGAGGTGTGGAGGGTATGCCAGTGGGCAGTATGTACAGGAGAGGAGTGTGGAGGGTATGATTGGGGGCAGTATGTACAGGAGAGAAGTGTGGAGGGTATGACAGTGGGCACTATGTATAGGAGAGGAGTGTGGAGGGTATGACAGCGGGTGCTATGTACAGGTGAGGAGGATGTAGGAATCTGGGAAGGAAAAATGTAAAGGTTTGTGGAAGGATGTTTAGGGACTGCGTAGTGACTAAGCGGGCCATACATGAGTTGAAATTAAGCCAATTAGTCGATCTATGTATGGGCTATCTGGTTGTACACAAGCCCGGCCAAGGCAAGTGACAGAAGGCACAGAATCCGGAAGGAAGATGGAACAAAAGTGTGCCCATTCTAGAGCTGGTAAAAATGAGAATATTCAATATCATTTTAAAGAACTGTTTTTGTGTGTAAGAGGCATAGGGGAGGAGTATGGATGGTATAAAAGTGGGAAGTATGTGCAGGTGAGGGAGAGGAATGTGGAAGGTATAACAGTGGGTACTATGTATAGGAGAGGAGTGTGGAGGGTATGCCAGTGGGCAGTATGTACAGGAGAGGAGTGTGGAGGGTATGATGGGGGGCAGTATGTACAGGAGAGCAGTGTGGAGGGTATGACAGTGGGCAGTATGTACTGGAGGGGAGTGTGGAGGGTATGATGGGGGGCAGTATGTACAGGAGAGGAGTGTGGAGGGTATGACAGTGGGCAGTATGTACAGGAGAGGAGTATGGAGGGTATGATGGGGGGCAGTATGTACAGGAGAGGAGTGTGGATGGTATGATGGGGGGCAGTATGTACAGGAGAGGAGTGTGGAGGGTATGATGGGGGGCAGTATGTACAGGAGAGGAGTGTGGAGGGTATGACAGTTTGCAGTATGTACAGAAGAGGAGTGTGGAGGGTATGATGGGGGCAGTATGTACAGGAGAGGAGTGTGGAGGGTATGACAGTGGGCAGTATGTACAGGAGAGGAGTGTGGAGGGTATGTCAGTAAGCAGTATGTACAGGAGAGGAGTGTGGAGGGTATGACAGTGAGCAGTATGTACAGGAGAGGAGTGTGGAGGGTATGACAGCGGGCACTATGTACAGGTGAGGAGGATGTAGGAATCTGGGAAGGAAAAATTTAAAGGTTTGTGGAAGGATGTTTAGGGACTGCGTAGTGGCCATACATGAAATGAAATTAAGCCAGTTAAGCAGAGACCAGCTATAGTCGATCTATGTATGGGCTAGCTGGTTGTACACAAGTCAATCTATTAATCGACTTGAGTACAACCAGCCTGTCATTTTTTCCCAAAACAGTCAGTGCTGCCAGCTATAGTTGGCAACACTGATCATTATATTGTGTGGGTAGGGAAGGCTCCCCACTGGCAGAACACAATAACACTGCGGGATTGAGTCCTCCATCCACTGGTCAGCAGGTGAGAAGGTGTGTGGGGACAGGCTGGGGAGAAAGGTCTGTCAGCAGGGGGGTGTGAGGTGGTCATGGAGGGATATCAATCGGCGGGTGGGGGGAGTAACTGGGAGTGATATCTTTTGGAGTAGGGTCTGTCATCTGTAGGTTGGGAAATGGTCACCTGTGTGATATAAGTTGAAGGGAGGTGGCTAACATGGGAAGTGGCAAGTGTGAAATGGATGATCTGTTTCAAGTTTCTTTCACATTTGCAGTAATGCTTACTGCCCTCTGAAAAGTGATCTGTGGTGTATTGCTTTTCAACGAGTGCTATAGCAGCAGCTGACAGGCATTCATGAGGTGCTACTGCCACCTCCTTCTTTTTTTCTTCTTTTTTTTTTTTTTTTTTTTTTTTTAACATTGCTGAATGGCAGATTTACATTGTTGGACTATGCTGCTACTGCGAGCAAGTTTGACAGGCGGTGCTGCCTGTCAAACTCTGCAGGCCAAGCTGTCCATTGAGTTTAGTACCTCTGACAAGAAGTGTATTGTGCGCCAGTCTGTACTGATAAAGGGTCTCCTCTGATGCAACGGGAGATTCCCTTATAGTGCTATCTATCTATGAGCCATAGTTTTAATCAGTATGATATATTAAAGCAGGTCAACAGATGCAACATTTTTTTTAGGATGTAAGCCCTGGGCTGCACATTAGTTTCTCTCCCATTACAAGAAGATCGTTGAAAGTAAGTCTTATTCAAACAATACAATCTAGAATTTATTTACATGAAAGTTCTTGTTCCACTTTTGCTTGGAACTAAAGAATCGTTTTTATTACAGTGTTGATCTAGTGATAATTTGCAAATTCTAATGTATGTTTGGGTTATCTGATGTTGCAGTTGCTAGGGACCTTAGTGTTTGTATGCTGATGTTTGTTCAAAGAAAAAAGTTTTGTGGTTAAAGCACCTGGAGCTATTGCGTCATGAGAACACTGTTGGCTGCAGCATTCTAGGGATGTGGTAAGATGTTCTAATTAAAATGCATATTTTGGTGCAAGAAAGCTGATCCACTTTTTTTATTTTTCATACATCAGTAAGAATTAGTAAAGTCTGAGTGATTGTGGTGCTGGGTGAGCTCAGTACATGGCATCACAAAGTGATTATGTATTGTGCTTTGTATTATATAACCAACTTCTCCACCCATGAACACTCCCAAGTAGCACCTTGTCATCTTTCAAATTCTGTAATGGCAACAATCCAGAATGATATATGCTGCGATTGGAAATAGTTCTCCCATTGTACAGTACCAGCCAGCCATTCAAGCTGATGTCAAGGGCACAATTGGGTGTGGTTGGCACCTGTGGAGAGATCCATCTCTGAAGGCTGTAAATGGGGAAATTTTCAGGTTTTTGCTTGCATGATGATTCACAGCTCATGTACATAAAAACTATGTGTAATAAAGGCTCGAGATACAATTTACAATGTAGCTGGTAAGATGGTGATATTTCCTTGGGTTCCAAAACAATAGGTTTCAAAGTTCAATTGTACCTATTCCTACAGTGTACATTACATAAAAGGGTTTTAAATTTGCTATTGTTTCATTGCTTAATTTAAATAATTAAAGTAGTTTTTTCATTAAGCCTAGGTTTCCGCTGACTCGCAGGATTTCATTCCCGCATGTCAGTCCCGACTTCAGGGGAGATTTCAGAGACATCTGTCCGGGTTTCTGCACAGATGACAATGGAAATCACACCCCGAAATCACCAAAAGTAATACAGAAACTACTTTTGGAAATCAATGCGGCGCCGCAGATGCAGCGTTACACCGATTTAGACGCTGCAATTGCCGACAATTTGGCATGCGATTTTGACTTGTCAAATCACATGCCAAATTGCATCAGTGTGAACCAGGGCTTAAGGTAGCACTCAGATTCTCTCCATTGTAAGTATTAAATTGGATACAAATTCTGTAAAAATAAACCACGGAACCATTGATATATTTTTTTTTTTTTTATATGTTGGCTTGATGAACCTAGCCTATGTTTTTAGATGTCTGTTTTTAGTGGAAATGCCATTTAAGAGGTAAATGTATAAAATATTCTTAAAAGGGGAACAAATAGCGTAGTGTCCGTCTCTCATAAGATCTTTCAAGCATATCCACTTTTCTGCAGTTTGTGGTTTTTGCCCACAATTACATTATTCAAATAGCCCATTTTTTCAAGTGAAACCTTATTATTGCACACAGAGATATTCATCATTTTTGTAAAAAAAAAATAAAAATTTGTGCAGGTTCCCTATGCTTCCTTTTTTAGTGGAGAAGATACGAGTATTGCATGCATTAGTCAGTGTCATAGCTCTTTAAGTTATCATGGAGATATCTGATGCTTGAGGTATGGAATGCCAGACAGGCAGATGTCTCCTTGTGATTTTACAGAGGGATGGATCAGCCAGTCTATGGTCTGGGGTATCCTAAAATAAACAACAATGGGCATAATGGACAATGAATACAATTTACTGAATATATATGGGATATGGCTTCCGTGTCCTAATAAACATTTTTCTAATGGCTTGTGTAAATGGCATCAGTTTGAGACTCTGAGAGCATTCACACTTCATTGATACTTGCATTTTACCATCAGTTGACCTGCATTTGGCCTTCTTCATGGCGGTTCCCTTAGACATATGAAGATGCAAAATTCGCTTGAAGCAAACAAAAGCCCATCAACACAGGCCCTATTATAAAATTATCACCATTTTTATGTCTTTTAGGTTTCAAACATTCATGGTGCTTTTAATGCTTTGGGTGGAGCGGACAAACTGGCTTCCAACGGTACGTACATAGTACCTGCAGCTTCATTTTCAAAGGCTTTTCTCCAGATGATTAGCTAATTTGCTTAATCTGCTACTGTTATAAAAATTACTTGGTTACTGGTATTTTGATGCCAGTGGTGGTTTTCTTTTATTTAAAAAATATAAATAAAAAATTGATTCCCCTTCAGGTGATATCATACACTCTTGTCATACAGACTCTTTGCATGAAGACCACAAGCTGATACCAGTCTGTGTGGCACTAGCCGGATGCTTAAAGTGACCCTGAAGGGAAAAAAACGTATGGTACCTGTAACTCACTCCCCTACAATCAGGATCTGCTGTTGGAGCTTCCTAAAACTGCTATGCACAAAGCTTTCTGTAAGCCAAAACTTGTGCAAAGCTTCCTCAGGCACCATCCATTGCATAGTAGGAGACAAGAATATAATATAAGAAGTGTAGGTTTTTTTCTGTGCTCTGGTTTTGATAATGTCAGTGTCCCCCTACACCTGTACAGTAGTCGTGGCCCCAGAGAGAAGGCTTTGGGGAAGCTGAATCCAAGGGAGGGGGGCATTAATGCTGTGTAAATGGGACATAAATGTATAACCTAAGCATTATATATTTTACCGTGGAAGGCAGGTGTGAAAAATGCTGTAAATTAAGAATTATTTCAGAAATAGAAGTGTTAATTAATTTTTATCAATTAAGAAAATGGAAAGTAAATGAACAAAAGAGAAATCCAAATTTAAATTAATTTTTGGTGTGACCACCCTTTACCTTCAAAACGGCATCAATTACACTTGCACACAGTTTTTGAAGGAACTCAGCAGGTAGGTTATTCCAGACATCTTGTAGAACTAACCACAGATCTTTTGTGGATGTAGGCTGCCTCAAATCCTTCTGTCTCTGCATATAATCCCAGACAGACTAGATGATGATTTGGAGACGAACCATCACTTCCAGGACTCCTTGTTCTTCTTTACACTTATGATAGTTCTTATTAACATTGACTGTATGTTTGAGGTAGACCATCCATCTAACAGGTTTATTGAGACTGCCACCAGGACTAAAACAGACCAAGGGGGGTGACAACGTTTCATACATACATTGTGCTTCTTCAAAAGAAGAAGCACAATGTATGTGTGAAATGTCATCACCCCTTGGTCCGTTGTTTTAGTCCTGGTGGCAGTCTTTCAATAAACGTGTTGGACGGATGTTTGTGTGCAACTAATTTTTCTCACTTGGTCTACAAGTTCACGGTTGCGAGACGGAGCTAGCATGCAGCCCTTCCTTTTTGGTAGATTATTATATTTACCTGGAGCAGCGATCTGTCTCATTTCACCTGTATGTTTTGAGGTCTTTGTCCTGCTGCAGAATAAATTTGGGGTCAATCGCACTCTTCCCTGATGGTATAGCATGATGGATTATTATCTGCCGAAGCGGTTTTCTTTTCTTTTCATTGGATTATGGTATATTGTAGAAAGATACTGTACAGACCTTTTATGCTGCCTTTAGTGAAGGATCGGTGTTTGATTTCTGTATCCATACATCAATCTGCAGTAACATGTTTTGTGACTTTTAAGTGTATTAACACTTTTGCTGTCACATTTGAGACAACCTCACTATAGGTTTGTTATGTAATCCCATTCACACAAAGTACCAACTTTATTTTTATTTTTTATTTTTTTTTTTTTTAGTATTTCTTATCTTTGTAGATGTTTCTTAGGAGAAGGTGTTATGGCAAACTGTAAAAAGTATTTCTGAACATGTGCAGGAGGAATCGGTCCTAATAGAACGGCAAAGAACAGGCTGATTTCCTCTTATTTAACTAACAATGCAAAGTCAAACTTTTAAATCTTTACCTTTCTTAGGACAGGTGATTAGATTTGGTTTACAACTGATAATGAAATCTGACAGTGTAATACAGACAGGGTTAATTATGTTAACACAGCTTCTCAGCCCCCATATAAACAAACAGCACTAAGTAGAATTTTTCAGTGCTGAAGTTATCAGAAGAACATCTGAAATGGTAAGCAGTGATTTAAAAAAAAAATGTAAGTTCTGCTATATGAGTGAGAACCTGTAACAAATCTAAAAGTAAGTTTTGTCCTAATTTGGAAATACACTTTAAAAAGCCAAATGGTAGTGTTACACCCCCCAATAGAATCTCCATAAAGTAAAATAATTGGTGAGTCCAGCTGTCAGAGGCAAACACCGTATTATGCCCTTGGAGATGACCTTAAACAAACTTGACAAAATCTTTACCTTGAATGTTATTCCTATCCATCTGTTTGCTTCTCTGCCACAGTCTTTTTTTTTTTTTTTTTTTAGATTCTTTTTATGTAATGCTTCGCATACTTGCCTTTACAGAGTTTGGGCAGGAATTTCGTGCTCTTTGACTAGTTTACATTGACCCTTGTTTTCCACTTGTGCAGCCCTGGCCTCTCATGACTACATCTTAAAGATAGTGCCAACTGTGTTTGAAGATCTTAGTGGAAAACAGAGGTTTTCATACCAGTATACTGTAGCTAATAAGGTAAGTCCATCTGCAGATCTACAAGAATAAAAGCTGGCACTTTTGCTGGCAACAGGAAATGCGTGCTGTAGACACATGATGTCAGTTTTATTATTAAACTGCACAGAAAGAAGGTTTCCAGAATGCAATAGTCTGAAAGGCAGACTTTTATTTTCTTTAAAGAAAAAAAAATTCCAACAAAGTTACATAGCTCCAGAGTAATGTAATGCTCACATAGCCAAAGAAGGCCTCTTTTCTACACATGTTAATTATTCCTGGTGAGGCAATGTTCATTTATATTTCAAATATGAAAGGCTAGTCTATTCTGGAATGTTTTCATTTGCTCCGTTTCAGTGCTACTGTCTGACATTACTGATTATTTTTGCTATGTTAATGAAAAGTCTATATTTGATATCCTATGACGTTGTTGACAATTAGTCTAAAGTAGGACTTTCATATTTCACATAGGAATATGTTGCGTACAGCCACACGGGTCGAATTATTCCCGCCATCTGGTTCCGGTATGACCTCAGCCCCATCACAGTGAAATACACAGAGCGGCGGCAGCCGATGTATCGATTTATAACCACGGTGAGTAATGATCATGTTAGGTGCCAGTGCTTCTACTGGGGAAATTTAGGAAACTGAGAAATTCGGTTTAAAACAGGTTTAATGTTGCTTGTGCTCCATTTTTGGTAGATTTCCATTCCCTACCTGTTCTGATGATGCACAAAGAAAAGATTGGCAACCTCTCCAAAATGGGGGAGTTTCGTTTACACTTGCGTTGTCTAGTAAAGTGACCAGAGCAGCTGACAGGCATTCAGGAGGTGATATTGCCACCTTCTGCGTGTCTGTTGTTTTTTTCTTTTTGACAGCTGAATGGGCTTTTTAATGGAAACACCATGATGTAACCACAAACCTAGCATTTTGCTCATGGTTGCGGCATGACCTCGTTCACTTGGATGGTTGCCCTTTTGTGATCATGTATTCCTGCTAAGCAATATGGGGACTGCCCTCCTGTCTTCTGTGAGTTGAGCCATGGTAAAACTCTTCTGATTTTGATCTCAATATTTTATTTTTGAGTCCAGGAAAAATATTAATGCTACAATACACAGAGCTGTGTTGCATACATTGATAGTAATTTTGTCATAAAACTAGGATTCAGAGCCCCTGATAGTGGAAGATATCAAATACATTTTTAAGACCCCTTTTACACTGGGGCATTTTTCAGGCGCTTTAGCATTAAAAAAAGCGCCTGTAAAGCACCTGAAAGAAGCCTCATCTGCAATCCCAGTGTGAAAGCCCGAGTGCTTTCACACTGAGGCACTGCGATGGCAGGGCATCAAAGTCCTGCAAGCAGCTTCTTTGCAGGTCTTTAGGAGCGGTGAATACACCACTCCTAAAGCGCCCCTTCCCATTAAAATCAATGGGAAGCGCCTGCAAAGCGCCGTGGCAGCGGCGCTTTGTGGGCGCTTTTAATCCTTTATTCGGCCACTAGCGTGGGTTAAAAGCGCCCCGCTAGTGCTTGAAAAATGCTGGTAAAGTGCCGCTAGTTTAAGCGGCGCTTTACCAGCATTTTTCGGGCGCTGGGAGTGTGAAAGGGGCTCTTAGACCCCTTTCACACTGGGGCTTATTTCAGGCGCTTTAGCGTTAAAAAAAGCGCCTGAAAGAAGCCTTATCTGCAATCCCAATGTGAAAGCCTGAGTGCTTTAAGAGCTCCTTCACACTGCGAGCACCCGAAAAATGCTGTTAAGGCGCCGCTTAAACTAGTGGCGCTTTACCAGCGTTTTTCGAGCGCTAGCGGGATGCTTTTAACCCCTGCTAGTGGCTGAATAAAGGGTTAAAAGCGCCCACAAAGCACGGCTGCCAAAAGCGCTTTGCAGGCGCTTCCCATTCACCGCTCCTAAAGCGCTGCAAAGAAGCTGCTTGCAGGACTTTTTTTGATGCCCTACCACCGCAGAGCCTCAGTGTGAAAGCACTCGGGCTTTCACATTGGGAATGCAGATGAGGCTTCTTTCAGGCGCTTTTTTTAACGCTAAAGCTCCTGAAAAACGCCCCAGTGTGAAAGGGGTCTTGTATTAGGTAGCTCAGTTGTGTAAAGCAGCAGTCCCCAACCTTTTTGGCACCAGACACCAGTTTCCTGGCAGCCAATTTTCCCAGGGATGGAGGGGGGGTGGTTGAGCCCCTTTAACAGCATAGTCCCCCCCCCCCCCCCGCCCCTTTACCTCACAGTACACCTTTATGTTAATATAGCAGGGACTGCACTGTAAAGGGAGCACTAATGTAAAGGGGCACTGTAATGACTACAGTGCAGTCTCCTTTATATTACAGTGCCCTGCAGTCTGCTGCCCCTATACTCTTTAACATGACACTTCCCCATTTTAATATCTGCCTCCCCTGCACAGGACTCCTACTTTTCAGCAGGGTAGAGGCTGCGAACGTTCCGTGTGCCCTCTCCCAGCTCCCCATATCCGCACAACAATCTCATCCTATCAGCAGGGCAGGGGGCGGGGAGGAGCTCTCCATTCTGATCTGCAGTTCCTCCCGCCCCCTATCCTGCTGATTAGATGACCTCCTCAGCCGTGTGGGCGGAGGAGTCAGGAGAGGACAAAAAGGCATGGCCGCACAGTAGGAGGTGAGCAACGACCACGGTCTGTGATAGCCCTGTGCGGATCGTGGTCGCCACTCATCTCCTGCTGTGTGGTATGGTCTTCAACAGGCTGCAGACCAGCACTGGTCTACAACAAAGACTGTTGGAAACAATTAATGCTTATGTTCGAAAAGTGTATGCTACAGCCAACAAAGCCAGACTTCCAGAAATGTATATGATCATGTTTTATTTAATTACAGAGCTAACTTCAGAACAGTTTCAGGCAGATACAGCCCAAGACCATGTTTACTGACATAGAATGTGTATAGTGCAAAATCTGCATGGTACGTAGCATCTGGGCATCCAACAGAATGACTGGACAAAACCAATAGAAGTTGCCAATTCTGGTTCTCTATTTAAATACTTGGTTTAAATGCCTGTGCCTCTCAGCTGTTATTGCAATGAGAATATTTCTTATGAGATAATGCTCACTCTAGTGGTAGATACTACGCATTAGAGGGGATTTAAAGGGAACTTATGGATATTAACAAAAAAGTAAAGTAATTATTCCAACAAACAGCTGGCAGCATAAACAATCAGTGCAAACCATTTTTTTAACCCATCCAGCATCCCTCCAGAGGCCTAATGAAATGGCAAATGGTGACTATTTTCAAATTTGTTTTTTGCTTTATCATAATTTTGCATCCACTTCTCTTACATGAATAATGCTCAAGTCTACTGATAGGTCAGTTAGTTATCCGCCTTGTATTGTGAGATGAGTAAAGGGTTCTGTACGTTTTCTCCACTATTAAAAATTGAGGGGTTTCCATGCAACTCCAAATAGTGTCAAAGGGAAAAAAAAATCTATTAAAAATTGTATACACAGACAGTTTGTACTGAAGCAGTTATTATAACTTGCTTTTAGCTGCCATTTTCCCTACTTTTTACTGCTTCTTGTACTCTAAATCTAGGAATTTCAGCTATGCCCTGTGCTATTTTCTTTGCAAAGACTAACTTTTCATGACATCAGCGTGTTCATGTCTCTGGAGATAAATCAAAACTACAACATACCTTGGCTTCATCAGCTAATAACTTTACAGATTAATAAACGCATAAAAAATATTTGCGGCAGCTGAAGATGTTTACTAAATGATGCTTTTTTTTTTTTTTTTTTTTTTTTTTTTTTTTCAGATTTGTAACTAGTTTGTAATCATAAAAGTTTAGCTCTGTAGTAAAAAAAAATTGCCATTTGCCCAGTGTTAGAGAACAGAGGAATGGTTAAGTTCCCTGATGTTGCTAGCACTTAAAGAATAGGTTACCCCAACATTTTATATGCCTGTTGCACCATGTACTTTTGTTAAAGTATCTTTAAAAAAAAAGCCCCCTTTTTTTTTTTTTTTTTTATTTTTTTTTTTTTTTAGTCTGTGTGTAAATACACAAACCGTTAACTTTTCATTAATTTTTTTAAACTGGGTGGTTTTACAAGGTAAGGGTTCACATAAACTTAAAATTTAATTTGTATCCATCTGTTTGTTTTTAAACGTAATACTTTATGCTCTGTTAGATTTGGTCCCCCTAAAACATGCAATAGCCCCTCTTGCCTACCTCTGCAACCTTCAGATAACTTGGACAGTTCTTTAATTACCTGTTACAAGATTATTTCGAAAGTAGGTGCAGAAAACCGCTTACAGGAGTAGGAAAATGGTTAAGAGTGACCTTTTTATGCTCAGTATTTGGCACTATATTTGGAATACCAAGTGAAATCGGAAAATACGATTGGTTGCCACTTAGTACATCTCTCCTACCTGATGTTGCCAACTCCATAGGAGTTTTGTACAGAGAAAACTTAATTTTGGTAAAAGTGGAAGTGTGATAGAGCCAGCATTTTTTCAGTGTGCCATCTTTTATTTTAAGTCTATGAATATAGCATTTGGAAGCATAAAAACCCTCTTGGTTGGGACAGATCCCAGTAATGTTATTTCAGTAATTACAGATTCCTGTAATCACGTCATGGAGCACTGTTCTCAAAATAGGATTTTTATGATTTCAGCTCATACCATGCCAGCTAATGTAAGAAAAAACACAAGTTTATAAGTAAAACTGAAGCTGTATATGGTTTGCACTTCATTCTGTTATTAAAGTGGAAGTCCATGCTAAAACTGAAATCCCGGCATCTATAGCCACCAACATTCTAACGCTAACCTATCTAGCTCTGTAAAGAAAAATGAGTATACATACCTTTTTCTGAAGCCGATCCGTCCCAATCTCTAGTGGCGGAAGCTCTGCTGAGTACACGTCCAACAACAGCTGTGAAATTAATGGGGAGTGACGTCACCCATAGAGTTACTATGGGGCTTCCGTTGTCGGACATTTCCTCTGCACCCGCCCACACAGCGAAGCCGCGGCTGACAGCTCAACGTGAGATCAGATATACTGATTTTTTCTTTACAGGGCTAGATAGGTTAGTGTTAGAATGTTGGTGGCTATTGATGCAGGGACTTTAGTTTTAGGATGAACTTCCACTTTAAAGCACTACTGTCTATACCCACATGAAGGGATCTGTAGAAAGGCATTTAGGTTATAGATGCCACAGGTTGATATGAGAATTTTGGAATGTGTAGTTTGTAATTTACACTTAAATAATTTCTAGAAGTGTGATTTTAAGATTTTTAATACAAATTGTTAACAAGGGAACTGTAATTAAATCTGTAGACAGTGGTGGGGAGGTTATAGTTTGATCAGTGTAAGTTCTGGCTATTAATATACGGTACTTTCAAGATGGCATTGCATGCACCCATTGCTCCCAAAACTCCCATATCTTACAGACTATGACCACTTGAAGAGAAGTTGTAGGCAGTTCGCAAAACCAGTTATTCAAAAAGTACTGCTGTTGTATTATTATTATTAATATTATTATTACTACTATTATACAAGATTTATATAGCATCAACAGTTCGCGTAGCGCTTTACAACATGAGGGCAGACAGTACAGTTAAAATACAATGCATACAGGAGGAATCAGAGAGCCCTGCTTGTTCCTATAGTCAGGCCCCCCAATTTACCTTAATCTCAGCTCTGTGCAATTCACATCACTACGTTCGTGTTTGTTGGCCGACAATTGTGTGCCATTTGTATGCAAGACAAGTTCCTGACCAACGCCCTTCGGACAAAAGTCCGACACTTTGTGGAAAATCTGCTTGTGTGTACGAGGCTTGTGTTTGTAAAGTTGCATAGTGACTTTACTGGTATCCCCTCCAGATTATGCTGCCATTAACTACTATGTATGTAAATTTTTTTTTGTTTATATATATATATATATATATATATACACACACACACACACACACACACACACACACACACACACACACACACACAGTGGAACCTCGGATTACAAGCATAATCCGTTCCAGGAGTATGCTCGTAATCCAAAGTACTCGCATATCAAAGCGAGTTTTCCTATTGAAGTCAATGGAAACTAAAATAATTCGTTCAGCATTGACTTCAATGGGATGCAATACTGCATGCAGCCAGAGGCGGGGGGGGGGGGGGGGGCACCGGAGAGCCTCGGAAATGGCCGAAAAGGCCTGAGCACACTTCGGCTGACCTCGGCAAACCTCAGAAAGACTCCGTTCATGAGCCTTTCCGAGGTTTGCCGAGGTCAGCCGAACTGTCCTCGGGCCTTTCCGTGCATTTCCGAACGCCGATGATCGGCGTTGTTCGGCTCCGACGCCCCCCACCTCAGGCCAAAAGCGGTACTGCACACCGCTTTTGCCCTGAATCCTGCTCGTTTTGCGAGACAACACTCGCAAACCGAGTTAGGATTTTTAGAAATACAGTGCTCGTTTTGCGAAACGCTCATTAAGCTTCTCACACCAGAGCTGTGCAGTCACGTGCTCCCTCTCCACTCTTCTTCACCGATCTATGGAGAGAAGTGGGGGGGGGGGGCTGAGATTCCCCTGTGAGGTCAGCCAGGCAGCAGAGGGGCATCACATGACCGCTCAGCAGCGGTGTGGGGAAAAGGTATTTAGCCTTTTCATTTAAAAAACACACATACTGATGGCAGCGTAATCAGGAGGGGATACATTTTATATTTGCTGCATATTGCAGCAGAATAGCAGGGGGAGGGGCGCGGAGGAGAGACACTGACAGGCGGGGGGGGGGGGGTGAGGGGAGAGACTCAGAGCAGCGGGCTGACGGAGGCATGTAACCTGACCACGGTAATCATGGCTCAGAAGCCATGATTACCGTGGCCAGCACAGGCAAGATCAGCCAGGTATATTACAAGATAGGAGGGACAAATTACACAGCACAAGCACTATGGCATAGAATATAGATAATGTATTTTGTTTTTTGGGGTTACAACCACTTTAACACTGCCGTTTTAGCAAGACATTTTGGCTAGCTTTGTGCCTGCAGGTTTGCTTTAAGGCCCATCACTTTAAGGTTCTTAAATCATGACTGTTTTGGCCATATAATGTCTGCAAAGGTTCTCAATTATTTGGGTCTTGGTATACCCAGTAGCAATTAGTCACATTCAACTGGGCCTCAAGTTTCAGGTTTTGTTGAAAGTAACAAATGATTACTAGATATGCCCATACAGTAACCAATGGAAAGCATGGAAATGGTTTAGGCTGGGTTCAGGCTTACAAAGAATACGGAGTAGGCAATCATGGGAGATTTAAGGGGGGGTGACATTTTTGAAAATGCTGATAGCATGATTCCCACTGAACAATTCAGAGAAGTGTCAAGAGTACTACTTCTGGGCCAGTGGATCCAAGTATAGAATCAAGAGGATAGGTGACATCCAGCAACTAGTGTTGAAGTGGAGGTCTGCAATGACACCCTTTTATAGTGAATTTTTTACGGGTTTAAACATGGGTGTGTACATTTTGTCTGTATCCCAATGATCTCTAAATTGATCCTAGACTCAGGTTCACAGACACAGTATAGGTGTATCCCAAACACTACATAAAATGTATGCCACTGTGGGGTTGAATTACTAAAACTGGAGAGTGCGAAATGTGGTGCAACTCTGCAAAAAAAAAACAATCCGCTTGCAGTTTTTTTGTTTTTTGTGTGTCAAAACGTATTTGAACAAGCTGAAGTTAGAAATGGATTGGTCACCATGAACAGCTGCACCAAATTTAGCACTCTTCTTCAGTTTTAGTTAATCAGTCCCAGATTATTTATTATTTTGTGTCTCAGATTTATACTATTCCACTATTGTGGAAACTTCAGTTATTAGTTTCTATCAGCATTTTTTTTTTTAACTGTTCAAGTAAAGTAGTTCATAAAATTTCCATTGCTTGTAAATATTTTTTTCCATTTACATGTGGCCAAAAAGGCAGTTTGAAAAGGGGAAACCGTGCACAATCACGTGTCACAGCTTCCACATTTTAAAAATGTCACTTGGAAATGGTGATTTGCCGCTTCTAGCTTTGTTGGTCTTTGGTAGTTCTCTGAACATGACCTCATTCTCCTTTCCAGTGTTTTTTCTTCTCATGCGGCTGTTAGAATGGGGATGTGGCTACAATAAGACACTCGCCAAACAAAGTCACAGTCAGTGTGAAGTTAATAGGAGCCATCATGTTCTGCAGGGTCCACCCCTCTCCTGATCGCATAATCTCCATCTGCCAATGATCCACTTTGTCCTCAGCATGTGAACTGTCTCGCAGAGAGATGACATTGCTCCTCCACCCAACAGATGGTGTGCGGATTAATGTGGCAGGATGACTGGGTGGTGGGGGTTTTAGAGAAGCACCTGCTGTTCAGGCTGCTGCCTCATTCACAAGCTCTTGTTCCGTCCACGAGACCAGCAGCATCTCCTCTATTCATCCATGTTTCCCAGTCATTGAGAAGAAGGGGGGAGATGATAAACAGGGGATGAAGGAACTGCTGTCTTATACATTGTAAGGGACCTTTTGTAGCTCCTTGTTAAAGGGAAGAAGAAAACAAAGCCAACTACATACAAATCAGAGGGAATTCCCAGCGTCCGTTAGACATGCTGCTCCCCAGCAAGACGGATATAATTGGCTTTTAGAAATTTAAAAAAGGCAGTGCAGCAAATGAGGTGTACACTGCTGGGTCTTTAGTGCGGCATTTTTGTTAATGGTGGGAAATGAGAACATTTAGCCCTAAGGTTTACATACACTTAAAACACTGTAACAGGATTAACTGTATTTTAGTACTCAGGGTCTTTTGTATGGAACTGTTCTAGGTAGTACATTTCTTATGGCCTGTAGTAACCAATTTCACCTGCGATTTCTGTAGTCTAGAGTTACAATGGAGTGAGATTTCTCATTTGTAGACATGGGCAACAAGAAATGTTTTTGCTAGTTTTTCATGTTTTTTGTTATATTCATATGTTCTTTTTATATAGGATGTAATTTAAACTTTTATCATTTTGTGCCTATTTTATAAGGAAAATTTAAAACTCCTCTATTAAAATTAAATACAGTAAATCTTTGCAGACCATTTTCTGAAATCAGATCTTTTCTGTGGGATGCATCACTTTGAACCATGCTGTTTTATACTGGCCTTTTCGATGACGCGTTTTTTCTTTAGTGCTAATTTTTAAGCGCAATAAGCAATATCAGCCAATCAAAATACATCTGGTACTGATCTGAATTTTGATAGGTGCTTATTTTATAAATGACGAATAACCAAAAGACAAAGAATTTGTTTATTATGACAAAAATTGACTGTTTGCCACAGAATTACAACCTGTGAAAATGTCAGACGCAAAACGGTAAAGTTAATTAATTTGCGTTATTGGGACATCATACATACATATATATATATATATATATATATATATATATATATATATATATATATATATATATATATATATATATATATATATATATATATATATATATATATATATATATACATACATACATACATTTTACACACTCCCCAAAAATGAAAAGTTCAGCTCTAACCATTGTCAAAAATTAGACCATCAATCTTTGGTTGAGTTTTGTTGTATTCTATTAGAAAGGGTGTGCTTGTGTATTGTAGTGTAGATAATATAGCATTAAAGAAGACACAGACCTATAATATAATCTTCCCATCCTGGTGTCTGCATATCTTGTTCCCCTCTATCACTTCATCCAGCTCTGTTTCCTCTGGCCTGCTCCATGCTGGACACTCTGTATCTGTGGGTTTGGCCTGAGAACTGCTATTCCTGCTGATTCTCACACATCCATTGTGTCCTGATTTCAGGCTTTCGTCCATGGGGTCTTGTGAGTGCTTTTATTTGGAGCATCTGTTCTTTTGATTATTTTGTAAACTCCCATGTACACATACATTATACATATGTGTGTATTCACTACAATTGCATATGAATGATGCACAAGGTAGGGGGTTGCTGCGGTTAAGTGTACAATACCTATTTTGCAAAACATTGAATGAACAAATTGCAGTAAAGATTCTATAAACACAGACCTTTTTCCAAGATTGTCAATGGAAAGAACTAATAAATCAAGGGTAATAGGGCAGGGAAATGCTTCCAGGGGGCAGTTGTGCACTCCGCGCTGGTTTATGAAATGCGGTCTCAAACTTTGACCGGTGAGCAGTCCTTCTCTATTGCCAGAAGTACGTAATGCAGATTATATGATCTTTGCAGGCAGTGCTTCATAGCCCTTTAATACCTCACTGTCTCATACAAACACCATTTTTTTTTAGATTTTATTCTATTTTTAAGGAGCAAAACCTATCCTAACCATGAACATTCTCAAGGAGGAGAGAGTTGCAAGCCTGGCTACTTGCTCCCAACAGGTTCCCATAATTCTGTGGAGCTAATTATGCAACCATACAGTATACTCTGCTCAGCTCTCCTTGCTCAGGGACAAAAGGCCCCAGCCCCCACTGTAATAGAGTGCTCATTCTGGATAAAATACTTGCTTAGTTTTGCAATGACATGGTGACTTAAACTTGCTACCAAACCATCATTTCCATGGTGGCTCTGAACTTTGTTTGAGTTATTGACTCGTGTTCCTCCATCTCTGACAGCGTGGCTACATGGTATCCACCACTGGGGGCAATTGCCCTAAGGGCTTGTTCACACTTGACTAAATTTCTAACTCTCGACAAATACTCCTATAGGGTTTGTATGGCTTTAGTGTGGATGTCTGACAGGCATCGATGAGCTTTAGTATGGGCATTAGACAGGCGTTTTAAAAGCATTAATGAGGAGTTAAAAATGATCCCCAAACGCCCTATGGGCAGTTTTAAAACGTTTGACGAGCGTTAAAACTTCTCCACAAATGCCTATTCCATTACAGTAAATGAACGAATCTTAACGCCCCACAGCCACTCTGCAACTGACTGCCAGAGCATTTGCGAGGCGTTACCATAGACTTGAATAGGAGGCATTGAAAGGCTTCAAATGCCGCCTGACTCCACACGAGGCTTCAGTTTTGAAGAGACACTAACGCTTAGTGTGAATAGCACTATGTGCTGTCTATTGTATCTTGTGCATAGGCGTTTGAGGGGCCTTTTTAACGCCTCTCAAACACCTGCTCTTAATGCCAGTGTGAACTCAGCCTAAAGGGAACACAAAAAATGTGACTCTGGCATCTCGGTGAAGCAAATGTTGAAGCATTATTATGAAGATAAGGTTTTCTGCTAAGTGGTTTGGAAATTCTAGAGAGTTTGTTTTGTGCTGTATATGGGTGATGCGCCTACTTAAAGTGGTTGTAAACCCACAAAAAAAAAAAAAAACCTTTAAGACAAAGGCATATTGAGGTAGTATGCATAACATACTAGCTCATTATGAAATACCTTAGATCGAAGCCCCTGCTGCGGTTCCAGTACACAGCTCTGGCCGGCGACATCGCTCACGGAGCTACTTCTGGGTATTGCGTGCTCCGGTGCTGTGATTGGCCGGCGCCGCAATGATGTCACTCCCGCGCATGCACGGGGGAGCCACCGGTAACGGCACACTAGCTGAAGCAACAGCACGAACATGCCGTTGCTTCAGTGCGCATGTGGCGATGACGTCGGCACATGCTGATACGGGAGATATCTCCCAAACCCTGCAGGTTTAGGAGATATCCGGGGTAGCTACAGGTAAACCTTATAGTCTCCACTGTCGTAACAAGTGGATTGTATGGGTTAACAACCACTTTAAGACTGCTGGAAAATCTCAAACAAATAAACTTGTTTTTCTGCTCCATGCAGGATATTGTGGCATTTGGTATGTTCCGTGTTTTTACTGTGAATCGTTATACATATTTTTTTTTCTCTCCTCACTCCTTAAATTTGAAAAAAAAAAATAACATTTTTTAAACCTCAATTTTGCTGATGCCAGATTCTGTGCATGCGAAGATATGTTGCAGGGGTTCGAGTGTCAATAACCCTACAGCACATCTGCACATGTGTGTGTTCCCAATACATCTGTGCCCATGCATTGTTTCCCCACACATGCACAAAGACAGATAGGGCAGAAGTCTCAAAAAAAGTCCTCATTCTTGCGCACGTCCAGGAATTATCCTTCATGTTGGCAGATATGCTGAAGGGCTTTGCCAGGACATGACAACCAGGCAAACTCCTTAAGCAAAACTGCACATGCACTATAATGACAGTGCCAGGGCGGAGCAAATGGATAGAGAACTGAGGTTCCTCTTTAAAGTGGAGTTCCACCCACATTTACAACTCTTCAGCATCCCTCACTAAACTGTGCACGGTAAACGAATTGGATATTTTTTTATTTTTTTCTCAGCACCTACTGTATATCTGCTGTATTCATTTTTCACTTCCTCCCCCCTGGCCGTGGCCCATCACATCATTTCCTGTTTGCAATGCCTTCTGGGAAGGGGCGGCAACTTCCTCTGACACTGCCATCGCTATGGAAACCTGGCCTGAAACCTATTACACTGCTTGTGCTGCACTGAGCATGTGCGAGATCTGCAAGGATGAGATCCAGGAAGAAATACAGTCTGGCTTCAGATGCCCACACTTAAGATGGCCACGGTCTGCTGTAAGTTTATAAAATAACAAACTACTGCTGTAAACTAACAAAACAGACCTTAGTTTGCAGACTAACTTTACTAGAATACATTAAGCTTGTGTATTATAGGGGAATTTTTATTTAAAAAGTATAATTTCGGCCGGAACACCACTTTAAGTTGTGCACAGCAATTGCTGTATTTGAATCTGCACTCTAGCAAGCAGTATTAGAATGTTTCATTCTTTTTGTGTATATGAATATCTATATATCCTACCTAGTCCAGAGCTGTCACACTAGGTAAAATATGTGATTCTTGGATATTCTGTAAAGCCTAATTTGATGATGAACCAGTGCAATAATTGAAAGCCATAAGAGGCTCATGCATGTATTATTACATCCGCAAATAAAAAAAATCTCATAGAGCAATAATAAACAAGATGAGTGTTTTTCTGATTCACAGTTCACCAAGTTTATGAGCCATTCTTTCGTCTCTTGCTCAGTAGTTTGCATCTAATAACTTTTTAGCAAGGGATAAGGTTTATTGGAGCAGAGAGATAGAAAGATCTGATTAACTATATTGAAATTATAGCTTGCGTGTGATGGAAAAAGTGTGATTCATTTTCAAGGTATTGTGACATTCTCGGGGTAATGTACTGTGAACAGACACTATATATACTCTGTATATCGTTGCCCAACTCCTACTAATCATGAAAAAAAAATGTATTTTTTAACTTTACAAAATCAAACATTAAAGCAGTATTAAACCCAAAAACTAAAAAAAGATCATATTGCAAAATACCAATTTATTGGATCAGGTGGCTGCATTTGTTTCACCAGGTCAATATAAAGGGAATAGCGACTAAAAAGAAAACCAATGCAGCCACCACATCTAATGGTTGGTATATATTACATTTTTTTTTTGGATTAAATACTGCTTTAAAGGTGATGTGAAGTATCAACATAAGCCAACATTAAATATTTGTTGCAAAAAACTGGGTTTGACAAATATGACAGTGCTGACTTAAACTATATTAACAAAAGTATTGGGACGCCTGCCTTTACACGCAAATGAACTTTAATGGCATCCCAGTCTTAGTCCATAGGGTTCAATATTGATTTGGCCCACCCTTTGCAGGTATAACAGCTTCAACTCTTCTGGGAAGGCTGTCCACAAGGTCTAGGAGTGTGTCTATGGGAATGTTTGATAATTCTTCCAGAAGTGCATTTGTGACATCAGACACTGATATGGACGAGAAGGCCTGGCTTGCAGTCTCCACTCTAATTCATCCCAAAGGTGTTCTATGGGGTTGAGATCAGAACTCTGTGCAGGCCAGTCAAGTTCCTCCACCCCAAACTCACTCATCCATGTCTTTATAGACCTTGCTTTGTGCACTGGTCCAAATCATTAGGTGGAGGGGGGATTATGGTGTGGGGTTGTTTTTCAGGGGTTGGGGTCGGGCTTGGCCCCTTATTTCCAGTGACGGAAACTCTTGAGGCATCAGCATACCAAGCGATTTTGGACAATTTCATGCTCCCAACTTTGTGGCAACAGTTTGGGGGTGGCCCCTTCCTGTTCCAACATGACTGTGCACCAGGGCACAAAGCAAGGTCCATAAAGACATGGATGAGCAAGTTTGGGGTGGAGGAACTTTACTGGCCTGCACAGAGTCCTGACCTCAACCCCATAGAGCACCTTTGGGATGAATTAGAGCGGATACTGCGAGCCAGGCTTTCTCATCCAACATCAGTGTCTGATGCCACAAATGTGCTTCTGGAAGAATGGTCAAACATTCCCATAGTCACACTCCTAAACCTTGTGGATAGTCTTCCCATAAGAGTTGAAGCTGTTATAGCTGCAAAGGGTGGGCCAACCCAATATTGAATCCTACGGACTAATGCCCCGTACACACGGTCGGACTTTGTTCGGACATTCCGACAACAAAATCCTAGGATTTTTTCCGACGGATGTTGGCTCAAACTTGTCTTGCATACACACGGTCACACAAAGTTGTCAGAAAATCCGATCATTCTGAACGTGGTGACATAAAACACGTACGTCGGGACTCTAAACGGGGCAGTGGCCAATAGCTTTCATCTCTTTATTTATTCTGAGCATGTGTGGCACTTTGTGCGTCGGATTTGTGTACACACGATCGGAAATTCCGACAACGGATTTTGTTGTCAGAAAATTTTATAGCAAGCTCTCAAACTTTGTGTGTCGGAAAATCCTATGGAAAATGTGTGATGGAGCCCACACACGGTCAGAATTTCCCACAACAAGGTCCTATCACACATTTTCCGTCGGAAAATCCGACCGTGTGTACGGGGCATAAGACTGGGATGCCATTAAAGTTCGTGTGTGTAAAGGCGTCCCAATACTTTGGTAATATAGTGTAGCTGAAACATCAAATAGAAAATGGGGGGGGGGGGGGGGGGGGTGTATAATCTGCCCTCTTTCATGACATTATAACAATATTAGATGCAAAAAAAACCAAAAATATTTTGCAGTTTACTAATCCTTAAACATGGTGGCTGCATTTGTGTTGAAGGCTTTTTTCCTTTATTTTCACTTGATCTGGCCAGTAAAGCCTCATACACACTACATGTGTTTTTTTTTTTTTAGTTCAACCCCCCAGAAAAAAAATTGGGAGCCGGTTGGCAGACCTTTTTCGGTGATGACCCTTCGACAGAAGCCAGCCGAACGGTGTCAACCGCTTTCTATTGCACCTCTATCATTGTTAAATGATTTCAGCTATTCCTTTACTGCTACTTCTGCTGGACAGCTTGGTCTGTTAAAAAATAACCTGCTTTTTAGCAAGACCAACAAGAGAAATTTGAAGAAGAAAGACATTAATGCAGCAACAACTTCTAAGAATTGCTAAGCTGCAACATAATAATTTATTGTTTTGGGGTTTATTACCGCTTTAATCAGATACAATCTTGTCAACCAGTTGTGTAAATAAGCACCAGTAATTGCAGACAATAATGCTACTTTCTGGGAGATCATGCGAGGACACGTGAATTTACATATGGGTTCATTCTGTTTTTACTTGCATACAGGGGAAAATTGTTTTATGTACCTGCAGCTTAAGAAACTAGCAGCGTCACTGATATAAGCCGGGCCCAATGATTCCTCCTGTATTGAATTGTATTGTAACCGTACTGTCTGCCCTCACGCTGTAAAGTGCTGCACAATCTATTGGCCCTATATACAGTAGCTCACAAAAGTGAGCTACTGTGTATACTGTATAATATTTTATTATTTCTTTTCATGTGACGACACTGAAGAAATGACACTTTACTACAATGTAAAGTAGTGAGTGTACAGCTTGTATAACAGTGTAAATTTGCTATCCTCTCAAAATAATTTAACACACAGCCATTAATGACTAAACCGCTGGCAACAAAAGTAAGTACACCCCTAAGGGAAAATGTCCAAATTGGGCCTAATTAGCCATTTACCTTCCCCGGTGTCATGTGACTCGTTAGTGCTACAAGGTATTAGGTGTGAATGGTGACCAGGTGTGTTAAACTTGGCGTTATCGCTTGCTCTCTTACTGGTCACTGGAAGTTTAACATGGCACCTCATGGCAAAGAACTCTGAGGATCTGAAAAAAAGAATTGCTGTTCTACATAAAGTTGGCCTAGGATATAAGAAGATTGCCAAGACCCTGAAACTGAGCTGCAGCACAATGGCCAAGACCATACAGCGGTTTAACAGGACAGGTTAGACTCAGAACAGGCCTCGCCATGGTCGAAAAGAAGTTGAATGCACGTGCTCGGCGTCATATCAAGAGGTTATCTTTGGGAAATAGACATATGAGTGCTGCCTGTATTGTTGACGGGGTGGGGGGGGGGCAGCCTGTCAGTGCTCAGATCATACGCCACACACTGCATCAAATTGGTCTGCATGGCTGTCGTCCCAGAAGGAAGCCTCTTCTAAAGATGATGCACAAGAAAGACAACAGTTTGCTGAAGATAAGCAGACTAAGGACATGGATTACTGGAACCATGTCCTGTGGTCTGATGAGACCAAGATAAACTTATTTGGTTCAGATGGTGTCAAGCGTGTGTGGTGGCAACCAGGTGAGGAGTACAGAGACAGGTGTGTCTTGCCTACAGTCAAGCTTGGTGGTGGGAGTGTCATGGTCTGGGGCTGCATGAGTGCTGCTGGCACTGGGGAGCTACAGTTCATTGAGGGAACCATGAATGCCAACATGTACTGTGACATACTGAAGCAGAGTATGATCCCTCCCTTCAGAGATTGGGCCACAGGGCAGTATTCCAACATAACGACCCCAAACACACCTCCACGACGACCACTGCCTTGCTAAAGAAGCTGAGGGTAAAGGTGATTGACTGGCCAAGCAGACTTAAACCCTATTGAGTCTCTGTGGGGCATCCTCAAATGGAAGGTGGAGGAGTGCAAGGTCTCTAACATCCACCAGCTCCGTGATGTCATCATGGAGAAGTGGAAGAGGACTCCAGTGGCAACCTGTGAAGCTCTGGTGACCTCAATGCCCAAGAGGGTTAAGGCAGTGCTGAAAAAGAATGGTGGCCACACAAAATATTGACACTCTGGGCCCAATTTGGACATTTTCACTTAGGGGTGTACTTTTGTTGCCAGCAACTTAGACATTAATGGCTGTGTGTTGAGTTATTTTGAGGGGACAGCACATTTACACTGTTATACAAGCTGTACACACACTACTTTACATTGTTGCAAAGTGTCATTTCTTCAGCGTTGTCACATGAGAAGATGTAATAAAATATTTATTTATAAAATGTGAGGGGTGTACTCACTTTTGTAAATCCGGTATTATTATTATTATTATTATTATTATTATTATATAACTTCCAGCATGTAAGTGTCTGATGTAACTGGTCACTTGTGATCACACATTGGTCAGTGTATATGAATGCTGGGGATAAAAGAACATGGAGAGCAATATACACCTCCAAAACAAAGCAAAATATAACATTTTCTGTGGACTTGGAAAATCCTAATTCTTACAACATAGCTGGAAAATCTAAAGACAAGCATATTAGCCATTCCTTTTAGTGTGTTCAAATGTCAACAATAATGAATAGGCTATTTCAGTCCTATAATTTTATTCTGGGATAATGAGGAATTCTTAAACTATATTCCAAGCTTATGACGTGTAGGCGCTTTGGGGCACCTACTGGTATTTTGTGTGGGCTGACGGATTTTAGGGTCAGCTGTCTTTCTAAAATTATGTAGTGCCAGTTGTGTGGTTCCTTGTGGTAAAATATGGCCAGGAGGGTGGAATTTGTCTCCTTATTTCTGTGTCGTATGCAATGACAAAAAGAAATCCCTTTTTAGATCTTTGCAATGTAGAGTTGTACAAATCCCAGGACATGGGTAGCTGGGAGAAATATGAAGAGTACTATTTCTAACCCGAATTAACAGAGACCTTGTGCTTTTGGAGCCGTGCACCCACATGACTGTCAATTGGAATGCCTGCATGGGGATGGGCAAACGCCACCCTCGCATGGGCATGTGCTACAGTATGCCTGTGTGAACGAGGCCTTCTACTAATGGTTTCAATGCTTTCTGATTTACTGACCCAGAACAAATATGCAAATCTTCTCATTTCTGTAAAGAACTGGATAAATAATGTTAAAATGCAAAACTGTAAACTATACTGCTAAAAAATAAATTTAATAAATGATACATGGGGATCATACAGGTGAGTGATGTGACCTTGAATTTCCTGAAAATGTCCATTCACTGGCAACAAAAGCACCAAGACATTATCACCCTTCTGTCCTAATTGAGCTCCTGCTGTGCCAATGCAGTTTGGCGAATCAGTGAGTTCGGTCTTTCGCAACCAGTTTGCCACGGCACTCCAGTTGAGAATGGCTAGTCTAGAAAATTAGAAAATGGAGTGTCTTATTAGAAATAAGATTTGACATTGTATTGAAAAGTGCCACGTCTGTTCTGTTTACGAAAAATGACGCACACGATTCTATTTGTGGCTGTTGATCCTTTATAGGAGAACAGTGCTAAATGGTAGCTGTATACTATTTAATGGATACAAATGCTAAAATTCTAAAAATATATTTTAATGTTCCATTTGAAAAGCACACTAACTGGAAGAAATGTTCACTGTTCTGAATAACGAGCTTTCTGATTACAGTTGTCATGTAGCCATTTTTGATTTATACTTGCATACATTGTGCTTTTGTCCATTAAGTATTGTACAATTGTGGTTCCTATAATGTTGAATGGATGTTTCCCAACTGTCAGTTCAGTTTGAGCATTAAAACTTTTTTATTTTATTTTTTAAAGTCCAGCAAATAGTGATTTTCAATGGTGAGTCATTGTTCTGTTTTTCTAAAGCACACAGTCAATTTTTCCCCAGCTCTGTGCTGGCAGCTCAGGTCCCACGTCACTGCTAATGCTCAGCCTGTTTGCTGGGCACACACTAATGATTAACACCTCATGTGCTCTGCCAGCCAGCAGTGACCTTAAAAAGTTGGCTATTTTGGTTGGTAGCTTTTTTTTTTTTTTTTTTCTTTAACGTTCTGTAACTTTTTGCCAGCTTTAAAATGTGTATCGGTACAATTTTAAATCAGTCCTAACATTTTTCATCCGTAGATATTTTCTGTTATATTACCTGTAATTAAATTCTGTATGTTTGCAGAAGTCTTCGTGATTTGAATGTAGTTTGGTGATTTTATATATGCAGTGTATGTTGTTCTTGTACACAGCTTTATTTAAAGTGTTTTTAAAGTGTTTATATACAGCCAGATGATATGACAGAGAAGGGAAGAGTGACAACCCCTGTCAGGTTTTTTTTTTTGGGTTATGCCTAGTACACACAATGAGAAAATTGGATGAAAGATACCACTTTCAAAGCAAAAGTATGATAATCTCATCATTAGTACACAGCTATTGAGAGCCGATCACGACCATTTATGCAAAGGGACAAGAAAGTTTTTCTTCTACGATACTAGAACTAAGGATTTTCGTTTTATTATTATTATTATTATTATTATTATTCAGTACAGTTTCCGTTCAAAAAAATCGAGTGACTAAGCCCTCTCATGCTCGGAAACAGAATACAATACAAAACATTATATCACTATTGAAGTTGTATTCTGTCATACGAGAATTTTCATAACTTTAGTAACCTCTTCATTTTTGATATGAGACTAGCATGCAAAAAAAAACACCAGACGATCATTCGTCCGATATTTTCATTGTGTGTACTAGACTTTACTGTGTCCCATTGGGAAGATTTCCCTTCACTCCCTGTCCCTTTTATACAACGGGAAGAGGAAATCTCTGTAAAGGGAAGGAAATCCCCTCTTGGACAGTTGTCACTGGAACAAGTGTCCTCATTGGTAGATTTCTCCTCTATTCCAGTTCTGATAACAAAGACTCAATGCTAAAACGATCCATATACATCCTAAGTTCAGCCATTTCCTGCCAAATCTGCTTGCATTCAATCTGATGGTGGCTCCACAAACTTGAGTCCAAAGGTTGGGTGGCAAATTGTTGGGGGGGGGGGGTGGCCTAGCATGGCATTGTGTCCAGGAAATCTAAGTTACTACCACTATTTATTTATCCTTCCCAACAAGCCTTCTAAGGTTTATATTAAAATTTTAAGTGTGGATACATTTTAACAAAGCAGTTCACAAATGATGTCAAGAGTACAGAAACTAACCATTCTGATTTTAGTTTACCAATAAGCATTTGTCTTCTACACTGATCCAAATACAGTAGATAGCAGTTAGTACACTTTGCTGTAGATGCTGTGAAATGAGATGGCCATTAAGGGGTTGATTTACTAAAACCAGAGCGTGCACAAACTGGTGCAGCTCTGCATTGGAAACCAATCGGCTTCCAGGTTTCTTTTGTCAAAGATTAACTACTTGCCTACCAGGCACTTACACCCCCTTCCTGCCCAAGCCATTTTTCAACTTTCAGCGTTGTCGCACTTTGAATGACAATTGCGCGGTTGTGCTACACTGTACCCAAACAAATTTTTTATCATTTTCTCACAGAGAGGGCTTTCTTTTGGTGGCATTTAATCACTGCTGTTTTTTATTTTTTACAAAAAAAAAGACTAAAAATTTTGAAAAAAAATGTTTTTTACTTTTTTTCTGTCAGTAAATTTTGTAAATGAGTAATTTTTCGCCTTCACTGATGTGCGCTGATGAGGCGGCACTGATAGACTGAACTGGTGGGCATTGATGAGGTGGCACTAATATGCCGCACTGATAGGCGGCACTGGTGGGCACTGATAGGCGGCACTGGTGGGCACTGATAGGCGGCACTGGTGGGCACTGTTTGCTGGCATTGGTGGGCACTGTTTGGTGACACTGTATTTCTATAGTGCCCTGATTACATTCCTACATGTCCCCCTGTGTGGAGCTGCCGCTGATCGGCTCTACTCGCCACACACTGTCAGTGTGAGGCGAGCACCAATTATCGGCACTTCCTTGTTTACATGTGACCGGCTGTGATTGGAAACAGCCGATCACATGGTTAAAGAGCCACGGATGCGGCTCATTACAGAGATTGGGGTCGCGCCATGTCCTAGCAACATGGCGCAGCCACGATCACCGCGATGCACGCCCCCGCGAGAGCGGCTGTTCTGGGTCACCGTCATATGACGTCATCCCAGAACGAGAGCCTCGCCATCATTTAACGGTCGGCGGGCGGCAACCAGTTAATTGAACAAGCCGGTGTTGGAAGCCGATTGGCTACTATGCACAGCTGCACCAGATTTTTAATTCTCCAGGTTTAGTAAATCAACCCCTAGATGTCTTTAGTGGAGAGAAGTGTGTTGCAGCTGGTATAATGAAGAACAACCAGCAATTCCTGTGCTTTGTTCTAGAGTTCCAAGGTGAACTGTTGTAACCCATTGCCAACCAAGGAGTCACCATTTTAATTGTTTGAAAACACACCTCAGCGTGGGGGTTATCCTACAACTTTCCTTTGCCTGATGAGGCTGGAATAGAAAGGCTGCCTATAGAAAAGTGCATCAGATGATAAAGCAAAGTAAACAAAGGAAGTTTTGTAACCCCATTCTCAGAACATTAGGTATACATCTAACTCTTTGAAATTCTGGTCACATAAAAGAGCAATAGTTTTGTTTTGTTTTTCTTCATTTCTGTTCATTTGGAAGCAGAAGTCACTGGTGCAATTCTTATTCTAATCTACTTGGAAATCATTCTTTCTGGCATTTACATAATACTATTACTTGGGTTAGTGAGATGAGAGAATAAAAGTAGAGCATGGATCATATTTATCTTAAATAGACACTGCATAGATGGCAAAGTTAACAGTCTTCCTGCAAAGGGACTTCTTCTTTTATAATTGCCTAGCCTGTGCTACCTCGCCACTCCTCCCACCTTTATAGCCAGAGACAATACCCAGAGTTTCTAAATGGCATGTAACCTCCTCCCCTGTGACAGTGCCTAAGTCTAGTAGCCAATGGTTAGCCCCAAGCAAATTGTGTTAGAAGGGTCCCTTTGCAGAGACACTGACAACCTACCCTATATGGGCAAGGTGATAGTGACTCTTTTTAAAGTGAAACTCTACTTTGTGGGTACAAAAATGTTCTGCAGAGAAGTGTTTAAAATGGCAAGTATTTTTGATAATTACAGTTTCTTACCTACTTGTGTTATATGGTACTGTTGCATGTATTCCAATAATAAAGTCTGTTACCACACAAGTCATAAAATGTAATTTGAGAAAAACATATCCCAGTGCTGTAGTTGGGGGGGGGGGGGGGGGTTTAAAAAAAAAATGTTCACGGTTTTAGAAAATTATAGCCGAAAAACTGTAAAGTAATTTTAATTGAAAAAAATGAGGGCACACACACACAGTTGACAGATGACAGTAATTTTATCAGGCTCAGATGAATTAGACAGTATGTAGGATAGGAATAACCTTCAAAGATATCCCCTTTTGAAACCTTGCTGGGCAAATAATCTATCTGGCCGTGGTAATGGGGTTCTAAATGCTCAAGTTTTTTTTTTTTTTTACCCTACTGCATTCTGTGCATTAAGGTAAAAAACCTTCTGGGTGCAGCTCCCACCCCCAACCCCCTCTAATATTTATATTTAATATGAGCCCCATTTCAATTCAACGATGTGCATGAAAGCAGAGGCTCTCTTGGGTCTCTCCTTATTAGCTCACACAGCAGCGGGAGCCATTGGCTGTCAATCACAGCCAGTGAGCTAATAAGGAGAGAATGAACGCACAGAGCATGGCTCGGGAGCCCCATAGAAACAGGCTTGCTATTTGGGGCACTCGGCAGGTAGGAGGAGCCAGGACTGCAGGTGGCGGACCCAAAAAGAAGAGGATAGGGGCTACTCTGTGCAATACCTTTTGCACAGAGCAGGTAAATATAACATGTTTAGTTTTTCCTTTCCTTTAGAATCCCTTTAAGGGAAAAGTGGGTTTTTAAAAAACAAATGCACATACTCGCCTGTATTGCTCCAGCATCGGTGTGATGCTGCAGTTATCCCCCTCCCAGCTCTAAGACTGAGAACTGAGCAATCGCATGACCACTAATCCCTTAGTTCTCAATCTGCAAAGAGCGCTATCTCTCAGTCACTGCTCTTAGCTCTGCCCCTTCAGCTCTCGCTGGAGCGCCAGGCTGTAGCAGGTGTGAGAGCGACTGGCTCAGGCTCTGTCTTGCGCTGAGAGACTGAGCCAGCTGCTAATCTGGGTGGATCCTTTTTAAGAGCCTGCTTTTGGCTAGGAGGTCAGCTGACAGCGGCTTTAGCCCAATCTTGGCTGAATCTGTGTCACAGGTCTGCAGAAGTAGGTGAGCTCCTGTGACCAAGAAGAGGTGTATGGCCAAAAAAGCATTGACCATACTTCTCTTCTCCCACATTTCAGTACATTGGTGCGAAGAGCAATAGTGAAATCGTTCTGGATTATAAATCAAACAATCGGTGGCAGCAGAAAATAGAAATCAGAGCGTTTTTGTGGGATAGTGCACTTTGTACGGCTTCATAGCAAATTACACTGCCTGTTGAGTAAGCTTGTTTGTCATCTTTTTTAGCGCGGTGATAAGCATTGCATACAAAAATGTCATCCACTTGAACTTGATTCACTATCAGCTTGCATGTGCAATAGTACTTTGGGAGAAAGTCTACATTTGGTAACCAGATTGTGTAACCCATGGCTGCTGCATATTAAAACTACTAAACTTGTCTATTTACATACTTTAAATAAAATTACTCTTATTTAATTACATATAATATTTTTATATGTATAAATATCAATTATATATATTCTGACAAACTGATTAACATTGAGGACTAATGGCTGCTTCCTTTCAGAAGTGTCCCCTATTTTTGGCTCCTGCCCTCCCCGGACATGTTTGTGAAGGAAAGGTTAATTTCAGCTACCAGTTTAGAATACACTGGCCATAATTAATCTGGCCACATATTTTGCATGTCAGAACGTGGGTACTAAAACAGCTGTTGCCCCGGGGAACAGAGAAATGTTTTTGTAAACAGACCATATATACACTGCTGGGTATAGAAGGACAGTAAACCCGTCGATCTTGAAATTGCAAAGCATTCTGGGAAAATGCGGCTGAACAGCTGGAATTGACCTAGTTGTTTTAGAACATGTTTGTTTGCCTAACTTATTTTTGTCTTCTAGGTTAAAATTACTTGTAGGTTTTATAAAGTGACAGTTGGTCGGATGGTAATGGGCATATTTATTTGTTTCTTATTTTATTTGTACAGCAATATAGTATAGCATTTTACAGGGGGTTTTAAACGCTTACATCACTAGGACATACAGTATCAATGCTTTACAGGGCTATGCTGGCTATCAGTGGAGATTACTTTGTCCATGATGTTTAGCATGGGTGGAGAAATCAAGCTATCTTTGTATTGCTAGCTTTTCTCATTTTGGTGCGAGTGTGCGTGTACTCGGGATATGTAAATTCTAAAGCCTAGTAGTAAAATGTAGTAGTGAACAGATTTAAATGCACCCCCTGCTGGCTGCTCTAAGCATTTGTGTTCTTGTCTTCTCCTGTAGGTATGTGCCATTATTGGGGGAACATTTACTGTAGCTGGAATATTGGACTCTTGTATTTTCACCGCCTCTGAGGCCTGGAAGAAAATCCAACTTGGGAAAATGCAGTAGCAACTGTTTGAATTGCTGACATCATCCAAACCGCATGAAGAAGAATGGAAAACTTTAAGAGTATTAACTCATTAGGAAATTGCTATTTTTATTATTTTAACAAAGAAATAAATATACAATAAAATGTTGGGTATATCATGACAGGACTTTGCTATGGGGGCATTTTAGGGTTTCTAGCAATGATCTAAAGAGTACATGCAAGTACAAATATTGTTTGTTCAAAAGTAACAGCACCCCTGATACATTAAAGGCCCCTTTCAAATTTGTGCGACCTGAAAGTGATTTTGCCGCAATTTTTTCAGTGATTTTGATGTCACTTGAAGCAATGCCTGTGTAATCTTGAGGTCTATGGACCTCAAGGTTGCATCAAAGTCAGACCAAAGTAGTGCAGGGACTACTTTGAAGTTGCACAGATATGAATGGTACTCTTTGGAAATCATGGGGTACAACTTGTCATGCGACTTTGTAGTCACAAGTCGCATGACAAGTCGCACAAGTGTGATGGGGTCCTTAGGTATTTAAGGAGGGACCCAAATTTAATATGATGCTACGAACGCTATTTTGAATACTTAAGCAGTAAATATCTTGTAAAATTGTTAAGGACTAGTAACTTCCATGGTATGGTTATGATGTAATTAGTTCCTTTCCAAGTAGTAGGCTTTATATTTGTATTGGTTTCCACAAAATTATACCTCCCAGCAATCTTAGATATATCAAGGGATCTTGTTAAAGGGGAACTCCAGTCATTTGTGTGGCTAGTCTTTAGTTCTTTCATTACCACTGAAGCTGCTATAGCCAGAAATTTGAGACTGACATTTTGAAGCTACAGTTATTGCTCCAGAAAACGCTGACCCCTAAAACTTTAGAAGCTGTCTTAACCCTTACTTCAAGCACAATTGAATTAAAAATTAAGACACTGCTTTACCTGCAAGTGGGAGTGTGCTCTGCCTTTTCGGGTGCTGTCTGCCTGGTTTATTGTAAGGTTTTTGCATTTGTGTGGAGTCCTTCTTAAACAACATAACTGAGAATCCTCAGATGGAAGCTGCTGAAATCTGGTCTACATGCTGATTCCCGAGCAGTGCCCTGATCCTAATACACAGCCTGGGAGTTGAGAATGACTGCTTCCCCTAAGGCTTCTTACTCTGGTATTTTGCTTTGTAGTATTTTGCCTATGACCCCTTATCTAGTCCTTCTAGGTCCACCTAATTACACTTTATTTTTTTAGTCTGGTGGGAGATCTGCCAATTGTTACTTTCCTACCTGTATGTGGAGACTTGGGAAGTTTAAACAGAATAACTGAATAGCTGCCTCCACTATATGTAGGCAGAGGTACTCCTTGCACTTGAATGAGCTGTAGTTGTAAAACCTTGGGTGGGGTTGATCCAGGTTGTATGGTGTCTAGTACCTTACCACCTGGATTCCAAAGCACTTTACACTTGTGTCACAGTTCTTTTCTTGCAGAAACAATAGTTTGTGCCATTTTAAGGGACAAAGGTAAGAGAGACCAAGGATGTATAGCTACATCAACCTCTTACAGTTTAGGGGTTTGTATATTAGTAAATCTATGCAAACCCTATTGAAAAAGAAACATCTTTATTATTTTGATGCTTATACATATGTAGGGGTTTTTTTTTTTTCTTCTTGTTTGTATTTTTATACATTTAGAATATAGTTACGAATTTTGGGGTTCATTAGTCAAAAGCCAGAGTGACGAAAATGAAGTAGAATGTTTGTTTGGATGGAACCCCTGGAGAAACCTTTTTTTTTTTTTTTCTTTGTTTTACCTAACTCCATAGAGATCATTTCTTCTTTTTTCCATTACAATAGTCCTTTTCTTTGCTTGTAGAGGTTTGTTCCCAAGATAACTAGAGCTTAGGAAAAGGACATCAGCAATTTAATCTATTTACATCTGAACTCTCTGAGATTGAATGTTATGCAGGCCCTACACGTAGTGAATTTCATTCCTATGTATTGGCTTGATTTCCCCATCAACACAGACAATGTTGACAGCGGAATCCCTCCCACAAGCATTGTGTTCTCCCGGTGAGGGGGCAGGGGGAAGCAGTAGGAGAAGACAGAGTGATTATTGCTAGCGGCCAGCGATAATTGCATGCAAATCTCGCAGGCTGATTGTACCCAAGTTGATCAATCGATCAACTTGGTACATTTAGCCTGCCCATGCATGGCTAGATTCGAACCATCTATGGCCAGCCTAATTCTTTAGAAAACGTCTTGGCAGACTGAAATTTTATTCATTATGAGGTTTCCTGCTCTCTAGAACTTAAGTTGGAAAAAAAAAAAAATGACAACTTTTAACACGTGGCTTAATCAGCAGGGCCGGCATTACATTTGTTAAAAAAAAAACTGTAAGCTGCATAAAGGACCATTTGGGACCATTTTGGCCCACTTACTTTGTGAGCCAGATGGATACTGGGGTCCCCTCTTACTGTCTTGTAGAGCGTGACATGGCTCACTTTTATTAGGTGTCAATCGAAACAAAGGAATAAGTGTTTTATTTTACCAGCAGCTGCATTAGGTAGGGGGTGGGGCTTACAATAGTGGATGATGTTTCCAAACTTCCAGGAGGTTGCAGATATGCATTAAAAAATACGTAAACCCCAAAACAAAAATATATATTGCAGTTTACCAGTTCTTAGATGTGAATACATTCGCATTAGTTGTGCAGTCCTTTTTCCTTATTTTCACCTGGTAATCCTGTGAATAACACACTTCCTGTCTCTTAAGGGTGCATGTTACAGTCTGCTGAACTTTTGGGACACAAACTCTCATTTAAATATATTCCTCAATAACCACAAAATATTTTATATATATGTGAGTGCACCAAATGCCTCTGAAAACCAAGATAATACCATATAACGTAGCAGTGACATTATCACTGGACTCGGCAAGCTCCACCCACTAAAGGTTGCCTACAGAATACTACAGTAGGTAGCGGATAAGACTATTCACCCTGCACAATGTGAGAGAACAGCAGTGACTGGTCTTTATTACAGAAAGGACCTGCATATAAGCAAGGTTTAATTTTGGATTGCTGCACGGATCTGAATGATATACACTAAGCACACCCAAGATTTAAGGAAGAATGCACGTGCCTTGTGTGTTTAGACCATATTTGCTTATCCCATAGGTTAGTTATAAGTAGAAGCAGTAGGCTGCAAATTTTACAATGTAGAGTAGGGCTTCTCAACCAGGTTTCCTCCTGAGGTTTCTAGGGATTCCTTGAGCAAAAGGAGATTTCTGCTTCTTAGTTGAGTAACCTCTGATGCCAATGATCTTTTTAGCTATCTGTAAGGGATGATTTCTGCCCTGTGACCACAAATGTAAGAAGCATTCTTCTGACTAACCATCACAATATAGTACTGTGAGCTGTAAATCTAATAATTATTGCCAGTTCCCTGAAGACAGTTATTTCAAGGGTTCCTCTATGATAAATAGGTTGTGAAAGGCTAATGTAGAGATAACACACATACACACTATAAGGCAAAGAAAAATGAATGTGGGTGCTGCAATTCATCAGGAAAGACAGAATATGGGGGTTATTTACGAAAGGCAAATCCACTTTGCACTACAAGTGCAAAGTGCACCTGAAAGTGCACTTGGAAGTACAGTTGCTGTAAATCTGAGGGGTAGATCTGAAATGAGGGGAAGCTCTGCTGATTTTATTATCCAATCATGTGCAAGCTAAAATGCTGTTTTTTAATTTCCTTGCATGTCCCCCTCGGATCTACAGCGACTACACTTCCAAGTGCACTTTCAGTGCAATTTCAAGTGCACTTTGCACTTGTAGTGCAAAGTGGATTTGCCTTTTGTAAATAACCCCCAATGTGTCTTTAACCCCTTTGCACTGGTGCCTCCTGGCCCTTTAAGGCAATTCAGATGCCAGGAGGCAAGGCGGGGTTAAGATCATGTGACCGCCACGATTGAGTGTCACGGCGGTCACTTGATTGAAAAGTTCCCGATCACGAGATGCAATCGGGAGCTTTCTGTTAGGCGCCAGTAACTGTGGGCCGTGCAGTTTTGGCTCAGCTGTGTCTGCTAATTGGTACTCCATTTTGCAGCCTCTCGGTGCCAAGGACCACCCGCCGAGAGGATGCATATTTGCGTGCTGTCGTCCTTTTAAGATATTAAAATGTTTCATTAAAGATTCAATGAAAACCAATGTGTTTTATCCCCTTCATCAAGGCTAATATTTGATATAAATTTTTATACTGGGTTAATACTGATTTCATATGTGTCATTAACCCTGATAAAAGTTGTGTTTGATAAACGAATACTGATAACTGTTGAAATTATTATTTAAGGTACTTGTATAGCGCCGTCAATTTACGCAGCGCTTTACATCTACATTGTACATTCACATTGGTCCCTACCCTCAAGGAGCTTACAATCTAAGGTCCCTAACTCACATTCATATACTACGGACAATTTAGACAGAAGACAATTAACCTACCAGCATGTCTTTGGAAAATATACTTTAGTATTCTGTATACTTGGGTGCTAAAGTGGATATGAATATTAATATTATGACCAGCTAATCGCTTCCTTTTCCTGCCAATTTAGCCAGACCAGTTGATAATCTTGGAGTACGTGTCATTTTCCAGGGCAAGGCTGAAGAATCTAGAACGATTAAATGCAGGCAAATGGCTTGCAATCACCTAAATGGAACTGGTACCGTAGACTAAACCTCAACCTCATACTGGCAGCTTTTCATTTGTTTTATTGTTTATTTTTCTTTCCATGGTCTTGTTGAAGTTGTACTTTGCACCATTTGAATTCAGTGACTGTTAGCTCCGCTGACTAAGTGCCAATACAGGCTTGATGTAAGAGGTGCATGCATTTTGCTATTTAACATGTATTTGGTTTCTCACCGTTTTTTTTTTGTTGAGCTTAGTGTTGTAGTGGTTTGTTACCGTACAGGAAATAACGATTCCTGACATGTACTTGGATGAAGTTACAATGTAGAATACAATATTTGTGCCACACTGTGTTGTGGTTAAAGGTGTGTTTTGTTTTGTTTTTTTTCCTTCTTTTGAAAATCTGCATTGGCAGCACTTTATTAGATTACAGGTCATTGCATCGTCTGTCCATAGAAACAAGGGCTATCCTTGGTAACTGCCAATTTATTCTGGACTGGCCATAGAAGGCTTCCCAAGTGCATCCTATCGGCAGTATATCCAGGGATTAGACTGAGATTTTTGTTATTGTAGCTGTATTCTATATTAGGAGTCAGCTTGCTGCTAGTCAGATGTACTATCTATAGCTCCGTTGTATTTGATTACATATCTAAAAGAGGCAGACGACACTAGGGTTCATATTTACTAAACGGCCATGTTGCAGACACCTGCCAACACTACAGGATGACCCACAGCCTCAATTGAATGCGCTCAGCTTGTCATATAGCATTCCACCCTCCAGAAGCCAAGTATAACTTGTTAAGAGCAAGCAGAGCTTAGCCTGTCTTTTAGCAAGTCTGTCATAACTGACAAAAATGGCACATTACATAAGTAAGATAGCAAGCGCCCTGCAGTATGAAGTCATTTGGGATGTTTTGTGCCAGCAGTATCTGATTTTTAAGTGTATGTTGGTCAATCCTTTTCTTAGCAAAACCAATTTTTACCAAACTGTTAATTACGGCTGCTAAGGGTTTTTCACAACATTTAACTCTAAATGTAGAATTGAGATTATGCACTGCAAGTGAGCAAAATGCTGAGTGTCTCTTCTTCTTTTTTTTTTTTTGTACATATGATGAAACTTTTTTATTAAAAAAAAAAAATCTTCCAGGCCCCCATACTAATTTCTCATTTGTTTTGTATTTGTAGAACTGCAGTGCTACTAACGATACCTAGAAATACTTTTGTCCACTGAAGTCTTCATGGGTTATAAATGAGTACTACTATACAGTACTCCAGAGCTTTCTTAGATCAACTGTCATTATGACTTTGCTAAATGACCAAAAACTAATCTAAGACAGGTAAGAGTGAGTTTAGGTACACCATGGCAGTTTACATAATCTTGTTAAATAAGCAACACGTGATCAGTGAGATATACACAGTCCGGTCAAACAGCCTAACCAGGTGGATGACACTTCTTACCGTCAGTGGCAGCTGGTGCTCCATTTTTTTTGGGGGGGCAGCAAACAAATACCCCGCACTCACCCCATCCAGATCACGGGCAACTTTCCCGACTTCTCCTCCCAGCCAATCCGGTCTTAGGACCCTCTTTCTGTCCTGATTGGTCGGGAGGCGAGGCAGGAAGACCATAGCGAATATTGATTCACTAATGTCACAAGTGGGTGAGTTTGGGGCACAGTGCTCCGGGCCCCAAGCTCAAGCTTTTTGAAGCCAATTGGAGCCTCAGGCTCTTATGTGCTTAAAAAAAATAAAAACTCGTAGAAATCTATGTGCCCCACATAGAGATTAGGGGGGCGGCGCCCCTTATGAACCGGCCGCCGCTGTTTAGTTAGGCAATATAGTTGTGTCCTCTTTCCACCCCTAGTGTGCTGATTGGACAACACAAGTGCAGCAGGAGTAGAAGTAATCGGTCTACTCACTCCTCTACTTATCAAAGTTTACACATTTACATGCAGAACATCTAAATGACTCCGTTCCCAGAAGCTGTCCCCAGGTTAAATCATGGTACTTGCACAAGTTACTTTACAAAAAATAATAATTTCCTAATTGACACCAACTGCATTTAGTTATGTTTTTAAATCTACCTGAAACGCATGAGAGATTATCACAAGATGTATAGTGCACTATAATTGCCTCTCTTTTGCTGGAGATCTGGTGTGTATGAAAATGTTGTCTGATTTCTTATAACTAGGAAATCTATAACTATCTTCCGGGAAAGCAGAGATTAGAATTTAGCATCATGTGGGAGATTCACCCAACAGGCACTGAATTAATGTGTATGTTGAGTGAATAGGATTGTAGAAGTGTCCAATCATATCTCTACTTGTAGGGTTACCATCATTTCTAAATATGAACACTAAATCTCTGCCTATTAAATTCTTTTTGTTCAAATAAACATTTTGGAGACATTGCATATAATATTATATTGTAATAGATTCTCATCCTTTTCTTTTTGAGAACTGGAATAAACCACGTTTTATTTGCAGTGAGATTATGCTAGGTACTATTACATATGGGAAGGACTGCTGTGAAAGTTCTGTGCTCTGATTACATGTTTGCTCTGTTATTCAACACTACAGGACTGTGTACTCCCTCTTAGACCCTTTCACACTGGGGTGACGGGTCCATTAGCAGTAAAGCGCTGCTAGTTTTAGCGGCTCTATTTGGCCACTAGTGGGGTGCTTTTAACCCCCGCTAGCGGCCGAGTAAGGGTTAATAGTGCCCACTTTGCGGCGCTTTGGCAGCACTGCCCATTAATTTCAATGGGCAGGGGTTGTGGAGAGCGGTGTCATACACCATCATCCACCACCCAAAGATGCTGCTTGCAGGACTTTTTTTTTCCTGTCCCGCAAGCGCACCGCCCCAGTTTGAAAGCACTCGGACTTTCATACTGGGGTGGCTTGAGGCACTTTACAGGTGCTATTTTATATTATGTTTTTTTTTTAATACCAGTTTATTAGGTTTACAGTGGTTTATTCTAAGTATAATTGGGGTATGCTTGGCATTTTAGTGACCTGATTTATTTCTGATATAGATATAGATATATATATAATATGAAGGGATCTGTTTTTTTTTTTTTTTTTTGCATTCCTACTTCTACTCTCTAGTGCTCTTTAATCGCTAAAGTGAGATTGTTCCAGTTGATCCATTTCAGACAGTTGATTCAAGGTTGAAAAAAATGTAACTGCTGTGAGGAATTTTAGCTTTTAGACCCCCTACCCTGTTCCAACTTTAGCATTTTGAACTTTGCTTTCACATTACCTGCACTGTAAAGTGCTTACATAAGTTGTCTATGTATCCATGCGAAAAGTCGAATAGAGGTCAAATGACAGCATTTCTATGCCCTGAATCACTATCTCTATAGAACTGTATGGCTAGACACAACAGTACAGTGGTTGCAAAGTTAAGCTTGTCTGGAACAGCATAAAATTACTGGGGACCAATTGAGCAATAAATCGTATCCTCACTCACTGAGATCTTGAAATCTGTTTGGGTGGGGTGGTCTCCCAAAATTTTTCCTTGGCCATTGCTTTGGTATTAAACTGTAAAAGTACTTCCCTTAAAATGAGGTTCTCAAATAACCATATTAGGTAGCGATTTCAGACTAGGATTTTGAGGCTTTCTCAATGTTGTTGGGGACTGAGCCTTGTCTGCTAGTTACAGAAGTCCTCAATACTATAGGGGGCTAATGGCCCCACTGAGCTGGAGGGTTCTTATTTACAAGATCCTTGAGCTATAAGAAACTTTGTAATTGAGTGTTGATGAAAGTAGACATTCCATGACTAATGTGCTGCATACTACCTCTGGCGTAATCACCTGGTGGGTAGGTTTAGCTTCACTGCCCCAGAAGTAGCGTGTGGCACAATTCCGCAAATGGCTTTTATGATTCCCATTGAAATTAATGTAATGTGGCTGTTTTCTAGGTTGCATTGTAAAATATAATCTTTTTTCATGGTATTTCACATAATAAAAAAAATTGGGTGGTGCGTCGTAGTGTTTGATCCCTGTCTGTGTGTTTACAATTGTCTGGGATCTCAGTGGGGATGCCTGAACCAGACTGGAGTTGGCTTTTAGCTTAGTTTACAGCATTATAGTATATCCTAAAAGCAAGTTCTCTATATGTTCCTATATCCAGGGCAAGTAATACAGCATTTCTGTGACTCTTAAGCACTGCTTAAAGGCCAAGCACAGAGTGTTCCTAATGGGTTATGAATAAGCTGTACAGACTTAACAGGACAAAACCCTATCTCATGCCACTAATACAGGAAAACCTTAAATTCTAATTTAATGTATTGACAGTTGAATAAGGTCTGTGACTTTACAGTTAACGTTATTATTTGACCTCCAGTAATTACTATATGCTGGCGCAAGACTATATAACCATTCACGAAGAACATTTTGGACCAAACAGGCCAACCTCTATATTCAATGTTTTGGTGAAAATAATTATTTAACACGATTCATTTTCCAGTCAGCAGTGATTAGAATGTGATGGTTAGATGATGGTATACTTTTGTTTTTGCAGCCACAAGTGCAGATTTCGGACATATACCATGTATTTACTTGTATGGCCAAATCTGACTCCAATCCAGTAATTGGATAGTTGAGCCAAATCGCCATAACTGTTTGCATAGTCCAGCTTCTTATGATATATCAAACTGAAAAATTCTAACAAACATGAAGAATGGTGAGCTGGATCTTATCAGACCTGGCTAACGTACACTGCATCCAAAATCAACATTTCTATAGCATAAGGATGGAGCAAACAATGACCACATATATTGACATATGTGGCCATTCTACAACCAGATCTTCTATGCCATTTCATAAATAATCATCATCACTGGACATCAATTATTGCTATGAAAGGTTTAAAATGGCCTTCTCTGAAAAGACAAATTTGAGATTATGGAACTTGAAGCGGCCTGTCACCACAGGGTCACTTCACACAAGGCTGGCTGAAAAATAAGTAGATATGCTTGGCTTCCAGTGGACCATGGGGGTTATTTACGAAAGGCAAATTCACTTTGCACTACAAGTGCACTTGAAAGTGCAGTCGCTGTAAATCTGAGGGGTAGATCTGAATGAGGGGAAGCTCTGCTGATTTTATTATCCAATCATGTGCAAGCTAAAATGCTGTTTTTTATTCTCCTTGCATGTCCCCCTCGGATCTACAGTGACTGCACTTTCAGTGCACTTTGCACTTGTAGTTTGCACTTGTAGTGCAAAGTGGAGTTGCCTTTAGAAAATAACCCCCATGTGTTGAAAATCCACTGCTTTGCTGTTACATGTATTCAACCCTTCAGTTTTGTGTAATGCCTGCTGTACACTGTAGTTCCTGAAGTGGTGGATTTTGAAGACCTAGCTCGCCAGATAAGTGTGTGTGTGTGTGTGTGTGTGTGTGTCAATGGCCTTTGGGCCTATGTCAATGGGCAAGCTTGTGTTTGACATTAGCGTAAAACATTTCTGAGATCATTCAAAATTAATTGCAGAGAAAGGTTACTTTTGTTTTACCCGCTTTGAGCTGCTTTTGCATTCCCGTAGAATTATATGGAGGGATAAAGCCGCTCTGGTGCAAACAAAAGCCTGTTGACAAGAGCCCTACACAGGTGACTCTTGTCTAGTTATTCTATATAAAATTATAATGTTGGTACCTCCTTTAGATTTTTAGGATGGCTAACATGGATCTTTGGCTGCACAGATATTTAAATGAGATGAATTTGGAAAGATTTATTTGCAAAGTATAAATGTTATAAAGTAGCCTGTGTGCATTTTTCAGATCAGGTTTTAGTCTCTCTCTCTCTCTCTCTCTCTCTCTCTCTCTCTCTCTCTCTCTCTCTCTCTCTCTCTCTCTCTCTCTCTCTCTCTCTCTCTCTCTCTCTCTCTCTCTCTCTCTCTCTCTCTCTCTCTCTCTCTCTCTCTCTCTCTCTCTCTCTCTCTCTCTCTCTCTCTCTCTCTCTCTCTCTCTCTCTCTCTCTCTCTCTCTCTCTCTCTCTCTCTCTCTTCCCCCCCCCCCCCCCCCCCCCATGACCACACAGTTCCAGGTCCTGAGCAGCTTGGTGAGGGTCAATAAGACACTGAAGTCCTAGATTAGTAACCCCATAGGCAATGGGTACACAATCTGTAGATTCTGTTTGACATCTTCTTTTATATATAATCATTTTCCATTAATTATATTTAGGTTGAACGTTTATCATGTATTGGCTTGTCACATCAGAAGAAATTTATCTCACTAACATACAGTATGTTAATGGAACTCCTGTCTGATGTGTTTTGTTTTTTTACTACAAATGAAGGGAATAATAATCAGGTTTGAGGGGAAAGATAGCAGGGCTTTGTGCAATTTGGTTTGTTGATTTTCTGTTTCAGAATTTTTGTTTTTGTAAACTTTGAAATAAAAATCATTTTTTAAAAGGTTTTCTTTTCCAGTCAATTTATGAATTTTGTAAAAAATAAAAATTTTACATTCAGTGTGATGGGGATATGTTTATGCCATGTGTGTTTTGCAAAAGTAATGATTTTCATCAGTACTGTTAGTCATGGTTTTGAAATGTCTGTGCATGGCGCAGTGGTCATCTGGATGTATTCAGTAAGGCTGAGTCAGAGCTCCTTTCTTCCCCAAACATGATAAAGCTTCTGCTAAAATATAAAGGTAATTCTTAGGAAACTACAAATTTTATTTGAATGTTGACATTTGTTTAGTACAATGTATTGCAAATGTTTCATCTTTAACACACACACCCCCCTAAACATAGATGTGTGCAGCCCGGGGGAGGGGGGGGTTCAGGATGGAAGGGCTAGTAAATAAGTAATTTACCAGTCCCTGCCTTTTCTACATGAACACACTCACTCACTGCGTTCATTCATAACTGAAGCATAGTGAACTGTTTAATATGCTTCCGATTGTGAATGAACAGTAAGCCACTTAGCACAGATCACTTCCTTCTCATTCACTGCCCTGTGTAGCTGAGGCTGTAGAGAAAGGCATGTGTTTGAGCTTTGAGTGCACACCCTAATGCAATAGGCTGTGCAACACACCTATGCCCCTAAAATTGTTCTGCAGTGTGCTAGTGACAAGTAAGGTTTTATTTACTGCTTCTTGCATGTTTTGTCCCTTCTTGCATGTTTTGGCTCTTAAAGTGAATTCATCAAAAATATGTGAGCATATTATAGAAAATTAATGTAGTTACCTTTTAATTGAAAACTGCTGGTCCTAACGAATCAATAGACCCCAGTATCCAGGCAGCTAAATTTATATGGTAATACGCAATCTGCTATGTGTTGTGCTATTCATTTGGAATGGCACCCCATCGCATCTTGCAGCGTTCCTCAACACACGTGCTCCAGCACACCATAATGCACAGATGGAAACTATCTAAAAAGCTCACAGTGTTCAGTGAAATCAAGTAAGCAATTTCGGGACAACTATGCAAGGCTGAAGTTCAGTTTTAACCTGTAAAATTTCTCTTTATAGAAAGTGGCTGGCAATTTGAGAGTACTAATAGACATGAGACTGATGCCTGACTTGTTTCCTGGGTGACTGCCATTTCATGTTTATGGGTACCCTAAGCAAAGTAGAAATGGCAACCACTCAGAACAATTTTCCTATTTTCTGTCCTGACAGGAGCGAGGGCCAGTCTGATCATAATATACAACAATTTCAGTGGGACCCAACACCATAAAAATGAATGAATTCTTCTGATTAGAGAGTTCTTCAAGACTTCACCACGAGTGCTCAAAAGATAGATGGCAACTCACCAGAGGTGTTTGACCACTTTTTAAGGTAGGTCAAAATGTGCTTTGTAAGATAAATCGTCAAGATCCTGAATGAGACATCTCTCCACTGTGGGTCCCCTCTGTCAACCGAGGATATGGGAACGTTTTCCACCAAAGACACAAAAGAGCTCTTATGGTGTAGTACGTTTTATTAAATTAGGTTTAAAAGGTAACATTTTTTTGCACTCACATGTGACTGTGCCAAGCCCGGCGCAAGGTGTCTACAGCAGTCGATGGATATATCAGACTCTCAACAGTATGCGATCCACGCCTCGTTTTCTAAAAGATACATTCATCTGGGGCAGACACCAACCATTACAGTAGAGAGACCTGACAGAATTCCAAAGTGTGTCTATAACAGTCTGAGAACTCCACCAAAATCTGCATACAATGTGGCGTGCTGCGTTAGCAAAAGGGTGCGTGTCCATTAATTTATCCCTGATATTTATTGGCAGCCCATTGCTAATGCATGGGCTGCCTAAACATGAGGATGTTGACATACCAAAACGGACTGCAAAGTATGAATGGGCTCATACCTTTAACCGTTGCAATGCAAGTCTTAGACTTTGTTTTATTCTGACTAGCTTGTAAGTGTGTTGGAGAATATTTTGTATTGTACTGCTCTTTGGACTACCCTTCCCATGTGTATTTTACTTGTGTTAGTTATAAAACTGTGTTGTTGCCATTCTTTACTTTTAATTCTTGGATTCAGTGCAGATTTGAACCGGAGGTCTTCAGCTGCTACTGAGTAATTTTGGACATCCAGTGTGTCCCTGCATCTTTAAGAAGGAATGAGTTACCTTCAAGGCATACCTGCTCTGTTTTATTAAGTGGTTCTAAAGCCTAAATGTTTTTTTACCTTAATGCATTCTATACATGAACCGCTTCAGCCCCGGAAGATTTTACCCCCTTCCTGACCAGAGCACTTTTTGCGATTCGGCACTGCGTCGCTTTAAGTGACAATTGCGCGGTCAGGTGACGTTGCACCCAAACAAAATTGTTGTCCTTTTTTCCCCACAAAAATAGAGCTTTCTTTTTGGTGGTATTTGATCACCTCTGTGATTTTTGATTTTTGCGCTATAAACAAAAAATTAGCGACAATTTGAAAAAACACATTATTTTTTACATTTTGCTATAATAAATATCCCCAAAAATATATAAAAAACATTTTTTTTCCTCAGTTTAGGCTGGTCCCTATGCTACATATTTTGGTTAAAAAAAATCGCAATAAGCGTTTGATTGGTTTGCGCAAAAGTTATAGCGTTTACAAAATAAAGGATAATTTTTATGGCATTTTTTATTAATTTTTTTTTTTTTTTTTACTAGTAATGGCGGCGATCAGCGATTTTTATTTTTTTTTTTATTGTGACTGCGACATTATGGCGGACAGATCGGACATTTTTGACACATTTTTGGGACCATTGTCATTTATACAGCAATCAGTGCTATAAAAATGCACTGATTCCTGTGTAAATGACACTGGCAGTAAAGGGGTTAACCACTAGAGGGTGAGGAGGGGTTAAGTCAGTACTAGGGAGGGTTTCTAACTGTAGGGGGGATGGGCTAGCTGTGACACGTCACTGATCTCTGCTCCCGATGACAGGGAGCAGAGATCAGTGACACTGTCACTAGGCAGAATGGGGAGATGCTGTTTACATCAGCATCTCCCCATTCGTCCTCTCCGTGAGACGATCGCGGGTATCTTCGCGTCGATCGAGTCCGCGGGACCCGCGACCCCACTCACGGAGCCCCCGGCCCGGCGCGCACACAGCGATGGCATGGCGGCAAATTCAAAGGGACCTACCTGTACGCCCATTTGCCCAGCCGTGCCATTCTGCCGACGTACATCGGCGTGCGTCAGTCGGGAAGTGGTTAAGGTAAAAATCCACTTGTGTCACCAGTCCCCCCCCCCCCCGTCCCTCTTTTACTTACCTGAGCCCGATTTTGATTCAGAGCTGTGCATGAGAGCTGCAGCTCTCTCTCCTTCCTCACAGTTCAGATTGATAGTAGCGGGAGCCATTGGTGCCCACTGCTGTCAATCAAATTCTGTGATGAGGAAGCAGGGGGCTGGGCCAAGCCATGTTGTCTGTGCAAATAAATGCATACACGGTGGCTCGGGAGTGAACCCACAAGTGTACACCCATAGCTGCTGTCTATGGGGGCACTCTGCGGGGGAGGATCCAGGAGCACTGGTGGGGACCCAAAAGAGGAGGATCATCTGTTCATCTCAAGTGATGTCACATAGAATCACCTGGGATGGACAGTAGGGGACGAGGGGCTGGTGAAAACAGCACTGCGCAGCATGCACGATCAGAGCTGCTTGCCTATGTAGCTCTGCATGTGTCAGCGCTGAGAGGCTGATCCAGCTGTCAGTCCAGGCATCTGGGTGGATCCTGACATTAATTTGATTATACTGAACAGAATACAAAACATAATTACTAATAGAACTCTTTGGGTGTATTTCACACAACTTTTACCCAGGATTCAAATGTTTTTCCAGTTGAATCCAAATAAAAATTTTGGGTAAAAATGTGTGGAAAAAAATACAAATAAATGCCCTTAGTGTATAGAATGCCACATTTATTTATTTAGTTTTTAACCACTTTAATACAGGCACTTTCACCCCCTTCCTGCCCAGGCCAATTTTCAGCTTTCAGTGCTGTTGCACTTTGAATGACAATTCTAACACTGTACCCACAAATAGAGCTTTCTTTTGGTGGTATTTAATCACCGCTGGGTTTTTTTATTTTTTGCTAAAAAAAAAAAAAAAAATTTAAAAATACGTTTTTCTTAGTTTATCAGAAAATTTTGTAAATAAGTA